>NC_134422.1:18798412-19115765 GCF_030867145.1 Opisthocomus hoazin | reverse complement strand
TCCCTTTCAAGGGCTGTTCTCATCTGCCCTCACTGACCCTATTCAATTGCTGCATTCACAAACATAAAGGCTTCTGTTTCAGAGAAAGAACTGAACTATTTGTCTAGCAGCCTTCTCTAGAAGCAGAAATACTCTAGAACCCCCCAGGTACTTCACAAAATACAATCCAAATCAAAGCCCACAGAGAGAAACAGCTGTGCAGAAGGCCCCATGCTCTTTAAGCTCAGGAAACAGCCTGATTTAAATCTCCTTGCTGAGGAAAAGAGCCCTTTTCACAGCATAGGAACCTGTAGGATAGAAAGAGCCATTGGATATCTATCCAGCTATCTTTAGGGACTTTACTTTTTGCACACCAAGATTCCACCTGTATAACACCACCACTACATTAGGTAAATCATTACCAAAGTCAGTAATAAGGCAAGGGACCATGTGTTCTAGTGGGTTAAAGCCCAAGATCTTACCATTCAGCTGAGAGTTAGAAGGGAATCTGGACGTTCTAAATACTACAAGGGAGAAAACGTTTGCTTAGAGAGAAGCAACTTACGCTGGCAAAGAACACGGACAGTGCTTACAGAGACACTACCACCCAGCTGCCTCCTCCTGCCTTAGTGGTAGGGAATGGACAGCACAGAGGAGGAATGATGTCCACTCATGAGAGCAATAGGGGGCTGCGCCCTCCTTTTGTCACCTGTTGTACTCCAGCTGCTCCAAGGAGAAGATGTGTTTGTTGAAATATTCCTGGAGTTTCTCATTTGCATAGTTAATGTTAAACTGCTCAAAACGATTCACCTGTAAGAAGAAAGAAAGAATATAAAACTTCACATTCTTATCTCTGATGGATGCTAAAGACAACCACATTCCTCTTCTTCTTAGGAAGAAATAAATATAATTTCCTAAGTGTTCAGTCAATGGGCTTCCTCTTCTGTGAAATATCATGGAATCATAGAATGGTTTGGGTTGGAAGGGACCTTAAAGATCATCTAGTTCCAGCCCCACTGCCATGGGCAGGTACACCTTCCACTAGACCAGGTTGCTCAAAGTCCCATCTGACCTGGCCTTGAACACTTCCAGGAAGGGGGCAGCCACAGCTTCTCTGGGCAACCTGTTCCAGCGCCTCACCATTTCTTCATTCTATCTAATGCAAGCCTACCCTCTTCCAGTTTAAAGCCATTACCCCTTGTCCTATCAATACATGCCTTTGTAAAAAGTCTGAGCCATCACTGTATGTGCCTGTGCCACATACATCCCTCATCAGTTGTAATCAGAACCATTACACACAGGATTCTCAACACAAGGCAAAACAGATGTAAGCAAACGATGTGCATGTAAAGAGTTGGACATTTAATTTGTATACAAGTCAAAAATTCAATATTACTTATCACATCACATCTGCTTAAAGTCTGTGTCACAAAGTAGACCTTGAACATCAGCCTACACAAATACAGGTGGCAGAAATGGACAGCTAAACGTATCTTGCTGCTCCCAGAGGGAAGTGGCAGTGGAGAAATCCCAGAATGCCCTATGCTAACCTAAACAAGATACAAACCTACCAATATTCCTTCCTATATGCACTGACATCTCCAAAACCAACCCACCCTGCAAAAGACAATATCCTGACCTGAAAGTTCTCGAAGCCAAAGATATCCAGGATGCCCACAGACTTAAAGTTTTCCTTGCCTTTGATCTTCGTATTAATCTTGCTAATGAGCCATGAAAAACACTGGGAATACAGTGCCATAGAGAGGGAGTCCCTGGAGTCAGCTGCCTGTAAATGCAGAGAGAAAAAATGAGTCACAGGAAGAAGGCATAAGGAGCACAATGAATGTCTATGGGACTTCAGGTTCCTCCACTCCTCTTTAGATGTCTCAGCATCTGTACTGATTGTGCATGGTGCAGTATTTATACGAACAGTCAACATTCAAAATTGCAAATAGCCCAGCCACACACAGATGTACCACATCTGACCTTTGGGTAACTGAACTTGAGAGGCTGAAGGAAGCAGCAAAATCCTTGACATCTTTTGTAACAAGTGCTGCAGCAGGGATGATCACAAAATACCTCATGACTAAGCCCGTAGCAGTCATTTGCATCACCTGAGCCAACATGTGCAAGGAACAGGCAAGGCATCTTAGTTCAGTACTCCTAGCAGAGTTGTCAAATGGGTGTCTACTCAGTTTTTCAAAAACTGGTAGGGCAGGGTTTAATAGAGTATTCTGTCACCACGTTAGCCTCAAAAATCCCCTCTCCAAAACTTCGCTGCAAACAGCATTATCTTACTGGAAGACAGGGTAGGCCGGCCAACAGCCAGCCTACATGCCCCAGAAGAGCATGGGTTGAGAGACCTTTCTGGAGCTCACCCAACATCCCATGCAGCGATCATAACCAAGTGTCAGAGGTGGAAAAAAAAATTGTGATCATAAAGAGGCAGTACATAATTGGGTGTCTGTAAGCGTGTGGATGAATGTCCAAAATTGAACTTCTGAAATCTCAAGGAAAAGCCTGCTACTTGGTAGCTGTAACAGGAATGGGCTGGTTATAAGTTTTGATAATACTTGGACTGAACAAAAGTAGCATGCCCTAAATCCTCCAATTAATAAAAAGACATGAGACAGAACCACAAATTCAGAAACTGCAAAAAGACAACGTGATTCCAGAGAGTAGAAAAAGGGGCCAGGGAAGAAGGCAGCAAAGATCTTGACTGGACGAAAGATGCTGGAACTGTGGAAGGATCCTGGAGATCAGAGATATGTGGAGACAAATGTCAGGGTATGCCAGGGATCTTGGCTGGTAGTTCCCAAGACCCATAACTGCAAGGAGCTATACAACATGAAGCAACGCAACTTTCTGCCCAACCCTCCTGGACAGGCAGCGATCTCCCTACTGGTAAAAGAAGTTGACATCTAGTGAATGTAATGCTGAGGGGCAAGTGAGCAAGTATGTGAAATAATCAAGTAGGGTAAGAGCTATAATCTTGCCATTTCCTAAATAAACCACAGTATCTAAATCAATTACAGGTTGTTCACTCTGACTCGCCTGTGCCACGAGAACAATTCCTTCAGTAGGTCTGACCAGCAATGGCAGAGACCTTCTAAATGCACCCTCATCCTCTTCAGTTTTGCAAGCCTGAATAACATGACCTGCCCTGTTCTGCTTCACCAATGGCACAAGCCAACTGCTTCTGAATCCTCCCAGCCCCTCTCAGTAAGCTGCTGAGGCCCAGCCTGCAAGATCTTCCCTTTCAACCAATTTCACTGCTTTTCTCCTCCTTTCTTTCCTGGGTAATATCTCCTCTCCAGCAGCTCAAGGTCAAGGACACACAACAACCTCCCCTCTCCACAGAAGAGAACCTGTCAAAGCATGGCCATGCATGCCTTTTCTCAGTATTTCTTGTCTCCATCAGATGTTCTGTCTTATTATTTGGGACTGAGAATGCCCTCCAGGCCATGCCTCTGTAATGTTTCTGGCTACGCAGCAAGCTGGACTCATTTTCCAGGAACAGAACCACCCCATCCAGCTGTAAGCAAAGCCGCTTTCCCCACAATATGGCTCAAACGAGATCCTCAAAGGCTCCTTTCATCCTCCCAGCTTTGCCCGCCTTCAGGCCAGTTCATCCATTCAGCCCACAGAAATGTCAAAGCTCAGATGGGTAACGAGCCCATTACACAATGAGAAATCCCTGGCAGCTCTATCAACGCGTTCCCACAACAACAAGTGGGAGTAGGTAGGCACAGTACATGAGGGCTTAAGCGGGAACAGTTTTTACACGTCCTGTGTCCAGTGCAACAGGCTCACCTCGTGAAGACAGCTAAGTAGCAGCATCCACTTTCTATGAGAATTTTCTTGCATCTTAGTACTTCACCGGGCTGCAAGCAGTAAGTGTGGGGTCCAACACGCACAAATGTCAGGAATAGCTATACTATTGCAGGAAGCTCTGTTCAGGGAGACCTGCAAATCCTGCGACTGCACACTGTTGCTGTGGACTCCATGCAATGTCTCTGGCATTAGTAGTCATCCATCCTGGTGCACTGATATAGAAAGATTGGGCTTATTTACGACAGGCAGCTGAGAAGAGAAACTGTGGTACTGGATACTGAGGATATCTACCACAGACTATGGGCTGAAAAATAATTTTCACATAATTTCATTGCAAAGAGAGGTCACAGACTACGAAAAAAAGATACCATTTCTTAAAGGGAAAGCTTAGTTTGTGATATATTTGCAGGTGTGTTCGCAGCAAGAAAATAAGTGACTACTCTGCTGTAATGAGAACTGCTGAGACTTCAGCTTGAACATGGTGTCCACTTATAGGCACTCCACTTCTTGAAAGATGTGGGAAAACAGAGACAGAAGAAGAAGATATTTATGAAATTACTTACAAGGAAACACTGAAGGAACTGGATTGTTTAGCTTAGAAAAGAGAACATCATGTGAAAAACTTCACAGAAGCAGAAGCTTGTAAGGTGGACAGCTGGGATGTCAAGTGTAATATAAATATGAGAAAAATCTTTTCAGCTCCAGACTCAACTGCAGCTAGAGCAGGATACTTTAAGAAGCTGTGAAATCCCTTCCACGGGAAATCTGAAGGAAAGTTAAGCAGACATCCGTCAGAGAGAGCCTAGTAACTCTGGTTTCTCTGCAACTGTAGTGGTTGGATATCTAGAGGGAATATGTAGAGGGGGCAATGTAGAGGGGACAACCCTCTTCAGTCCGTGCCAGCACAAGATTTCAGTTACAGATATTCATTTTGCTATAACATGATGCTTATTCCATCCCAGTAATAGTATTCCTTGTTTCCCCATGTCTTGCATTTTATTAATGACAGAAGATTTTCTGTAGTTATCTGTGTGTGGACCTAAAACACCAAGAGTGCCCTCAAGTGATCAGCAACACCACAAGGTAAAGTTAGCAGGCACAACACTGTAATGAACCACAGAGAAACGCAATAGATAAGCAGGACTGCCTCCAGCATGTAGTACGGCTTTAGAAGATGAGAACTGCCTGTCGGTTTATTTGCTCCTCCTTTGCTGTGGTATGGATACACAAAGAAGCTACTGTGGGGCAACAACCTACCCTCTGCCAGATGTTTCATGGTAACTGTGTGCGGGCTTTTATCTTCCAGTAAATGCAACGTAACCTGGGAGTTCTGCAAGGTAAAAGCATGCACACATGCAATTACCACAAAGCATCTGATGTACCTTCTGCACAGCACAAGCATGACCAATTTCTGCTGAGTGGAGGTAACTTAAAACCAGTATTGAGCATTGTCATTTGGCAAACCCCCCTCTAAAGCCTAAAGAGCAGAGTCAACACTGGGACCTGACCTACCAATAAGTGCAAAATACTCGAGGACGCAGCAGAGCACCTAGGAGGTGTAAGAGGAAACCCTACACTTGAATGGATGATACAAGAGGGAGACAGAGGGCCTGGAAATGAAGAATCGGCAGCAGCAGTAGCACACACTAGGACACTTACCTGCTCCACAGTGAGAGGGGAGCTGATCTCTTCCCCACGCAGAATCATGGACCTCTGCGTCAGTACTTCAGAAAGCTGGAAGGCGTCTAAGCCCAGCAGGTCACTGGCAATGTTCAGCACTGATAACAAAAGAAGAAACTTTTTTTCTCCTGCATGGATCTCCATCACCCATCAGGGATCTATAGTGTGCAGCTGAATGAGGAAATCCCAGGGTCTCCTACAAGGCAAATGCCTCAGCCCCAGCGCAAAACACACTCCCCTTTACTTAATCCTTTTTGGCATACCCAAAGCCGTAAACCCACATATCCAGTCTGAGGTAGGGTCAGCACCCGTCCTGGGCCACAGGCACTCCTGCAAGTCAGCCTTTCTGCTGACAACAGGAAGAGCAAAGCACTGTGTAAAGCTTAGCACCAGCAAAAAATTTTATTGAATGAGACGATATGTTTTCCTAAAGGCGCAATAGTGCAGCGTGAGTGTAGGATTGCTAAACTTGGCTGTCAAGAAGAGAGGCAAATAACTTAAGACTTGAAACACTTGTAACACATACTTATTGATTCTGTCTGTTTAGGGATTCACTTTACCAGACCAGCTCAGATTGGGTAACTGTAACAGAGTGCACACTAGCAGATGCTTCAAAGGAAGATGTGGGAAATACTGTAACAGACCACTTTTGTCTCAAACTCCTCCCTGTTCCTATTTCTTCCTGCTCCTTCAATGCAAAAGAGAAACTGTGAGACTGTGGACTCAATCTGAGAGTATCCAGGGGAACAAATGGATCACAGGGCCACAGCCCAGCTAAACCATAGTGGTGCTCTGGAGCCATGCATCCTGTGGCAATGCTTTTGCAGGGCTGAACTGCAGGGAATCTGCTGGCAAAGGGACTGCAGGCCAGCATATCCGAGGGGGAAAGGATAATGGAGTGAGCTTTGTTTCGGCCCTTACGCAGCATGGTCTACCAAGTCGCTAGGGTTCCACTTACCTGCTTTTGTTGTAACCTGGGCCCCGCCAGCTGTCATGAATTCAACGTTTCCCAAATGAAGCGTGCCAGAAAGGAGTTTGAAGATGTCCCTGATTTCTTCGGTGCTGAAGTCCACCACCTTCATGGCAGTCTGTGCAAAACCATACAGCTAATGTTAGCTGTACATACAGCCACAGTACAATGCAACCACCACACTCGTGCCCGGCCTGCATAAAACTCCGAATTATAGTCATCATGAATCAAAGTGAAGATGGGGATGGCACAGCCCATCTCTCAACTATACATCTGTCAATGACCTTCACTGTCTACCGTTCTCTCCTTCATTTACCCTATCCTCATGTAAGGCAGGTGGGCATTTGCCCTATTCTCAAGTTGGACTTCGCTACTGCCATTGCCTGTCTGTCACAGGAAGAATGTATTTGTCTGTGCCTATGTGAGGAAATCCCTCCCTGAACACTGGCAGTACAGGTTATAGATGTCACTGGACCACTTCCACTTTCTGCCTTATTGCTCTCCCTGAAGGACAGATCCATATAATATACTTAATTTACTTTGATCCATGTAACCCCCTTAATTTTCTCTAGCTTAGAATAGCAGATTTATGCAGGAAGATTTAAAACCAGACTTTCAGTATTAACTGCTAGAAGGTTAGAAACAGGTTATGAGATAACGAGGAAGTATAACACATTCCATATGTCTTAGTGCATCTGAGCCCGGGTCTTGGGACGTAAATTGACTTTGAGAGCTAGGACCTAGTTTGCATGCATTTGTCCTGTCAGTGGGGCACTCCAGGGCTCTAGTTCTCTTCTTTCCTCCAGGCCTCTCCTCAGCGGAAGTATAAATGCCATGTTGCCATCGAAACCTCTGCTGTACAGGACACATTTCCTTCCCTTAAACCACACCTAAGCAGGAGTTATTGATATCCTAAGATGACTCCTGTCACCTTGCCTATCTGTTTTCACCAACGCTATTAGAGCCCTCAGGCCGACAACCCCTTATCAAACAAAACACGAACTGCAGATTCATCCTGCTAAACCCATAACCTCTGATAAAGTTACAGATGTCTACTGAAATCTGTGTGGTATTTTAGAATATGCCATTTACACAGGTGATCTAACTTTACCAGAAAATTTCTGGAGAATGCTTCCTTCAGACCAAACTGTTCCCCTTCTAATGGTCAATGTGAGGTTTCCTGCATCAGGTCATCTAGAGGGCTCCCAGGAACCATTATTTGGTGGGGGGTGAGGTTCATGCTCCCCAAAGCCTCCATCATTCTAAATTATTATTCATTCTTGACTGTTTCCCAAATTCCCCCATTTCTGTAGACTAAAAATGAGCCTTGTTTTTACCACAAAAGAAAGGTAGAGCTGAGTTTCAGACTAGTTGAACATCAAATTTTGGCTTAGGGCAGATAAATTCTGCCTACGAGATCTAGACCCTGCAGCACATTTAGCCCATGAAATTATGCCCAAGACATTCGGGAGAAGATAGGACAGGACTCACCATGACCTTCTTGAACATCTCTACATCATTCAGGTTCTTGTCAGTCACACAGCCAGACTGGTTCAAGTAGCGATAAGTCTCTGGCTCAGAGAGGGAGAGGCTCTCTGCAACAGAGGAAAAAGAGGCAGGAAGGAGAAAGACAACAATTTATTTAGCATTCAGCCTTTTTATTCTATGATCTTGGTCCCCAAAAAGAATGCGTATCTTTACCACAGGGAAAGTTCATCTGAACAGATTCCGTATCCCTCAAAAGCCACACCTAGACAGCGAATGCACTGGGGAAGGGAAAGAGGGGGGTGTGTGGTAACAAAGCTTACAGATGACATGCAAAATGATTTAGAACAGTCAAATACCAAGCTGCAGAGTCACAGAAGAATATTTCAATACTGAACTGACTCGGCAAAAAATAACAGAAGATGAAATTCAATCTTGTAAAGCATACAGAAAAATATTCTTAGCTATATACTCCTCTAAATTAGAAATCACCACTTGAGACAGAGCTCAGAGAGTCACAATAAGATTTCTGAAGACATCAACTCATGTTGAGTAGCAGTCAAAAACTGAACCCAGTCCATTTCCTCCAGTTTTGGAAGGAACACAGAACAGAACACAAAAACAGAATCAGGTCTCTGCACATATCTTTTGCACAACCAGATCTTAAATACTACATGCATGCTTGATCCCCCACTTCAAAAAGGACAGAGAACTAAAAGATCTATGGAGAAAGGACACAAGGATGATCAAGAGACAGAAACACATTACAGCTGAGGGAAGTGAAGCAACCTGGGACACCAGCTTGCAAAAGGGATGGGGAAGAATAGCAGAAGGAAAAAACCTGTTTTGTATGCTTTCCCTAAGTACCTGCCCCACCTCCCAGGTGGGGACCTGATAACCATGGTTGTTTTACATGGATCTCTGAAGTGACCTACGTGGCCATTCCTGCACGAACTACCTAGCACTGAAGCCCTACTCCCTTCCACTCTGTGTCAGGCCAAATTTTTCTACCTGATTGGTCTAATACACACAAAGGCATAAAGAAATTCCCCAGTCCCTCAAAACCAGAGTGCAACTGTAACATGTTCCTGCCCACCTATCTGACCTCTTCAGCAAGACCACCAGTGCTCAGCAGTGCCCAGGGCAGGTACACATACACGTTATGAAGGAGCTGCTGCACTACAAAAAGCATTCTTCCACAGGGTGCAGCTGCCTCTTTCTCTGCATGCTCTCTTCTAGACCCACCTCTCCCTTCCCCATGTACAGAGCTATAAACCCTTTGTTCAGATGTTTTCACTCTAGTCCTGCCACTACATTGCAGGTCTTACTAATTCTTATTTCTCCTATTACCTATATTGAAGGTTTGTTGTCGAAGTATGTCTGTCAGTCCAGTCTTTGAACTCCATGAACAGGTCCCATCAGCATCTGAATCAAGACTCTTCACCCTTCCTTTGCCTCTAGACAGTTTCATTATCTCACCTCTCTATACTCCCTCTTCACTTTGCACAGACTTTTCCTGCCAGCTCGGAATGCCTGAAGTGTCTTTTCTCATATAGCATTTCTGTCATCCTCGGCCTCTTTCTCTCAACTCTCCTTTCTGTTTCCCGTGAAATCACCATATGGCCTTCAAGAAAAAGTTATGTATCAAGTACCTGAAATACCCATGCTTTAGCTGTAAGGAAGATTCACGAAATGAGAATAGTTCTGTTTTAACCAAAACCAGGACAATTTGACTTACACTTTGCTTCACATGCAGGACTGCAAAGACGACAGAGCCGTATCGCAGAAAATGAACTTACCTTTCTGCTCCCCGCTTACACCAGCTAGCAGAGCATAAAAAATGTGGTAATTCCTCTCTCCGGGGTTCTGGTGTACCACTCTGTTCTGAAACAAAGAATACAGGAGTAGCCAGTAGAAAGAGATCGCACTTTTAGTTGCAAAGACAACGAGCAGACCAGGATACACGTAAATCTCCAGGGCCAATGCATGAGGGGCTTCTTCCAGTTTAATGATGGTGTTGTCTAAGCTCTACATCAAGATGTTGTCAGGTGCGACTGTGCAGCTTAGCACATACAGACTCCTCTGAACTCACTTGGAGAGCACATGCATGGACAAACTGAATATTGTCAGTTCTGGCCCTGCTCCTCAGTGAGTTCCTAAGTCCAAAGTAAACTACATTAGAGCAGAGATGTCTGCATTTGGAGTTGCACCCTCATATTCCTCTCTACGGAACTGAGTTTCCAGGTACTTGCTCTCTCTCCCTTTCCTCTTGGTAAACAGCTTTTTCTCGGAGTCTCTCTGCAATGCACAATGTTTGTCAAAGACAGGAGAACAGGCTCTGATAGATATAGAACATTGTTCCTCCAACATCCTCTTCCTCAGTTGGGATAGCTGCAGTAGTAACACCTAAAGAGCTAATGTCTATGTGCTGTGACAGAGGCAGCATCATCCAGGAGGAGACCTGGCACTGTCCCACCATACTGTGAGGAGAGGGCTCACCCAGCAGTCAGCAGATAGGTAGATACCTACCTTTTCCAGTAAATCTGAACAGCAAGTTAAGGAGAAAACGTCCAAATTACATATGCACACACCTCCTGATGACTGGCCAGGAATCTTCTAGACATATTGGGATGAACCCTGCAACAAGCAACAGATCGTTAAATAACAGACGCTTTAGAAAGCGGACAAAGAGTGGTCCCAAACATCACCTCGGATCCTCCTCTCTACTCCTTGTCCAAGGAGGTACTATGTACCAAGGAGACATTTAAAAGGGCAGGGTCAGATAGAACACAGGACTTGCACAATGGTGAGGTAACATAACAAAGGATGAGCCACATTAGGGACACCTAGAAAGATTAGAGAGGCCACTCTAATCTGCAAGTCTGTATTGCACATAGCAAGTCTTGCATCAGTTCTTATTGCTTCCTCAAGAGACCACTATCTTTAATCTACCAACAGCACAAAGAGCAGAGACTAAACAATCCAAGCCTGTTATTTACAATGGTAGTAAATTCATCTGGCTGCTACTCCAGTGGAAATTTGTGTGGTTTGCAGTCACCAGCAGCTTTGAACATCGACATAAAGAAATGTAGCCAGGGCAGATTTAGCTGCCTCATGCAGACAAAAGATATGCCAAAGCCTTTGGGAGAGGGATACCTGGGCATACAGGGAAGAAAGTGGTCACGGCACAACATAATTTGACTATATCCAGTCTTCCCTGCCCTTGTTGTCACTGCAACAGGCTCCCCAGGGAAGTGGTCACAGCACCAAATCTATTAGAGTTCGAGGAGCATCTGGACAACAGTCTTAGTCATGTGATTTCATTTCAGGTAGTCCTGCAAGGAGCAGGGAGTTGGACTCGATGACCCTTATGGGTCCCTTCCAACTTGAGATATTCTGTGATTCTGTGATTAGAGTTCCAAGGTCCACTGGAGATGGGCAACCCAAAACAGGGAGTCATAATTGGCTCTCCAAATTCCTATTCTCCTCTGCATACAAATATTGTGCAGAATGTATTGATTCTTAGCTTGGTCTCACTTTTCTAAATCATTAATTCCTTGGCACACCTAATATAAGGAAACAATCCTCTGGGAAAAACAGGATGCAACAAACATGAGGGATCTTCCTAGGTAGCAAATTCTAGGGATTAAAGTAACAAGTGTTGTGATGGCCAAACTGAAAAGACAAACTATGTCCCTAGCTAATGTAGTACCTAGAAAAAAGGTTTCCAGAGTTAGGTGCTGCAGAGTCACAAAACAAACAATTCTTCCCTCTTTAAGTTGCAAATTTGCCCACAGTTATAAACTTGCTTTGAAAAACCATGATGAGAGATTCCCTGACCCACTCTGAGCTCCTCCTCATCCTCACTCACTCCATCTGTTTGTGGTCCACGGAAGCAAAGGATACAGTCAGTTACTCGGCCTCCCTGGATGTGTCCATGTTGAGAGAAGTGCAGCTGGATGAACTTGCCAAAGCGGCTGGAGTTGTTGTTATAAACTGTCTTGGCATTTCCAAAGGCCTCTAGAATGGGGCTGCAGAAAGAAGGCAATGAAGATACATTTGGTGATGGGATACCATTAAAACAAAGTGCGTGCCCAGCCTTTTGCCGTTTGCACAGCGTGCACTGCCACGTGAGATTAATTTGCTACAGCACCAGACTGGACAAGCAGGAAGAACTCAAGGGCAAGGAAGGATGGCAGGAGCAGTTTAACACACTGCTAGAGAAATTTTAAACCTTTGAGATTGGAGTTAATTAAATCAGTTCCCAATCAGTATGGGCAGCTGGCGTTCACGCTGTCAAGGACATTCCCAACCAATGTGGCTTCAGGAAATGCAAGGTGGCAAGACCCAGCCAGGTTGTGTGTTCAACACAGCAGCATCCCATGAAACAGGGGTTTTATTCAGGATTTTCAGAAGCATCAGATATATAGGGCAAACACTCTGTAGCTTTAAACCACATACTTCTTTGTTTCTGTCTCTACCTTTGAAAGAGAAGACAGTACAAGCCATCTCTTAAAATTACAGGTAAATATTTTCAAACTAGCAGACAAACATAGTACTAAATTGATTTGTTTGGTACTGAAATTTGATACAGGAACACACAAATCCTTGTTGTTACTTAAATCTTGCCTAGGTTGATACAAGCCATATGGTTTCCAGGCAGAGGGAATATACACACATTACAGATCTGAAAATGTCATTCCAAGAGAGCCACATCATCCACTTCAGGAAAAAAAAGTGTTTGAAAAAAACCCAAACACCCAAAACTATCACCAGACTTCAAACGGGTGATGAATTGAAGAATTTTGTCTCCTGATCACCTTCCTGTCTTCAGGAGGTTCATCTAGCACGGAAAATAGTGAGTTAAAATGCAGCTTGGTTCTTACTTCACTGTACAAGGGAAGAGCCTAAACCATTCCAACTGATACGCTGAATCCAGGATTAAAATATTCATTTTTGTAATTTAGCCAATTCTAAAATAACCTGAAGGCCTAACAAGCAAGGAGTCACAGAGATGCTACAAGAACAGCCTGTACGCAGTCATGTTTAAATCTAAAACATACATAGCTTATAACAAAAGTTACTGCCGTTATTACCCTGAGAAATACTGCCTTTTTAAACATCTCCATCGATTTACTGCGTGGTTCCACTTGAGACAGAGGCAGATACAGGATTATTCACAAGTTAATAATTATAAGATGGTAAATAATCACAACCACAGACACTGCTGGAGTTTGCTGAATGCTTCAAGCTTAGCAAGCCCTGTCTAAGCAAGAGCTGTGGTTGTGGGAAAGGCCCAACAACCTTCAGGAAACTTCAGGCAGTATTTTTCCTAATTTATCTCTTGAAAATATCACTTTAAACAAACAAAAATACAGAAACTAGATAGCTCTGTTATAATATGTTACAACCACAGAAAACCCAGTCGCAGAAGTCTGCGTGCGCAGATGAGGAGGCAAATTCCTTGCCCTGGAGAATGTGAACTCCAAGACCCACGCCTCTGAAACAAGTGTGTAAATAAGGACATTGCACAGCAATATCCCGCTGAGCAGCACACCAATGCCATGAATCAACAAAAACTAATGGGGACAAGCAGAAAAAGGGAGGACAGGGTTACACTATACGACCACCACAGTGGCAGTCAGAGTGCAGTAACCAGCCAGCCAATCTTTAGGGCTGTAAATCACATTAAATCAGATAAGCAAAGCACAAGGAAGTAGCTTAGTTTGGCAATGGGCTCACGCACATGAGTGCGGAAGTCTTTCAGGGATGGGGGAGGATATAGGCACGCGGGTGTTTTGAGGCCGGCGGCAGCTGCAAGGCAGAGGGGTGGGTGAGCTGACACAGCCAGGAATGAGGGCAGGTCCCTGGGCCAAGGAAACTGCCCGTGCCGGCAGGCACATCATGACGGGGCATCTGAAGCCGCAGTGGAGCGGTGTGTCAGGAAGGTGATGCTGGCTGCCCGGCCGCAGGTGGGCAGGGTGCGTTGTGGGACTCAGAATGGCAGGAACCGGTTTCAGCAGGGCAGCAGAAAGTGAAGCCTGGATTTTAGAAATATTGCAACATGTGCAGCCCCAGGATTCAGACACAGCTGAAGATGAAAAAGAAGATTCGACGATTCGAGGGACGAATAAAAGGAGAGGTGGCTATGCTGCCAGCAGTGTCACCCAACATGGAGAAGGGAGCTTCAACGTGAAGCAAGCAAGAAAAAAAGCTGAGAGGGAAGTCTGCAGAATTTTTGATGGACTGATGGATAGTTTCAAATAAAACAGATGAAAACAGACCAAATCAATGGTGCTAAGGGAATTTTCAGAGCCTGATTTCCGAGTACACCAAGCATGAATGTTACAACACACAAGCAAACGACAGAAAGCTGAAGTAACACTATATATGTTTATAATGCTGTCTGAAATGGAGAAAGAATCCAGCACTGTTCCTGGGTATGTGCTGGGGTGCAAGGATGAAAATCCGCCATCAGCTAACACAAGGAGGGCCACTGGCAGAGAGAGTGAAGCTGAACCGCAGACATACGAGGAAGACTTGTCAGGAGCGGCAGCAGCTTCTGGCTCTGGGCCAGGCCGTCAGCTTCTCTTCTTCAGGGAAAAGGTGACAAATCAAATTCTTTTGCACTCGCATCGCAACAGCTCACGTAGCACGAGGGATGTACACAAAACGAGTCACGAGCTCTTACCCCACTTCACCTCACAGCTGTGGGATCTTGCAGACTCGGGAGTCACCTACCCACCATCGTCAGCTTTCTGGATCGCAGTCAAGTTACCACTTAACTGCTAAGCAGGTCTGAGACTTTTAAGCTGCTCGCCTTAAAGCAGATTTTGCAGATCTTGAGTTGTGACTTCATCACACTTCAGAGATTTTTCCAATTTGCCAACATCCCTGGCAAAACCTGCACACCTGCGAAGGATAAATCACCCAACAACAGCCTCTCCAGCACCAGGTCCAAAGGCAGCAACCCTTCTGCTTAATGCTACTCTGCTTACAAGGGTCCTAAAAACCGCCCCACTCTTGCAGCTGCCATGTTAGACACGGCGTGTCTGCTTAGGCGATTTTCACCACAGTTACTAGCAACTTTTTTGCTTCCCTGTCTTCCAGGAAACATTCCTTCTCTCTGCTCTCTGGGCCCTGAAACACGCCACTTGCGTGAGAGTCACTTGTATGCAGGTGGTTCAAAGGAATTCAGCTTATTGCACAACTCCATCCTGTTGCAGACATCTGATTTACTCCTCTGGAGGTTTCTGCAGCTATCACAGGCTCAAACTGGGACCAGCCTGCAGCCTCGCCTTTGACAGTACCGAACTGCAAGACCCCCAGCAAGGTCGTCCAGTCACAGGCAAGACAGTCTTGTGTTGGGAAATTTTTGTTTAATCTAATTTATTAAATAGAATTCAGGAGTTACGAAAAAGGAGGATAAGAACAATAAAACAGGCACTTAAGTAAACATCTTTCCTCCCCCTTCCTAAGGCTTTACCTGACATCAAACACCTATTGCTTCCCTTTTTTACCCTCAGCTTCCATTTCTACCTCAGGTTACCACTCCCTTGCAACTCCCCCCACAAGGCAGCGGGCAGTGCAGGAGGCTGGGGTCACACACATCTCTGTCTTTTTGTCACCCTCTGCTTCCTCATTTTTTCTGCTGCTCTTTGCCTCTTACAGGTTTTTCTCTGCTGCACTTTGCTTCTTCAGGTTTTCCTGACACTTTTTTTTCCTTGGTCCCAGCATGGGTCACCCATGGGCCATGGTCCCTCAGGGGCATGCCTGGCGTAGGGCACAGTCCCTCAGGGGTGTCAGGACCTCCTTTGGCATGAAGAATCCCCCACAGAGCACGTCTCTATCCACTCAAGGCTGCCCGTTTCTTTCCCAGACACGTTTGATCCGGGCACCATCCACTTCCCTGCCTGCCTGACACCTTGGCAAGGTTTTGGTGGGTGATGGTTGGTTATTCCCCAGTGGTTATGCTCTGGCCAGCCCAGGGCCTTCTCCTGCACCTGCCCTGGTGCAGCTCCTAGCAAACCTCCTCGCTCGTGCCCCTTGCAGCTCCCATAGACGTTTCTTCTTAAAATTGCCTGCCTGGATAGCAAGAGAGGCGCAAGGTGGCCCACAGGACCTTTGAGGGCAAAACGTACCGGCAGCCTGAAACAAAAGGAGCCTGGGGGAGAGTAGGGGCTAAAGGAGTCAGAGGATGATGGACAGTCACTGCGAGCACAGCCACAACTGAGAGCTGTGGGACATGGGGTTGACCTGGGATAGCCATCCTTGCAGCAGAGAGAGATGCTACCCATGTCCCCTGCAGCCACCACCACCAGAGACGTGGGCCCGAGCACTGGGCAGCGGGACGGCACCATGCTGAGCAGGTGAGCTCGGGGGTGCAGCTGGGCAGGCACAGAAGATAGCTTACTGAAGGAAGGAGCAATCTAATTCCCCAGCTGCCACAAGCACCCCATGCTGCTGTTGGAAAGAAGCCGAATTTGTCCCTGGGAGAGCAGCCAGCGTGAGGCATCCCGGTGAGACAGCGACATCTGCATTTCCCTGACATGAGACCGTTCACCTGCACGAGCATGGCTGCCCAGGCTCGGCTCCATCCGCGGCCCCGACGCAGACACCATGCAGAAGGCAGTGCCCCATCTGCGGGGCAGGACAGCTGGCACCTGTGGGGGTGACCGTACCTGCTTTCCAGGATGGCTTCTTCCACGTGAGTGCTCTTCTCAGACGCAGGGGCCCCGAGGGAGGTCTGGCTCATGGCTGAGAGAAATTTCAGCAGAAGTTTGGTGCTCTCAGTCTTTCCAGCTCCACTTTCTCCACTGTTAAAGAAAAGATATGCGTCCCATTCACAAATCCAGCACAGACCGAGCTAACTAGCATCCCACCCGCAGCAGAGAAGCGATCTCCAGGAACAAACACATGGAATCTCCACCGCGGCAAGCAGGGGTCAGGGGAAGGGTAGGGTTGGATGGTGTGGATATTTAGGCAGATGTCATTGCAAATGGAGCAGCAGGAGCAAGGTGTGTAATGCAGTCAGGGAGTAGCTGGTTCTCCCATTTCTAACCTTATCAGAACACACTGGCTGTCATGACGCTTCCACAAGCAGCAGTAGCACTCGTTAGCAGTGGCGAAGATATGGGGAGGCAGCTCTCCCACGCGGTGCTGTCTGTACAGGTCTATGGCATCCACACTGTACAGACCAGGGATGGGTTTGTAGGGATTTACTGATGCCAAGATGGAACCAATGTTTGTCTAGGGTGAGAAAACAAAACACAGCAAGGAAATAAAACTCCTGAAGAAAAAAATCACGACAAACCTGGACCCTGAAATAACTCATGGTGAAGGGAGAAAGCCTAAATAAGGAAGCTGGGCTTCAGCAGAGCGCTCCCCAACTTGGCAAAGAATGCCAAACCCCTGGGCAGGGGCTGCACGACTGGGTATGGATGGGGCAGTTTGAATTTTGCTGCTTTACAATAAAATGTTCTTAGTTTGTTGTCTTAGCTATATTAAGCGTACACAATTCAAAAACATGAAGCCATCTTCATACCCAGCTACCTTGTATGTGCTTCAAGCTGAAAAGCAGAGCCAGGACTGAAGGAGTGTCAGGAGATATCTTCAATGCTCCCATCCACAGTCTTAAGTGGAAGGGGTTTGGCAGGGTTCAAGCACCTCCCAAAGAGGTAGGACACAGAAAAACACACACATACGTGCACACATGTGCAAAGAGCCACTAAAGCATGTCATCTTTCTTCTGCTGAAAAATGCTGTTTGGAGCAGCTTAAATCATTTGGTAAGCCAAATCAAAATTGACAGCTGAAGATGAAGCTCAGGATTTCAAGTCAAAACATTTCTACATTTTCTAAACATTTTATTGTGAGCATATTTATTTTGAAAATCTTACAGTTCAAGAAAAGAGTTAGTAAGGTCTAAAATAAAATACCAAAGTCTAATATTGAATTTCAAATGTATTCTTTTGTGAAAAGGAAGGAAATTAATTTTGGTTTTTGGGCCATGACTTTTTCAGTTCAGCCAACCAGCTCAAATCCAGTTATTTTCAGAGCTGCAGTTCAGATCGATGGTGCCACCTCTCTCCTAACACTGGCTTTGTATTATGGTCAACATCCAGCTTAAATCAGGGGTCAGTACTGGGTCCGGTACTGTTTAACATCTTTGTCGGCAACACGGACAGTAGGATTGAGTGCACCATCAGCAAGTTTGCCAACAACACCAAGTTGTGTGGTGCGGTCGACACACCACAGGGAAGCGGTGCCATCCAGAGGGACCTTGACAGGCTTGAGAGGTTCATGAAGTTCAACAAGACCAAGTGCAATGTTGGGGCAATCCCAAGCACAAATACAGGCAGGCTGGGTGGAGAATGGATTGAGAGCAGTCCTGAGGGAGGACTTGGGAGTAATGGTTGACAAGAAACTCAACACGACCCAGCAGTGTGCGCTCACAGCCCAGGCAGCCAACTGTCTCCCAGACTGCATCAAGAGAAGCATGGCCAGCAGGTCAAGGGAGGTGATTCCGCCCCTCTGCTCTACTCTGGTGAGATTCCACCTGGAGTCCTGCATCCAGCTCTGGAGCACAGGAAAGACATGGACCGGTTGGAGCGAGTCCAGAGGAGGGCCACAACAATGATCAGAGGGCTGGAGCACCTCTCCACTGAGGAAAGGCTGAGAGAGTTGGGGCTGTTCAGCCGGGAGAAGAGAAGGCTCCAGGCAGACCTTACTGCAGCATTCCAGTACCTGAAGGGCCCTACAAGAAAGCTGAAGAGGGACTTTTTACAAAGGCCTGTAGTGATAGGACAAGGGGTAATGGTTTTAAACTGAAAGACCATAGGTTTAGATGAGATATAAGGAAGAAATTCTTCACTACGAGGGTGGTGAGGCACTGGAACAGGTTGCCCAGAGAAGTTGTGGATGTCCCTTCCCTGGAAATGTTCAAGGCTAGGAGGTTGGATGGGGCTTTGAGCAACCTGGACTAGTTGACGATGTCCCTACCCATGGCAGGGGGGTTGGAACTAGAAGATGTAAAGGTCCCATCCAACCCAAACTATTCTATGATTCTGTGAAATCCTGCTGCTGGTGCAGTGGCCTCCTTCATAGGGACATCTTGAGCTGCTCTACTCCATGAATACCCATTCTCGGCAGAGGTGACAATGGAAACACTTAGATTGCCGCAGTAGGTACAGAGCTTTGTGGCCAGGGACAACATCTAGTATTATTTTCAAACCATAAACTACGAGTCACTGCATACATAGAAAAGGATTTGCATGCATCCATTGGAGAAGCTATAAATGAAACAGTGACAAGAAAGATATATGCTTTCCCCTGCCAAATGAAATCTGGGGCCACGCTGCAACGGCAAGGCTGTGAAGCCAAAAGCCAGACTAAGAAGCTGTAGTCACCAAAATATTTAAGACTTCTTTATTAAATCAGCAGTTACAGATCACTGAGGGGGGGGAACGGGGACGACATACCCTGGGCCTAATTGCATTATCTGTATGAGCAGGCTAGCACGGAACAAGTCCTGAGGACCTGCTGACATGGACCTTTGTGGGCAGAAATATAATGCATTGGTGATGAAAGCAATAAGCCAGCAGATGATCTCTGGCAAGACAGGTGGGATGAAATGGGAAAGCACCGAGAGAGAAAACATGGACTGGGAAAAAGCACTGTACAACCAGTTGACTAACAGACAGAGACCAGAGACTGCAAGACAGAACTGTCCATCCTAACACTTCTCCCAGACCTTCACAGCATTTTCTCCTCTCAGATGCTTTATTTTACATTTCCCGCTCTAGTTTCAACTCTCACATGGAACAGAGCTCCCACTGTAGACCCTTCCAGAATTTCTTCCACTACAGCCATCTCTTTCAAATGTGTTTCTAGGAAACTTTTCCATCTCCCAGCTGCAGTCTCCTCATCACCTGCAGTCCCTTATAGACAATTTCTGTCCACAGTTTTTAACAGCAATAGCATTTGCACATTAACCATGTTCATACCAGCCACTCTATTAGCAAGGAGTGATCATCCTCAAAGAACACTGTAGAGCAGGACAAGCCACGTGTGGCATGTCTACTTCCGACGACAACAGATCCTACTTGGGTGGTTAGGCATGGCAGAGCTAGGGACAGCACAAAATGTGGCAGTACAGCCCCAATTCATTTATACATCACTCGCATTATGTTTGGTCTACTTTTACTAGGCATACAAGAATTACAGGAATGAAGGAGGAAGACTCTTAAATGCTGCAGGGTGTTGCTGTGTTCACATAATTTCCTTAAACAGTTTGGTAGAGCTTGAATAATACTTCTTTGGAAAACAAAAGATAGTGTTGAGATTGTCAGTATTCCTGTAGCACATTAATTATGGGTACCACACCAGTCTAGATATACCGCTACCTACACTCCCTGACCAGAAAGGATCCCCTTTAGGAGCTCATGGTAGGATGCCTCCAGGCATGCAGCTCAGAACTGCACTGCCCTTTTTCACAGCAGTTGTCCGCTTCATGTTCTCAGTTTTCCATCCCCTCATTGTTTATTTTTATTTATTATTATTTGTGACACTAATTAGCAGTATTTCAGGTTACGTACTCTTTCAGGTGAATTTGTTTTCCAGAAAATGACAATATTTCTCATTTTTTTCTGAGCTCTCTGATTTTCTTCTAAATATTTTTGGCCCTGACAGACAAGCATAACTCCTCTCAGTACAGCTTCACCTGCAAACTAAGCCTACTATGTTCTAGCTGTGGAGACCATTGAGGATGATACTAAATGAACTCAATCCCTGCAGCATTAATGGTGTTCACAAATCACTGCAAGTCATTAGGTGGCACTACAGCTGACATTCTCAATTTCTGCTTAACTGAAAACTATATGTAGCTGGGCTACGGCAAAAGCTAACAGTGATAAGGTAACTGCAATACTAATGTCTGCACTGCAGAAACGTAAAACAGCACTTGCATAGTTGGGTGTCCTCCAGGTCAGACATTGCACAAACATACTCAGACACAGTCCCACTCAAGGAGGGGCTCACAGTCCTTCACTGAGGCATTCTTCCCAGTGCCATGCATGTTACAGAAGTCAGGCCCCTTCACAAATCTCCAAAAAATTCAGATATGAGGTGCACAGCTGACATTCATGCACTATGAACAGGCAAAAAATGACATATTTAAACTGTAAAACCTTTACAAACAGATGGAGAAGGCACAGAACTAATGCTGGATAGGAGAAGGAATGACATATCAGAGCTAGAGGAAAGGCTTAAGGAGACACAGCTGCTGTGACACTGTCACAGCACTGGCATTGTGGCATTTCTGGTGCAAGGTGCATACTGAGAAGCGAGAGAATCCCGCCTCACATTCCAAAGCATGAGGAAGGAGAAAGGGAGTATACCCAAATGGGCAAAGAGCTGCACAAACACACAGCACGTGTCAAACAGGTCAGGAAGAGCAGCAAGGACAAGGGCCATCAAAACAGTGTGTGCACATGGGTACTGCCACAGTTATGGCTATGTTAATAGACAACAGGCAAAGGGTTCTACAGCAACAACAACAAAAAAAATAGAATTTGCAGCCTCCTCTGCATCCCGGTGCAGGCGACAGTTCAGAAATGGGGTCACTTTATTGATCATTTCCTGGAATACAGGTGCATATGGTTTGGTTGCCTTGGCAACAGTTGCTATGCAACACAGAAATTTAAATTTTTCCTGTCATAATCTGAAAAACTCTGGGTGCACACAGCATGGACAAGCAAGGTAAGAATAAAGCAAGGTACAGCAGGCTTTGTAATGTATCCTCCTAGTCCTCTCCAAGTCTGAGTAGAGGATGCTGCCACTCCAGCACTCCAGGGATGCCTCGTCCCAGGTGTGCTTTTCCTCCCAAGTCCCTTTCCTGACACTTGCTTCCTCCCTGACGGCCCAACAGGGAAATCAGGAGATGCTTTGAGGATTCATCTGTGCAAGGAAAGCAGAGAAACTCAAAAAAGGCACAATTCCATGTAAAAGCCAAAGAATTAGGCAACAGGTTTGCCTTCCTAGTTTTGTCAAGCAGTAGCTTTATCCGGATCAGGAGGGATACTCAACAACAGCCTTGTGTACATGTTGCTTTCCAGTCTGCTTAGCCATATAAACCTCTGAACAGAAATAATGGGGAATCTGGGGAACATGAATGCCACCTTGTAAAACATGGGTGGTCATGGAGGATACAGAGCTGCACAATTACCACAAAGCCTAGAGGTGCATGTCCATGTTTTAGAAGTTGTTCTATAGATGCAAAAAGGTGCCCTCTGGTAGGGGTAGGATCTTACAGGGCTGGTGGAGCTCGAAAGGCAGAAAAAGCTCTCCCTTTTTATCCATGTGAAACAATGCTCAGGAAACAATACTAAAAAACAGTATTTCACATGCAAAGTGGCAGCCCTGAAGCTAAACAAAAATCATCAGCCAGAAGGGATGCAGCCCAGCTTTAGCACTTACGTAGATGTTACCCTGTTGGTAGCGCTGGTGGAGGTTAAGCAGGATGGCAGCTTCATGCAGATCTCCCAGCATGGACATGTCTTCTACCCCATCAACGCTGGTCTGGTGCATTGGCAAGACCTTTTCTCTGGAAAGAGAGGCCTTGGGATACTGGAATACCTGTAAGAATGGGCAGAAAGACAAATAAGCTCATGACACCTGGGCATATGGTCTGATTTCCTACCAGAAGCATGGCCCATTTCACAGCTTTATACCTCAGCACTGGAAAAGGAAACCAGTGAGGCACAGATCTGCTCCCTATTTTTATAGTCATTCTTCTGTTCCTGTTCCTACCCATTCGAGCTCTCTGGCCAGGAACCATACAGCACGCTCTTTTGCTACAGAGTCAATCTCTCACCTTCACTACTGACAGGGACAGATCAATGCAAGGTTGCTCGATTTGTACCTAAGTCCCCTTAGCAGGAGCAGGGCACCAGCCTCCAGCTGCACTAGGCTGGACAGGTATTACACACTGTGCTCATAACTGGGAATAACGATGGCAGCTGCTCCCAAGAGACCAGGAACACAGGTGGGATCATGTCTCTGGCTGTGGGGACGTTGAGGCAAAGCCTGTTCACGTTCCAGGTTTGGTCCTGCACTCTCCGTAGGAGCAGCTAGAGAGTATCTGGGAGAGTTTGTCATGTCAAGAGCAAAGGAAAGCAAAGCAGATGAGAAGCCAAATAAAGTAGTGACATTCTGCGTGCATACTGGCATGTATGTATATGATGCAGCTTTCAAAGTGTTTGTACAGTGACTGCTACTAACTTCTAGCACCGCTCTGGGAAGTGCCCTCTTCTCTCTCTCTCTCTCCACGTGGCTGTACTCTTCTTCCTTCAATTGCTGCATCCTTCTTCCTGCTAGAGCTTTCTCCTCCTCGATAACCCACTCTTCAGCTATCAGGTCATCTTCTTCACCCCATTTCAACACAGATGAGATTATGTGACTGTTTCCCTCCACCATAGCCACATCCCAGCCCTCCTTTCCTCCTCCTCAAGCACGATGCTGGCATTTCACAAGTTATTTCAGTTGCTTCCCACTCTTGGATTCAACCGTGTGCCATCTCCCACCCAGCATCCCAAGTTGTGCTCAATGGTAAGACCCAACACAGACAGATGGGAGACTTCCTACAGGCAGCCTGGAGAAGCAAACTGGTCCACGGTAACCTTTCCAAAGAAACTTGGGTCTTTTCCTTCCCTTCTGGAGGGAGGAAGCATGAGGAAGAATGGGAAGGAGGAAGAATGAGGTCTCTACCTCATTTCCATCCCTGCTTGTCAGCCCTCCCATGTGCCTGCAGGAAACTGATGGACTCCATAGAGAATGAACAATGATCTTCAGGGTTGGTCTAACTGGTTTCTCCTGCCTGCTTTCTTGGAGCCCTCGGGCTGCTGTAACTTCTCAGGAGAGGCCATCCTCGAGGCTGCAGGCTGGAGACAGAATGAGACCTCCTGGCCCCTCCAACGAGCCACCCCTGCAAGTCCCTGGCAGGGCACACGTGCTGCAGGTGCCCAGGAGCACCCCTGCTCAGCTCTGAGCCTCCACCCTCACCCAAAGGTCAAAGGGATAACCTGGCACAGGGTCTTTTTATGAGACCCCTGTGACGCTGCAAAAGCTTGTGCAATCGGAACAGCAGCTCTGTTCCTGGAGGGAGCTGGGGAGGAGAAGCAGGCTCACTTCCCCAGATGTGTCCACCCCAGGTCTGCCCTAATGAGACAAGGACTCAGTCTCTTCTACTGGGAGACTGCCCCACAGCCCAGTTTTCTCACCAGCCAGGAGGATTTCAAAAATGCATAGTTCATGTTCCTGAACAGCATAGAACAAAGCCCACTCCAGCACACAGGCTCTCTCCAGGCCTCCCTGGTTGTCTCCACACCACTTCTGCACCTGGGTATCAGAGAGGTATGACTCTGCCAGCATCAGGACCCCCACCCTGCAAGCATGGCCCAAAAAAAAAACCCACATCAATTTTTTTTCTTCTTCAGAGCAGAGTCCTCAGACACCTTCACAAGGGAATTGAGGGAGCAGGGAAGGAGAATGAGGCAACTAAATTCAGGGTGGAGTATAAGCTGCAGACACAAAACATGACCTTGACTCTGTCAGGAGCAAAACCACTACAGTACTTTCAAACTATGAGGCAGCAAACCACCCTGGCGCTCTCTGCTGACTTGGACAAATTTTGGAAGGGGACAAGTCCAAAACAGTATGACGTGATCTTTCCTTACATCTGCCTGGCACTTACTGATTTACCACTGCATTGTCAGCACTTGTGGCTATTTGGGCCAGAAGAGAAACATTAAGAAAACACCTAGGGAAAAAGCCGAGTGGACAAGCATCCCAAAAGGTGCCAGGCGGTTGGCAGCGCCTGTGCCAAGAGGGTGCTACACATGGAAAACAGCTGTGTGATGGGCCAGAGCTTGTTGACTTGCTCTTGTAGACAACACAGGAGAAAATGGAACCCTGAAGATCAACAAGGGCCCTAAATACACAAGTAAATGATTAGCAGGGATTAGATCACCACCTGTTAAACCTGTCTTGAGCCACCTGATTGGGGTTATTCAGTCATCCCTCTCTAAAAAAAAATCTTGTTCAAGATCCTCAAAGACTTAAGCAGGTACTCCTGCAGAACTGCAGTGAAGGTGGATTAGGAGCATTAGCTCTGGGACCCTCTGGACAGAAACACTGCACAGGCGAAATATACTGCCCGGAGTAGCCGCCTGATGCCACATTGACACCCTAGCTGAGGCCAAGGTGTCAGCTGTCTGTCCCTGAGGCTGGGGAGGTTCACAGAGTACCTTGCCCCATAACTGTACCCCTAGCAGCTCACCCCTCCTCAGGCAGGGGTTTCCAGTCTCTGTATCACCAACAGGCTGCAGGAATCATGTGGCAGTTTTTTGTTCCCGAGATTGTGTCAAATGGGCTTTCCCTGAGGAGCTCTGAGGTGAGACACAGACATGACCCGCTAATGGTGCCCCTTCAACCCTTAGAGCCTGCAAGGTGCTGCACTGATCCAGGCCAGCCAGACCCCTTCCAACCTCCAGCCACACCAGTGAAGAGGCTCTTCTTACCCTATTGCTCACTTCTGAACCCCTCCAGCAACGTGCAAGGAGAGCAGTTTGGAGGAACATCCTCCCACCATCCTGCACCAGCTAAGGTGAGCCAGTCTGGCTTCAGCAGCTTGCACTACTGAGCTGAATATCCTGGTTGATTTTGCCTGAAGCAAGTGAGAACAGAGAAAAACTGCAGAGCTCCCTCTGGAATATCCCTTTTCCAGCAAGTTAATACCTAAACAGAAAGCTATAGGCATTAATAAGTAGATCTTTACTATTTGGAAAGAAAAAAACATCAGCTTTTGGTCTAACTACAAACTAGCCATCAAAAACCATGCAGGCACCTCATAACACAGCCAAAGATTTCTACTTTCTCCCCAGCAATGAACTGAGTATCTCAGATTTATCTCACAATGACCAGGACTCTCTCCAAGCCTCTGCAACGTTCAGGAATAAAGCAAAACCTGGCTGGCTGACAAGCCAATATGAGAACTGCCAGCCAAGCCAGGCTGAGCAGAGGAGAAATGATTCCTTCTCAAGCTCACATCCACGCATTAGTGCAACCCTGAGCACATGAGCAAAGCTCCCACCCAGCATCTAAGTTATGTTTATTCATAAACCATTCGGCTGGTCTGTCTGGACTGCGGTTTCCAACCTTGTGTTTCATAAGTGTCAGCTCCTCCTTTCCTCCCAGGAAGTCACATTTCTGATGGATTTGTTGCTTGAGGTGTTTTTCAGGAAGTGAAAACAAATGGCAAAAGCTCTGACACACGGTTGGCCGTCTTACCTCAGAGCTGCAAGAGCTGCAGGGATGCTGGGCCACAGCAAACACGAGGACACTACATTCAGGGATCAGCTTGCCCATCCAACCCAAAGTAAAGTGAAGATGGTTCCATCTGAATGTTCACCTTGGGTAAGACAGCCAGTCCCTCCTACAGTTATCAAGCAATGAAGGCAGCAGGCAAGGAAAGCATGTAGGACAGGTATTGTGGAGAGCACTGAATAAAGAAAGCCCTTTCATGATCACCATGTGCTTTTTCTGCATAAGCCATAAAGCACATGCTCCTTCAGCATAGTAGTTTCTTATTTCATGGAGGAAAAACCCAGATCCAGCTTTTTTTAGACCTGTCACCCTCTCCAGTGTTATCCTGTGCATCTTTCCTAGCATGGACACAGGCTGGTAGTGGGTGCACCCACTCAGCTGGCTCTGTGGGTGGGACTTCTGGTGTCCTTTCAGAGGTGCCAGGTGGGTTTGGAGGATTTTTCAATGCCACAGAAGCATATCAGAAGAGACAGGAACAAGTCTGTGAGAGTCACAGAAATACTCACCATTCGCTGATGCTCTTCGGGTTGCTGCATTACCTGTGGTGAATGCCTCTGTGATCTCTTAAAATGAGTTACTGACTAACCAGCACTTCCAACACAAGCCAGCTCCTCAAGAAAGGATTTCAGAGACTAGAGTAACCAGATGGAAAAACCTCTGTGTCTGCTAGGTGAGTTTCTGTCTCAGAGGAACGAATCAGGCTCTTTAAAAGGGAATGATGATTTGAAATCTAGCCCTTTCAATGCACGACTGAAAAATATGACAGTCCTACCACTGACTCTCCATAAGCTGGAGTCCTATATTCCCTTTTCCCCTGCACCCTCTGCTGTTTGCCAGGTAAGAGGCTGAAATAAAAAAACCTGTCCAATTTTCCGTAACAAAGAAGCTGCCTGCAGAGCACCAGTTCACCAAAACAGCTGAGCAGATCTAATTGCTCACTGCTGGAAGGCACAGCCCTGCCCATTTCCCTATCCTCCTCCCAGCCCAGCATTGGCTTGACTCCCTAAGAACCTCCGTGAGGGCCCTGAATAGTTTTCCCAAGGTTAGGGAAGCAAGCTGACTCACTGAGGACTTGGATGATTCCCAGAGGTCCCTTCCTACCAACATTACTCCGCGAGCACTGCAGCAGGCATGCCGGGGAACACAGGGCTGGAAATAAAGCAGGGAAAAGAGCTGATGCCTATCACTGGCAGAGAGCTGTGCTCTGCTCTCACAGGAGCTCAGCTGCCTCGTTGAACTGTCCTACGCAGAGCTGCTGCACTTACACTGCTGACTGACATGGGGAGCTCACTGCCCCACGCCCAGACCCAAAGGGGTGATGGCAAAAGCTGCTGAAGCAGACAGGGTGAGCACAACAGCCCTTACAGCAGCACGGCTTGCAAGAAGCACATCCTGGCAGGACGGGCTGCTTAGCTGGTGGAGCTCCCTCCTTCCTAGGTACATTTTGCCAATATAATGGTTTTGCTGGGCTATTAATGCAACCCCTTCAAAGACAGCACAAGAAAAACCATGCAAAGTGAGGTGAGCAGACAAATGAACAGAAGAAATAGAACAATCTTCTCTTTTTAGCCTTCATTAGACCTTCGGCATGGTCTGTAACGGAGCCAGGCCACTTTACAGGCAGAATTGCAGCATTTCAGTTGACACATTTCCTTTTAAGATAAAAGTCACGCAAGACCAAGAAGTCCATCTTGAAACTTGGCATAGGCTACAGCCTCATGCAGACTTCACTTACCATGCCATAATCTGAGGTGAAGAGCACATTTCCATCGGCACATGAGCCAACAGTGCATGGCTGCAGCTGGTCCTGCTCCCGCAGCCATACCCTGGCACCCTGCAAAAAACAAGAGCTCCCATTAGAAAGAACTGGAGCCTGCAAGATCTGCACACGGAGAGCGAACATCGAAGGAAAGCTGGGGAAAGCTGTGGTGTTCAGAGGCTACCTCCAAGCTACCACTGCTCAAAATTTTTAAGCAAGTCTGACTTACATTTTCAGAGGAACAGGCTTTGATTGTTTTAATGTAACATGAGAGGAAGAAAAAGCAGTTTTAATCAGCATCACACAGAAATCAATGTAAGGAAACATCCATTTTTAGAGGAAGAGTCATGGAAAGATACAAACACACAGAACAGTGGGTTTGACTGTCTAAATATTTTCAAATTTAGAATAGCCGGTCATTAGAAGTCATGCTATAATAATAATAATAGAAAATATAAATAAAGCATGTTTACAATTTTGTACGCCCACACATCATTGTAAGCCAAAATGCTTCCAGAAATCATCAGCAACAGCTAAGCAGACTTCACGGTGCTTTGTTTGCCTCTCTTGCAAGAGTTTCCTTGGGTCAATGACATGACTTGAGCGTTTCTCTGATGTATATATACACCGATATATATATGATGGCTCTAATATATATACAGTTCCAAGCACACTACAAGATCCTAAATTTCTCACTGTTGCTCAAGACAACCCTGAGCATAAAGACAGACTTCTGGTAACACATGTGCAGGGATCTGCAAGGCAAGCAGATCTCATAGCTTGCCTATCACAAAAGTGCAGGGGAAATCAGTTTCCCAAATTGGCCTCTTCTGTCTGGCCTGACTGTGGGACCTTGTACAAGGGAAAGAGCAGGAGCCTGCAAGCAAATCACAGAGAGCATGACCTGCAATTACGCAGTCTGGCATAACGTCACACTGCATTTCAGTTATTGTGAACTAATCTGTTCTACGTCTTTCCATAGACACGACATAAACTCTGCTTAGATAAGTATTGAGAAAAAGCCAAAGTGCTGAACTGTTGAGTAACGTTAAGGCCATCCTGATTTTTATTGATTCATAGACCTACTTTCTTCCTGATTTGTTTTCTGCCCCTAAGTTATTGATTATAAAAGCCCTTCCTATCCTCTTAAACCATTAGCTCTTTGCTTATAGGCTTATTATGTTTGAAGAGATGCAATAGTATTTCTATATTACATTATCCAGAATGTGGAACACTAATTCTATTTTTAATGATTTGTTTTAGTTTAGGTAGGTTTTTTTAAACTACTTTAGTCACTTTAAACACTTTAGTACCCTGAATTTTCCTTACTGTAGGAGATACATTTGTTGGCTAACCTCCAGTCCTCCCAATAAAGGAACTGGTTTTAATGACATTTTAAGAAGCCTACATAATTCTACTTTTGCTGCTGTGTTCTGCTCTAGAGTTTCCACAGCAGGCACGTTAATTCCCCCTCACCAAGTGTATGCAAAGCACCAGTGCATCTGATCCGTACCTAAATCCAAGGATGGTGTGCGAAGATCACCCTCATGGTCAGTGAACACAGATTCAGATTTCAAGATTCCAGAGAGCTGGTAAGCAATGCATTGAACAGAGATATTGAGGAACTATATTAGAGATCTTCACGACATCCTCTTACGTTTTCTGAAACTCTTGATGCTCGAGACAAAGTGTCCCAAGGCATTTGAGAAAGACATCACTGTTGAAGTCGTCCATTTCCCAAATCACATTCTGATGATTCCACACAAACACATGATCAGCAACATGTGTTAGCGAAAGGTCTTTAGGGTATTTTCACCAAAGGCTTCTACTACCATCATGGTGTCAAGTGCAAAGAGTCAGAAAACAACAAAGTTGTGTCTGGAGTTCCCAACAGAGAGTGGGATGAAATAAAACCCTTTTTAATACACTTGTTGCAAACACTCGTTCCCAACAGTGCAGTTCAGTCCCTTCAGACACCAGTACCTAGGAGCACATAGAGGAGAGCCTGCCGGCAAGCACAGTTTCAGCAGGAGCCAGGCCTGCACACGCTGCACCCCGATGCCGTGGCACACACACCCCGCATTAGGAGGGTGCCATGCTCACAGAGCCCTGCGGGGTCTGTCCATGCGGACCAGGGCAGGCCGGGTTACACGTGCTTCCCACTCCCTGAGACCGTAAATTAGTTTGGAGAGAGAGGCAGCTGATAATCTGACACGCAAGAGACACTCCACGGGCACAAGCACTGTTATTTATTAGGTAGCATTTGGAGGGAAAAAGAGGGGAGATGGACAGTGAGACCCCTCTGGTATCTTCAACACCCAGGAATTATCAGAAAATCCACACTGACCCAGACCCCTTTCCCAGCAGAAGTGCCTGTGCAAAAGTAGTAACAAATACTCCCAAAAGGAGATCTAGTTCTTTTGTACAATGTTGCACCATTTCCTACAGAAATGGCAGAAGGCAGCACGATGAAACTCCCAGGCACTGTGGCATTTCAACTGCCCAGAACTACTTGCTTCAGTTTACTTTGATGTCGTAGCTGTTTTTACAACAGCAATTGCCTCTGCCCAGTAGAATAACTGCACCCATTTGTGTTGTTTCCAAAAGGAACATCATGCTGAGACAGTCAGAAGAGGAACCACAGAGTAAATAATTATTGTAACTTCTGCCCAGCATAGCCCTTATTTCCTGAAAGGCAGCGTTTGTTTTAGTGCATCTCCTTCCATCAGCCCTTTTTTCTAAACCTGAAATTCCCCAAGGAGCCTTGACTAAATACAGAAACAGATGGTGACACCAAAGAGACTGCCCTCACATCACTCCCCTCTCCCCCAATACCACAGATTTCATTTATCAGTTGAAAGGATTAAATTGAGCAGAAAACTTCCAAGAAGAGCCAAGCAGCATGGTTGAACTTCCATGGGAGAAGCAAGGGCTGCAAAGCACAGCCCAGCACTGCAGAGCAGCGACCTAGCAGCTCCAGGGGGTCCCAGGTCCCGCAGGCACCACAGACCATGAGAAAACCCCTGCGCTCCAAGCACAAGAGTAAAAACCCTTCAGTTTTCAAACTGGGATATAGGAGGTCTCACCCACACATAAGAGGCAAAACAGTTCAGCAAAATGAAGCAACAAGCAACCACTGATTTAAAGAGAGCACCTTAAAAGACAGATAAGGAACAGCAGAGTGATGATTTTGTGTAACCGCTTTCCATTGAATAAAGCTGGCTGAATACTGGTGGTACAGTTAACTTGAGCGCCTTATATGATTAGAATCGCTCATCCCCTCCCAATTATTCTTTTACCTAGCAGTTTATTAGGGGCTTTGTTTTGTTTTTAAGTGGGGCAACAACAGCAGGTACTGAAAGAAAGAATAAAGCAGTAATGTACCAGAGTTCCTGTATCAAGGGCACGTCACTTGGATGTTGAACGAACTGTTGGAGACCAGCATCCTCATTCCTATGGCCTTAGTGACACTCCGTCCATGAACTGGCCTTGCCACAAAGTGCATAGCAAAGCACAATCCTGAAAACTGATCCCATAACATGGGGTTATAATTTTGAAAATAGAGTTGCTTGCATACCGAGAGTACTGTTTCATCAGTACTAGCTCACCCTCACACCATGCAGTCTTCCACTGCGGACAGTAAACTCTAGGATGCCATTTTTCTCTGTTTGCATAACACCTGGCACTTTGGCATCCTAGTCTTGGAAATAAATAACATTTCCTGGTATACATGATAGTGAAAAAGCAATGGAAGCCACAGATATCTTCGGCCTTCTGTGTCTTTTTTGGAGTGACTGACACCAGGAGTTCTCTCTTGCATTCCCACAACTGCATCTCCGCAGATGCAGTATGCCGTGTCTTGGGAAGGGACAAGGGAGACCTTGTATACCGCACATCAGGGAGAGGGCGGAGGCAGACAAGCCGTGCACAACCCTGACTGCAGAAGCAAAGCACCCAGGCATTCAGGCAGAGCGTGTAGCTACCTCCTCAACAGCTATCCAGCTACTGGAGGCAAAGACAGCACCAGAGGATGAGACACAGAACTCTGTACCTGCAGGTGCCTTCTCCTATCCAGAGCCTCCCAGCCCAACCAGAGACACATTCAGGGACAGATATAAGCAAGACACTGCTCTGCAACTGTACCACACTTCAGGAACAAATCATCATATCCTGCTCTCCTCTTCTTTGCGTAGTCTGGACTACCCTTGAATCTTTGTGTTTCCCCAGGACCTCGTCTGTCTTCTGGAAACTGCTTCTTCTCATATGCAAGTGAGAAGGAGCTGCCCTAGCTGTACTGGATTCGAGGAGACAGGCAGCAGTCCTGTCTCTCTCTGACAGCACTCACATGCCCCATTCCTCCTTGTGCACAAACCTGCACAACTCCCAGGAGTAACATGCTCCACTGGGGCTACAATCATGATAGGTGCATCAATCTTCCAGGAGTTATTCAGAGAGGAAAAGTGCTTTTGGTCAGAAGACATCTTGAAGATGCACATAACTGCCCACTCTGTTTCTCTGTATTGGTGATGTTTTCTTTGTGAATGAACATGGCCCTCTAAGTCCCCAGACCTAGCTGCAAACGCAATACTACGAGAGGCTCTTGCAGTACCTTGGTTTGGGTAACTGCCCCGTCACTGCTGCAGCCATTCTGCAAGGGGGAGGGATGTCTTAAACATGGACCCCCCTACACCGTAAGTCCAAGTCAAAAATTGCTGTTGATGCTTTAAGTTTTTCAGCTACAAGTATTATGTATATACATACCTTTGTCCTCCTGGCACACTGAGGCTGTTCAGTGGGTATTAAGCATCTAAGCCTTGTGTTCTTCCTCATGATGGATCCATATGCTCCTAGGCTTAGAAGCAGCACTGCGCTAAGCCAGCTCTCTTCCCAGCCTCAGTGGGCTTTGTGGTTGTAAACCACGCAGCAGAGATGGGGCTAGAAGGGCCCGTGTGATCCAGACAAAGCCAGGGTCAGGTTTCAATAAATGCACTTTTCAACAGATTGATCTAGATGATCATGAATAAGTGATAGGACAGATACAAAGAGACTTAGCTAATGGATACAGGATTGGTGGGGAGGGGGAGTCCCTGACACCCTAAACCCTTCTGGAAAGGAATGCAACCTTAATGTTTTTCTGATGTCACTCTGAAATGAAGTCATACAGCCAGTCCCTGGGTTATATCTGATCAGCAAAACCTGGAGCAGCTGCTGGAAGGGAGGGGGGCAGCCCAGGAGGCCACAGGTAAGGAGAGAGACAGAAGCAAAACAGCTGAGCTGGCAGCAGCCAACATGGAGCAGCTGGGAATAGGGAACCTGCAACAGCAGCAGAGACAACAGAAACAAAAGTCTACTTCTTGTAAGGCACAAGGTGACACACTGCAGGGCAAAAAGGGACTGGACCTATGGTCCCCACACAGTAGCCCGCTGAGCCTAGGCAGCCTCTGCAAGCCAGCACAGCTCACGGAGCTGAGCACCAAGCAGCAGCCATGGGTCCTGCTGCTCCGGAGCTGCAGCCCAGGCTGGGCCCATGACTCAGACTAGTTCTGCCAATTAGCAGCCCCATTCCTTACTAATTAAGGAGCCAAGCCCTCAGTCTGCCAGCAGCTCTGCAGAATAGCAGTATCAGGAAAAGGTTTGTGCATTTTAAATCATCTAAGTGCAGTTTGTCACTTCTGGTCACTGATATATATGCACTGCTTCCCACCCCTCCTTTGCCTCCCCCTCCCATCTGTTCTGTTCCTCTCTCCTCCCCCAGTTTGGCTGCTGCACAGCTTCTCTTCTCCCCACTCTCCTGCACATCTCCCAGTTTCAGATATCCCCCAGGAAACGCCTGGTCCTTGAAGGTAATTCTTGCTCCTCTCAAAGGAGCAACTACCCGCTACAGTAACCACACCAGCTCCTCACTAGGAGGGTGGGGAGAGTGAACTCCCAACTGTTCCCTTGTGCTTCAAGGTTGCCCTTTGCCATGAGCCCAAGGCACAGAGAGAAGGAGGAGGATGCAGGTGTGCATCCTTACAGACTTCACCACAAGCTCTCTCCAGGCCCAGTTTGAGATGAGCTGCCCCCTGCAATTCCACTATGGGCAGTGGAGTCACTGCCCTCCTAAGGTGAAGTCCTACAGAGTCTGCAACCACCCGGCAACTGCTCCCCAGCCTTGAAAAGGCGTACTGAAGCTCAGTCCATCAAAGTCAGTGGAGCTGCCCAGCGTCGCTTTTACACCTTCTCTACTAGTTCTTCGCCACCTAAAACTTGAATTGGAACAAGTCATTCCACAGGATACGTTACTCACAGAACCTGGATACCTACAGATGTGTATTCCTTGTCTCTGAACACTCGCATACATCTCAGTTGTGTCAGCTTTCCCACATCTTCTCAGTAGAAGTCCTGAGAAGGAGAAAACATTGCACATGGAAAAGCCGAGCCTTGCCCCAGCAGAGCTTTCAGGCTAGACTAGCTGCTGCAACCTGAGCAAGTGAAGAGCCATCCCTGCCCTTCCCTCAACTGGGATGTTGCTCCAGGTATCCTCTCCCTCTTGCCACCAAATACATAGTGAGGCAGTGTCCTTGCAGCTCCCTCCCTCTCTCAAATTCGGCCAATGGCTCCAAGGCCAAAGCTGGGCTGATGGACGGGTGAGTGGCACTCAAGGTCCGCAGAGGAGAGCTCGGGGCCTCAGGAAGGCACGAGGATGCAGCAGTCTATCACAGAGCAGCAGATCCAGCACCCTGCCTCCGAGCAGCCATTATGCGATGCGCTTTGTAAAAAACTCAGATGAGACCCCCCCAAACAGGGTTTCTTCTGAAATGTTTATTATGCACAATTTGGGATTATTTCCAGTACCTTTTCACATCTTGCCACATCCTTGACTTCAATAATTCCCCGCCATGTGGAGCTCTACCATCTACTCACACGTTATATGGAAAAGTACACATTTTAATCAGTCCCTTTTTGTTGCAGTCAGAGGTGGAGGAACGGAGGAATCCAATCCACCTTCTCTGTCTCATCCATTCTTTTCTGCTCTTTTGCCATGTCTGCCCCTATTTGTCATTTCACTAATAAAGTATTCTCAGGTTTTTCAAACTATTCACATGAGACGTTTTCCTAGCGTTTGATCGTCCTCGGTGTCTTTCCCTCAAACACCCCACAGAAAGCAAGTGGAGTGCCTCCGAGCTGGAACGTACTGTCAGCCAATCTGAAATAAGAGTGAAAGTGGGGAAAAATGGGGGAAATGGCCCATGTAAGTAAGAAGCTGGGAGACAGTAAAGACAGTAGAGTCCGTTTCACTACCTTCTCTTCTAAAATCCTTAGGGACAAAGCCATGTGCTAGTAGCAGCATCCAGCTGCTAGATGGGGATGATCGCACTGTGAGTAACGATGGAGACATGCATACGTTTTTAATAAACATCCCTAGAAAGTACCCCTCTTGCATCACACTGAGATGCTGAAGTGCTTTCCCATATATCAGTAAATGGAAAGGATGTGAAACATTTTCAGAATCAACAGGTCCAAGAGTTCCCAAAGATATGTCCAATAAAGTTTCTCAACAGCTGATATGCATTTTTATAAGCCTGGTAATGCTGAGGAAATTCCAAGAGACTGGAAGGGTCAGAGCCTAAATGCGGGCGATAGCGGAATTATCCCAAGTAACCATGGGTTGCATCATCTGACAACCCCAGGGAAAATACAGAGCTTTTACCCTCAGATCTTCCAGCTGAAGGATACTCGAGCTTTAATTATTGCCCAGTGCCAGCCAGCATGTGGAACAAAGTCTAGTCAAAAGGACATCTTCATTCTCTGATTAGCAACCAAGCACAGGAGATAAACAGGACAGTAATAGACTCTCATGGCATTTCTCATGTAGAACGCAGCATTCTGATAAAAGTCAGCCCTTGAGGAGCAAACAGCAGCAAACGGATATCAAAACAGTTATGAATGGGGAAAATCATGACTAATTGAGGGAGCTCCTAACAAACCTCTGCAGAGACAGGGTCAGTACTATTCTGGATTCTCATCAAGGATCTAAAATCAAAAGTAGTGCTGATAGTACTATCAGATGCCAACATCTGGTAGATCAGTGAGTACCCACAAGGATGAGACCATCAGAGCAGTGTGGATTCCACAGTCCTCTTGTTTGAACTAAACGGGATTAAAATACAGCTAAACTGAAAGGTCAGCTTCAGGGGAGGAGGAATGCAAGGAGCACTTCAAACGGAGGAATGTCTTCTGGGAAGTCACAGACCCAAAGGGGATTGCAAGTTGCTGAACAGAAACTCCCAGGACATTTGGTTGCAACAAGAGCTGATGCGTGTCTGGGACGCGTAAACAGGAGCAAGGAAGTTTACTGCTTACTTATGCTCTGAGGTGTGAGAAAGAAGCCTTCCAGAGAAAATCTAAAAAACTCAGTCATTTCTGTTATTCAGAAAGATCCCTTGTAATGCGAAAGAACTTGTGAAAATGATAATGTCATTATGCAAATTTGCCAGAGCTAGAGCTGCCCTATCTGGCCCAGACACTGACAGCGGGGGATCAGAGTAGCGTGTGGCCCAGCATGGGCTGCAAACCTCACCTCCATCCCTGCACACCCAACTAACCGAACCCTGCTGCAAGGCGGCAGTGCCAAGACCACTGCTCTGCTACCTGCTGCCTCACCTTCCTCGGAAGCCCCGTGCCGGAGAATAATTTCTTGCAGACAGAGAAGTTATTTGGGACGAAACAACTCTCATGAAGCAGAAGAAAAGTAGGACCCAAAAATGGATGGAGCTGCCAGACACTTCAGAAACGAAGCAGGGTTTATTTTAAAACCAGGTTGTGTAACCACTTGAAGAAACTGCAAAAAACGGGGGATCCTCCAGAAATAAGAAGCCTTTCCGGAAAGTGTGACTCAGCCAAATTTTCATCATTGGCTGAAGACACAGGTAGCGGGAATAAACAGGACTAAGACACAGCCCTGGTCCTAACCCGAATTTCCAGCTTCTCATCACGTACGCTGACCACTGTATCTATGAGAGGCCCCACCGCTGGTTCAGCTGTCATGATTTATAATGGCAGGACCCAAGAGTCCGCGAACGCTGTGCCAAGCAGTGCGTGGCAGACAGGCCCTCCGTAGGTGTTTTTCCTGGGACTCGCTCTACAGCACTGCTGAACGGCGCGCAACCTCGGATGGAAATCCGGAGACAGAACCGCAGAGCTTAGGGTAACTGGAGGATAACCAGGAAACCGAGACTCGCAGAAGTTTCAGTCTTAATGATCACATTTAAATAGTTCGCACATTGTCCTTAAAGCAAAATGGGAAAGAAGAAATTGCGAAACATTTGTGATTATTGTGTTAAAAAAAAAAAGCGAGGCGAGAAGTGAAAGCCGAGCAGTACGAGGCGGTTTTGGCGGCAGCGACGGGGCAGCTGCAGGCGTCCCTGTGGGGGGGGGCTCTGACCCAGTGCCAGCGCCAGCCCACCCTCACGCCGCTGATGGGATCTGACAAGGGCGCAGCTCGTGCAGCCTGGCTCTAGACGAATGCCCTAAGGAAGGAGCTAATGGGCCTCCCGCTCTTCCCCCAGACACGTCTTCATGTCACCTTTGGCACAAGAGCCTTCTTCCCCGCAGTTGCTGCTCCACAACAGGGCAGCCAGGCCCTTTTGCACTACATGCACCTCTTCATCGCTCTGAGCAGTTTTGGGGAGATGCAGCTGGGATGGAGGATTCTGCACGTAGGAACATCCATGCTACACCAGCCCCATGGATACCTTCAAGGACAGTGGTACTTCTGTTTAGCTGAACTACGCAGACTAAATAAACAGAGAGGGGTTGCTGTTTGGTATTGACTCAGAAAACATCACATACGCAGTGTGGATGTAACAGTCAGCATTTCTCTCTCTTTCCAGTCTCTTGGGATCCTCTTTTCTAAGAGGTCACAATATGCTTGGTAAACTAAGAGGAGGTCATCAGGAAAAGTCGGCAAAGCACATGTTCCTTGGGGGAGAAGAGAGGCTTGGTGGGAGTACTCCTTCACAGAGCAGCCCCACTGCTGAAGAAGATGACGCTCTATCCACTGTTTCTTTCCAAGGCGGCATTTTCCTAAGCCAACAGTTGTTAACACATGGGCACTCGGCTCACTGTTATCTGGAAAGACAGCACATCACTCATGGTCAGCATCATTCAAGTCAGCTGAACCATTTCCCTCGTCTCAGACAAGAGTCTCTGGAAGGGTTCTGCAGGACATCCAGTCACACTTCTCTCTCAGAGAAACTCCACCTTCTCCCTACTGCCGGGAGAGCCGCGAGGGCAAACCAAGCTGTTGAGAAACCTAATCCAGCATGCCACGTACAAGCCCTCCCTGCCCAGCACAAGCTGGTCTCCCTGGGGACACTGATCTCTGAATGATGCAGCCAGGCATCTTCAACCGAGAGCTCAAAACTGGTGCAAACGAGAGCTCAAAGCTGGTGAAAATCGCACGTGCAACCAAAAATCAGACCACTCCTGTACCTGCTGCACCCATGAATAAGGCAGGCTCCACACTGCAAAGATGCATTCGCAGTCAGGTCACTTCAGTTCTCCTCCTTAGCCATGTACTCTGTCTGCAAATGATTACACACATGAGTTTACACCAGGAGTAAGGAGCCATCAGATGCCTGGAGGACAGTCCGTACAGCTGAGTATCCCACGGCCGGCAAAGGGCCACACTCTGCAGACTAGCTGATGACTTTGTGGAGTGGTCAGACACTTCATAGATGCATCAAGCAGTCAGCACACCTGCGCAGCAGCCAGGGCAAAGCTGCCAGAGCAGAAGAGACCTGGCAGAGCTGCTTGCTCCCCACCTCAGTATGTGACCAAGAAAGCAGCTCAGCTGCACACATGGTGGCAACTGAGGTAGCCCTCATATTCCTCCATGGACTTGACTCTGAAGCTCCCCCCTGGTCTGCATGTGTCCTTGGGGGAGGTGGCTCCTCTCCCCACCTCTACAGCAGATGTCCCAGGTCACAAAGAAGAGAAGCGCTGTAGCCAGGGGACGATGGGGGAGCGTAAGTGAAGACCAGGCCAGCTGTAGACAGGGCAGCTCAGACCACCACAGCCACACAAGATGTGAGTACAGGGTCCCCCCCTGCCTTTCTCTGCCCATGCCAGAAAGCTTAAGAACTTTGGGGGATTTATTTTATAGCACAGATGAAAAGCTTTGGATTTCACCAAAAGAGCAATGAGGAAAACTGTTTAACACTTAAAATGCCAGCATTTCTAGGCCAGTGGCACATGAGCAGAAGGAAAACAGCATTTGTGACTCCACTGGATGCTGCTGCTCAGTGCAGGCTGACCGTGGGGCCATGTTGGCTGGTCACTCCAGCTGGAGAGCAGAGAGGGATGGGGTGGGAGAAGTGTCTCCTTTAACCCTGACCACGACATTCCTGCTCCTCAGGGGGGAATTGGAGAGCGAGTCACATCCTCTGTGTAACCCTGCATCCTGCCCACGCTCCAGACACGCAGGGAAAGCATCACCCGTCACCGCCACAGCCCTGGCCCCCAGGGCCCCTCCTCCCCGTCTGGGCACAGGGCTTGCTGCAGCAGCCACGAAAGGAGACGGCAGAGCGCACACACCGTCTCGGCTCCTCTGCTCATACCCGGCTGGAGCAAAGGAGTCATCCGTCACATCCCTGAGCCGTGCTGCATGCCGGACCTTGGATGGCAGAGGCGCGCACCTTTGTGCTGTACCACTTGCTGAGGACGAAGGCTTTCTAACCTGGTCCACTTGGGATGCCGCAGGGGAAGAGCGGCGGCAGCACACGCCCTGCCAGCTCGCCGTCCCCAAGGTCAGCAGTCAGAGGAGGGCATGGCACAAGGAAAGCCCTTCAGCAGTGTCAAGCTGGCACAACCAGCCAAAACTATTCCCCTCTTGGCTGAGCCAGGACGATAAGTAGGTTGAACCTATCACTAAGCCACTTATCATAGATAAACTTCAAAGAATAGGAACTCCTTTGGTCTCCAGCATGCCGAGGGAGGAACCAGGGAAGCTGGGAAGACCTATGGCATCCCCACCTAACCCCAGACACTGACCACATCACTGAGTGTGGTATCTAAATGCTGCAAGCACAGCATGGGAGCCTGCTAACATAAGACCAACAACAGGCTCGAGTTTAAGCTATCCATTGTAAGGGATGACACGCATCCCGTGGGACAAGCTTGGCTTCTGCTGCACCAGAAAGAGGTGGAGCAACTCCCTTCTGCTCAGTCGTTGCCCTCCCACCAGGAACCCCCCATGGAGAAGGAAGAAGAGTGGCAGGGTGCAGCAAATGCCAAACATTCCTGCTCCCCGGAAGCTACGTTCCCTGTCTCCCTGTCTCCCACCCCCCTGCCTTTCCTGCAAAGCAAAGCTTGATGCTTTCCCAGGCACGCTTGCCCCAGCTCTCCAGCCTTGGCCACCTTGCTTCACCAGGGTTTAAGCTTGTGATTTACAGAGCTATAAGACTCCTAGAGAGGCTCTGACTTCGGGACTGCCCCTCAGCCCTTCCCTGGAAATCCCTGTTTCTCCAGATAATGGCAGAATCACGCCTGGACAAGTGGAGCTGGACAAAGCAGGCAGTTCTCTGCTGGGTGTTACTTGCTGAGACACGCTCCTCTGGGCATCACTCCCTCTCCAGCCTCCCATTCACAGCAGGCACACCAGGCTCTTCGGTGTCTATTCCTGTTGCAAGAGGCCAGGAGGTTCCTCGTGACAGAGGGGTGGGCATAAAGGCTCTGGTGAAATGGCCCTTGGGGAAACCCTGGCTTCCATCTGATTAGATACAGGCGGCCCAGGCTTCCAGGAGCAGCAGGTTAATCAGTTAATGGCTGAAAGGCTCCTGGGCCATGTGCCGTGCTGTGCATGCCAAGGGGCAGCCCCAGCCGCACGGCCCCGGGCAGCCACTCCTTTCCCGCTGGGGCCAGATCTGGGAAAACATCTGTTCTGATAAAGCAAGTGCTTCACGGGGGAGGGGACAGGCCCGAGCCCATCATCTGCTCCAGCCCACTACCATGGGCTGCTCCAGGGGGCTGCCAGTTCCCCCCCCGCCACACACAGAACACGGCAAGGGCCAGACACTGGGTTTAATGGCCTGGAAACCAACAGGGCATTGGAGGGTGGGGGGATGTCTGATGACCCTGGCCCCAAACAGGAGGCTTTCAGAGCTCATCCACAGACCTCAGGACAGCCCTGTCACCCCACAGAGACTGCCGTGCCCACTGCCAGTGCCACGGGCACCCGCTGTCACCCAAGGGCTGCCCCAGCCTTGCACCCGCCTGCCCCTCACAACCAAATGCAGCATCAAGCTGGGCTGGAAACCTGGGTATGCTCCAGCGAGGGAAGAGGCAGAGGTGATTTTGGGGGGTCTGGGGTGAGCACAGCACGTGCGTTGAGGCTGCCCAACACTTTCCCCGTGCCGCACACGGCTGTCGCCAGCCCCAAGGAACGGGCACCGCAGGCACCCACGGGAGCAGAGCCCGCGTCTTGGGGGTGCGAGCCTGGCTCCGGACGGGCCCGCTCTGCCCGCCGGCGTGGAGGTGACCGGGCAGGGGCACCGAGGAGGCCGAGGACCGGGGCGGACGCTCCCTCCCGCCGCACGCTCCCCGGTTGCCCCCCGGCCCGCCTCCGGCCCGGTGCCACGCGCGGCCAGCCGAGTCGCGACATGCACGCGCAGGCAGGAGCAGGCTCCGGACCCTGCAGTCGCTCCAGGGGATGAAACGCAGCGTGCGAGCCGTCTCCGGGGCAGCCATCACCACCATGCGACAAACCCTCTCCCTCCTCCTGCCAGCGGCTGCAGCCGCGCATCCCTCGGGCTCCCGCAACCCGGTCAGCTCCTCCCGGTACCCCGAGCAGGCGGGCGGACACCCCCGCCGCAGCCCCCCGCCCCGTCCCCGCCGCTGCCCACCGGGCTGAGAGAGGAGTCCATCGGCGGTCTGACCCCGCACCGAGCGCTGCCGGCCGGCTCTCCGCTCCGCATCGCCGCGCCCGGGCGGGCAACGACTCGCCGGCCCCGGCTCCCGCCTTGGCTCCGCCTCGCCGGCCGCGGGCACCGGGGAGCGGCCGGGCCGCCCCGCTCCGCCCCGCTCCGCCCCGGGAGCTCGGCGGCTGCGGCGGGGCTGGGCGGCCCGGAGGTGCCGGTCGCGGCGGCTGGGGAGGAGCCCGCACCTCGGGGGGAGGGATGCCGAGCGGCGTTTGGGGTGCGGGAGGCGGCGGCGGAGCCCGAGCGGCCGGTGCCGCCCACAGACGCGCAGCGGGGAAGAGGGACCGTCCCTGCCTGCAGCGACAGCAGCCGAGGGAGGACCACTGATGCAGACACCTCGGGGTCCGGGTCCCTTCGGGAGGCCATCACAGCACCAGGCGGTGAGAGGGACCGTTAGCAGGAATCCTGACAGAGCTTCGAAACTGCGTCCCCCGAGGTCTGGAGCAGCGGGCATAGAAGTTTGGGAAAAAAGTGTGCCTGCGCCGGGGGGTTGCTTCCTGCAGTAGGAAGAAATTATTTATTTATTCTGAAAGGAAGGAGAGCTAACGAAAGAAAGGAGACCTAACGGGACACACACATAGACACAAGTTTTGGGGGTTTGTTATTTTTGTGAATAATATGCTTTTAACCACCTAAAACACACAGGGGGTTCTGAGGGAGATGGCAGTGTCTCAGCCAACCTCCGCCACAAGACAGCGTCACACCTAGGCCACTGACTAACCTGCGACGACCACCCCCACCAGCCTCTTCCACCTTCGCTATCCGGACCTTTCGGTCGGGTTTCCTAACATGTGAGTCGCTGTCAGTGCGTACTTCCATTTTGACATCAGGTCACTGAGAGCTACCCCGGGCATGACTATCCAGCCTCTTTTGTACTTGCACTGGATTAGATTAATCTACACTGCTTTCCCTGTCCTGTGAGAACACCATGCAAGGCAGCGCCAGAAGCCTAACTGCAGTCCTCATCTCCCATCTAATACTCCTGTCCGCAAGGCCAATTACCCTGTTAGTGAAGGGATTAGATCAACTCAACACTGATTCGTCCTTCTGACAGCTCCTCCTCCGCTCTTGCTGCTTCTGCAGATCATTTTGGCTGTCCAGATTGTCTCTTCTGGGTGGTCACCAGGGGGGTGTGGAGCTCCTCACAGCCATGGGAAGGTTGAGGAGCACACCTCTACTTCACCTCCTCTGCCTGCCTGCCAAGAGTCTCCATCAGCAGACATCTCCAAGTACCAAATGGCCCCACCCGGACTTCTCCAGTGGAGAAACTTTGGCCATGGTTCCTGTCATCCAGGGATCAGTTGCCCAACAAGGCATGATCCTCACAGCTGCGTGTCAGGGGAGATCTGGTAAAGAAGTGAAGTAGCAAGCTAGCAGCAAACCTATTCCCAGCAAACACAACAAGCAGCCCAAATGCACTCATCATAAACTCAGGGTCTCACCCTTGGTTTCCCAGGCCAGGGTCCTGGTGAGCTCCCTTTCCCATTCATCAGCTCCCAGAGGGTGCTGCAAAGCTGTGTTTCCACACACACCATGGAGAAAACATCTAAGCGCGCAACTGCTGTTGTTTTCAGCACGATGTCAGTAGTACCATGTAATGCTGGGCTGTAAGGGAGCAGTCACTTTTCCAGCCTGACAGACCTCCCTGCAGCTCTGAGCCAGGGGGCTAAGAGGGCTTGGAAAGCCCAGGGTGAGGTGAGGAACCAACCTTTCAAAAGGCAAGGTTTTTGGTATTATCACTACTGTCAAGTGACACCTTCTAGGAAGGAAGAAGAAGGTGGGTTGACCTGGTCCTAAGAACGAAGTTATGCCTGATATTTGCTCCTCTCTGTTACAGGATTAAATTCTTAGTCCTACATTCACACAGCCCAGCTAGAACTGGGGATGTCTGAAATGCCTCCTAAATGTATTTAGGTGCTGCTTGCCGGGAAGGGGTGGCTACCACGATCTGCTGCTCCACTGAGCTTTGATAAGCAGGCGGATGCTGACTCCCCGTCGCTGGCTGCCCGGATGCTGCCACCACCATGTGTCTGGCACCTCACCTCTGCCACCCCAGCAGCTCTGGGTCTGGCTGCCACACCAGCACCGTGATGGACACGAAACAGTCAGCGAGAGCTGGCATGGGCCCCACCACCCAGGACAAGCCTGGGACCCCTCTCCAGCCCATCAGCCCCCCTCCCTGCCATGGGGCTGCCTCCTGCCCAGAGCCTGATGTAGCAACACTGCTTGCGTGTTCAGCAGTGATGCCGGCAGCATGGCGAGCTCCCAGCCTTCCCCCCAGCCCGGCTGCAGATGGCACGGAAACCAGGGTGCCATGGCTGTTCCCTTTTGCTTGTCATCAGAGAGCCGGGCCATTGCAGAGGAGAGGCAGGGCGGGTGGGTGCTGGGGGGTCCGGGCGATGAGCTGTTCCTGCATCCGTGAAAGGAGCAGCCCTCGGGTGCTGCAGGCAGCTGAGCCCCGCACCCAGCCGTGGCAGCGGCAGCAGACAGTGAGTCAGCTTCCTGCTGGGCTTTCCACACTGAGGGAAGGTCGGTGCAGGACTGGCAGGAACAAGCCGAGGCAGGAATTCCTCCTGGACACCAGACAGTATCCTGATTTCCTCCTCTGCCACGGGTCTGGCACACGGCTGGGAGGCGGGCAGGCCGGCGTGCCCCTGCCGCGGGGGGTGAGCATCTGCCAGCCTTGCTCTCCCATCGCCTTCGAGGGAACGGGCTGTGACGCCTTGGCTGCAGATGCCACCTCCCCAGTGGCTCGTCAGAGCCGCGCCCTTAGTGTGGAGAACTGATCTCCACCACCACCCCTGGATGATCTCACTCTGGAGGCAGGATACCTTGCACAGGGAGACCCAGCCAGGGGCATGGGGAGGCACAGATGTGGGAGGAGGGCACCCACGCTCTGCCATGCATCCCCACAAATGCAGCTCCCACCAGCAGCCCCTGCTGCTATGCCAGGGCCACCAAATCCCCCCTTGCCCAAAGCACAGGGCAGCCAGGAAAGGGTTCTCCGAAGGTGGAGAACTACTGAGAAGCAGTGGTCATAAATCAAGCGTGTCCCCTTGCAGGAGTGGCCTGACCCTGGCAGAACGCTGGACACTGAGGCACTCTCCTGCCACAGACCGCACGTGTGCGAGGGGATGGGGACACACAGCAAGACACATGCTGACCCGCCGCCCCGGCCCCCTCCCCACTCCAGTTTCACAATTGTTTGAGATCAGCTTAAAAAAAGGGCAGTTCCTCACTTCTCCCCCTCCCAGCCTGCGGGGAGCCCAGCCACAGCTCAGACCCAGGCAGGGTCTGGCCAGGCCAGGTCAGGGCTCAGACTGCCCCAACCCAGCATGAAGCTGTGGACATCCCCTCCTGCCCACCGCTCGCAAGCCAGCCCTGTCCCCTGCAAGGTGAGGACAGCACCGACCGAAGCCGCACCAAAGCTCTCCCTGCCCGTTGCTGCTCTGGGGCTCTGCAGCAGGAATTAGCCCAGACTCCTTGGGGACAGGATCATGTTTGTACCAGATGTGTCCCTGCTCCAGAGGAATGTGATTAAGGCAGCCTGGAGAGGCTCTCGCAGGGTCACACCAAGCACTACGGCACCTGCTCCCCCGAGAGTGGGATTGTGAGGGGCAGTCCTCCTTGAAAGTGGGGACAACGTGAGGCGGGGGGTGTTTATCTGTCCTGGGCACCCCCCTGGCTCTCATCTCACTTCAGCCACCACCAGCAGCAAGCCTGCCTCACCGCAGCTCGGGGTGCTGCCTTTGCACTCTGCAGAGCTCAAGACAAGGGTGCCCGCACCCCTGCTTTGCCTGACAGCAGCTGGAAGAGATTTTTATCCCATCCAGGCACAGCAATGTCCCCCAGGGCTGCCCTTTCTCCACAGGTCAGGAAAACAGGTTGTCTTCTTCATTTCCAGCCAGAGCAGAGTGCTGGAGGGCAGGTGCTGGGAAGGTCCACCCGACTGTCACCAAGGGCCACTCCTTGGCCTCTGAAGCATCCTCCCGAGCTGTGCTGCTGGGGCCAGCACTATCTGTGACTTTCTACCGGCCCTGTCTGCACTTGGCCGTGCTGGATGAACCAAACCCATAATCGGGTATCTCCACCTTTCTCTGCAGACAGTGGTCCTGGTCCCTTCCTTCTCTTCCCTGCCATGTCCCAGGCCACATGTCCTTCTCCCGGCAGCGATGAGCCGAGGTTCCCTGCCACGGCTCCCTTTGTGCTGCCACAGGTTTGCCTGGGGCCAGAAGGTGTCTGCGTGCGGCTTTTACACCTTGGTCATGAGAAATGCAGTCCTGGCGGCAAGACAGCTGAACAAGAGAGCTGAGCTGCACAAGGGTATAATTACAGTAGGAACACGCGGGGATGAGGCCAGCCAAGCACATCCACCTGATTTCCTCTCCTATTAAGCCTGCCCTGCTTTTGTTTGACCCAGACCAAGCCTTGCTATTAATGGCGTGGTGCTGCGGAGGTCACAGATGGCTCTGTTACCAACAGCCTTGCGGATTCTGCATAACCGAGTGTGTAAGCAGGGCTTTGCTCACAGATACCATTACTGTGGGATTCATGCTGTAGAAAGTGTGTCAGCCAGCTGTGGTGCAGTCGCTTCCCAGGCTGGGCTGTTTTACCAGACACGGGCAGCTCTCTGTCTTTGTCTCCAGCTGCACGATAAACCCAGGCAACAAAGCAAGGAGGTTAAATGGTGTCGTATCACTATCCCTGGCCACGGCCAAGGTCTGCTGACAGGTGCTGGTAGCCGGAGCTCAGTACATTTCCTCTTCCTGATCTCGCCTGTGCAGCTTCAGCCCGCAAAATCATTTCTGTGCTAAAGCAGAGAGCACTTCTTGCTGTGTACCTGCAGCCAAACGATGCCCTGTTTTGGTGTGCATGTCTCCAGGAGGCAACCGGAGATGGTGGTCGACTGGGTTAGCAAACCCAGGGAGCAGGCAAGGCTGTGCTAACACCTACTGTCTGCCAGAGTGCCTGATTTTGAGGTGCATTTCAGGGCTGAAAAGTGAGTGCAGCCCCAGTTCAGAGCACCAGGAACCGGCCCCAGCATCTGACCTCTTGTCCTTGCTGAGGACAAGAGCTGGTGACAGCAGGAGCCGGCCAATCCCCAGCCTCTCCCACCCCCGGTGACATTACTGCACCCTGCGTGCTGGAGGGGAGGTGACATCCTCTGGAGACACTGGGCTGACAGATTAAGGCAATCATCCAGCTGGGCTCCCACAGCAGGGACCACAAGGTCCTCGCTCTCTGCAGAAGGTCACAGAGGGGAATTACCTGTCTGTCCTGCTCAGTGGTGAGGTCACATCTGGCAGCCCGTGGCCCAGGAGGTCACAGAGCAACGTGGCAGGAGCGATGGGGGATGCTGTGCAGCGTGGGTACTCAGTGCTTCGCCTTGCTCTGGCTCCTGCGTGGCCCTCTCTGAGCTAGTCAGGGCACCCATGGGTGCCAGCCCACTTCCCAGCTGCTAGCTGCAGGGAAAAGCTGTGGCAGACACATGTTAGAGCTCAGGCTGAGCCTTCACCATCTCAACCTTACAGCGGCTTCACCCCCCTCTGGAAGGGAGCTCATGTGAGCCACCTCTGTGCAGAGAGACGCGTCGGCTTGTGGGTAGGTGCCACCCCATCAGAAGTGCGCTCACAGACAGGAGAAACTTGTACCGGCACTGGAGCAGTGTCCCAGCCCCATCCCCAGCAAAGAGCTCCCAGCCAGGGTCCCAGTGCTGGGCGGGAGGGCTGGGCACAACCCCAGCCAGCTCTCTGAGCAGGCAGGGCTTGCTCGCTGAGCAGGCTGAAACGTCGTGGTCAAGGCTCCCTCTCCCACAGGCAGCCAGGTGGAGGTGGAAGGGGAACTGTTGGGGTCAGACTCCTGTTCCAGGGACGCTGTCTCTGTCAGAGGTTTCTAACAGAGGGCTTAATCCCATTTACCCTTCTCCCTCCCTCGAGAGACAATTTACTTCTCCTAAGAGTCCCTTTGGGGAGCAGTGCCAGTCCAGGCACCTCAGAGAGCTGGAGGGCTGAAGAGCCCTGCAAGGACGATACACTGGGAGGGACAGGGCAGGGGCAGGAGGCAGCAGGCAGGCAGTGAACCACCCAAGGCTGAGGATCCAAGGCCAGACAAGCCTTTGGGACAAACTCAGGGCCATGCAGAGGAGTACTCACTTGTATCGAAGAAACGTGGCCAGGATTCAGGCACCCCTGTGAGGGCAGCGTCCTTTGCAAAGACCTGTGCGAGGGAGAGGGGCTGGAGGGAGCTGCATCTCTTCTCTGTAGCTCCGTAGCAATGTCTGCAGAGCTGGCAGCCGGCTCTGGGAAGGGCTGACTCCAGCGAGAGGGACACGTCCGAACCTGCCGTTCCCATGGGGAGGAAGGTTTGTGTCCGTGCCCGAGGAGGGCAGGTTCCTCCCCTGGCAGGCAGCAGGGCCCAGCTCAGTCCTTTCTTCTTCTACTCCCCAGTGCCTCTCCTGGGGCTGGTGAGTCCCTTTCAAAGCAGAGGGAAGGTGAATGGAGGGCAGAAGGGGGCAGAGAGTGTGGGGCTGGAGTCATGGCAGGGATGTGCCGGGTCACCGGTGCTCGGCAGTACTTGCTGGCGGTCCTGAGTGTCAGCAACTGCGAGCTGGACCTCATCACCCAAGAGCTGGGGCTGCTCTTTAGCTGGTCTCTCGGGCTTCACACGCGGGCGTCTTCTCCCTCAGCATCAGCTCTGCTCCCCCCAAACTGGTGCGACTCACATTTAAACAAACCCACTTGCAGACACTTACTGGGGAAGCTGAATGCAACCAAAGCCACTCTCACGCCCACCCGCCTCCTGCACGAGGAATGTGCTACTGATGAAATTTTTAGCTGTCCCCCAAGGGGGCAATCCCCTCCTCACCAGGAAAAGGACTTCCAGATATACAGGAGAAAGGAGAAATTTTGCCAGTGGCACTGGTTCCCAGTTTTGTCATGGGAATGGCCTTAGCCAGCACTTTCCTGAACTTCCCAGCCTAACAGCCATGTGAATGGGTGCCAGTGGTATCTCACAACAGAGATGTGCCAGCCCCTCCTGGCTGCGGAGAATAAAAATAGCTGGAGAAGATAGCTGGAGTGTACTTGAACTTGGGTGGCAGAAACAGAAACCCAAATAGTTTGCCTAACACACAATTGTTTAAAATAATACAGTTAATAGTTTTGGGAACAGACCTCCCATTTTCAGTTCCGCAGACAGGCGAGGGTGGCTGCTTACTTTTGTAAAGATAAAACTCTTCTCATACAGCAAAGAGGTGAGAGAAACTGCCGGTCAGAGCACAGTCCTGGTCTGGCACGAAGGAGTCCCCTTACGGGGAGCGGGAGGACACTTGTCCCGTCCCAGAGCATCCCCCGGGCAGCATCCCCTGGGGCGTTGGTCAGCCTCTCTGCTCCTCTCCCCGCACGGCGCTGGGTTTTTGCAGTCCAATGTGCTCCCTGGTGTGGCAGCACCCAGCAGCCTATCACTTCTCTGGTCCCGCAAAAGTGGGGGGACCCCTCTGAGCTCACCCCTCGCAGAGCCCTCACTCCTCCCACCCCAGCCTGGCCCTGTCACCCTCCTCCCCACCCACCCACCATCTCCTCCCCAGCAGAGCAGCCGGGACTGACTCATCTGAGCTGGCCAGATGTCCCATCCCAAAGCTGGCCTTTGGTAGCACCGGCTGCTGGCTGAGCCCACGCGCGTGACCCACACCAGAGCCCCCGAAGCAATCCTGCCCGCACCAGCCCGTGCGTTGCATCCTGGGGCAGTGCGTTTGCCAAAGCATCCAGTGCCCAGGACCGTGCGGGTGAGCTGCTGTCCCGACTGCCTTCTCTCCATCACCGTGGCCACCCATGGAGGCCCTCTACTCTGCCCTCGAAGGGGAGATTGGTGCCTTCGTGGGGCACATGCGGTGGTGCCGGGAGGGCTTCGATCTTCGCCCCCTGTACCACGTGCTGCTGCTGGTGCTGCCACGGAGCCCCTCGGGCCGGGTCGAGAGCTGGCAGCACCTGCAGACGCTCGCCCAGCACCGGCCTGGCTCGGCCAGCCCCGACGTGGCCGGCTACGTGGGCTGGCTGGCCGGCTACCTGCAGTACCTGAGCGTGCTGAAGGAGAGGTTTGACGCCAGGGTGGTGGTCCCACTCTGCGAGAACCTGTACGTGCACGAGGAGCCGCCCGCCCGCCCTGCCCGGCAATGCCCCCCGGCTTCCATCCCACGCCTGGCCACGCAGCTCTTTGCCCACCGGCGTAACTGGGGGCTGCTGCTGCAGGGGGGGCCCCTTGGTGAGCGGGTCTTCAGCCCCCAGAGCCTGCATGACCTGCGCGGCTTTGCCGGCGTGGGGCCCTTTGTGAAGGTCCTGCGGCTGGTCCCTGATGTCTTTCACCAGAGCCTGGCCACGGCAGAGCTTGCCCGGCGATGGGTCCGTCTGCACAGGAGCAGGTACAGCCTCTCCCTGCCACCATCACCATCACCGTCGCTGCCACCAATGCAGGGCAGAGCAGTGCTGGCTCCCGGCACCACGCAGCCCCCACCGCGTGGCACGGCCACCCAGCAGCCCGGCTCTGCCCTGGGCTTGCCCGACCCCTTGGTCCCGCTGCGGCCCCTCGGTGCAGGCAGCAGGGCCGAGGCGCTGCGAGCCCGGCTGCGGCAGAGCCGGGAGGAGCTGCTGGCTCTGCTGCACCGTGGGGAGCGGGCAGCTGCCCTGCATGCCCAGGTCCGTCACGTCGCCCGGCGCATCCGCGTCCTGCGCCTGCAGCAGCGAGGTGAGGGGATGGAGTCAGCCCAGCCCTGGCAGAGCCCAGGAAGTCGGATGGGTGGTCGCCGACTCCAGGCTGCCCTGGCCGAGGAGCTGCAGAAGAGCCTGGAGCTGGAGGAGTACCACCACAGCATCCTGGAGGCCGACTGGCTGCTGGAGCTGCAGGTCAGGCCCATCCTCATCCGGAGGATCGATGCGGTAAGGGACGCACACTGGCTCTGCACACGCGCCCTGCCCCACATCTCAGGGTGAGAGTGGGGCACTGCCACGAGCAGGGGGCTGGGGAGGTGCATGGAAAGGGCTGGACACCAAGCTGGAGACATGGGTCTTGTGGGACTGGCTAGGGCCCCAACCTCTCCGGTCCAAACCGGTGGCTCATTGGGAAGCCCTGGCATTGAGGAGAAGGAGAGCAGTGGATCGGGGATGGGAGAGGGAGCATTTCCCAATGTGGCGGAGCACCCTGCAGGGAGCATTCATGGATGCTCCCATCCATGCTGGGATGCTCAGGAGCTGGGCACCGGAGCTGCCTCCTCTCCTGCAGGTTCAGCAGCGCTGCTGGGACCTGGAGAGGATGCTGCAGGGCTACGTGCTGCCCATCCCCCAGCCGGCCAGCTCAGGAGGGGGGCAGCCACCACCCCTGCGCCCGGGCAGACTCAGCCCTCTGCCACCTGTCCCACCAGTGACCAGCCCCAGGAGCGGCCAGCAACCCTGACCACGGGAGGTGGGACCACCGCCTACTCCCCGCAGCAGCACCCAGCAGAGCACGGCTGGAGGATGCCCAATCCATCATCAGGCGGGCTGCGGCAGCCAGCAGCTCAGGAGCCTGGTTTGGCTGCTGCCTGGGAAGGAACGTGTATTTAATGAAACATTTCCTCCATGCTCACCCGTGGTTCTGCCGTTCAGCGCGTGGCTACAGGCTGGGTAAGGAGATGGGCACTGAGCGCTGCTGAGCACGCAGGCACATGCATGCGCGTGTATGGATGCATGCAGGCGTGAGTACACGTTTCTGGTTAAATACGGGGCTCAGCCTGCTTCCAGCAGCCAGCACGGGGGCTCAGCTGGGCCCACAGCAACCAGCCTGCTTGGTGACGGCGGTGGAGAGCTCACCTCGGTGCTGGTAGTGGGTGAGAAGCTGACAGTCCCCACTCCAGATGGGCCTTGCTCCCTCGCTGGCTGCTGTTGTGGGCAAGAAACAGTTTTGGATTGGGGAATTTCAATCAATTTATTGCCAATAAACAAACAAAAGTGGAGAGCCAGACGCAGTTCCTGTGAAGAGTTTATTGGTGTAGCTGTTTCCACTACAGTCAGAGGAGTCACAATGCACAGTGACAACAGGCCTCCTACACTACAAGGGGAGGACAGGACACACACGGCCACAGACACACAGAGACACTCGTCTCTCCGCCCCGGGCCCTGCGCGGGGCCAGGCTGTGGGGCAGGAACCTGCCGCAGTGGGAGGTTTCTCTCTCCCGTGGAATAGTTCTGCAGCCTCCTGGGGAAGGTGTTGGACCCTCCCGGTAATGAAGCACCCACCACCTCTCGCAGGAGCCAGGCTGATGAGTGGGAACCGGGGCAGTGGCTTGTCCCAAATCCAATGGTGAAGCGTGCATCCCAGCCTCCTCCGGAAGGCCACTCCATCACCACCCACCGGGTAGAGGCTGGGGTGCCCGTCTCCTCTGGCACTGCCTTCAGAGCTGCCGCAGGCAGCAAGGGCACCATCAGCAGTTTCTGAGGCAGCTCTGAACAGCGGCTGCCAGCCCAGGCAGACCCCAGGAGACAGCCCTGCCAGGTGGAAAGGTGCTCAGAGCCGCCCAGAGGTGCTGGGAGCTGAGTGCTGGGCATGCAGAAAGTGGCTCCTTCCCACTTGGTAGGCACCCCTGGATGTGAAAGGTCACCCCAGTATGGCAGCAGAATTGGGGCTCAGGGTTTCAGTGACTTCCTTGTGGGGCTGCAGGGAGCCGGACCCAGTGGATCACTGCACAGGGTAAGGGAGAGGACCCAAAGGACTGTTTTGTGCTCCAGCACTACGTCTCTTGTATAGCCTCTTAAATACAGTTTGTTCTCAAGGACTGGAACATGGGGATCAGGAACTGGGATGAAGCCCTGTGACGAGTTTTTACCCCTGCAACCTTTGCGGAGGTGCAGAACAGCACAGGACTCCTCTTAGCCCCTGCAAGAGGGCAGGCACCTGAGGCTTCAGGATACCTATTTGTGCCCAGCGTCCCCTCCCTGTGTGGTTTTCCTTTGGGAAGAGGATTGGGAAAACTGGGAGTAAGCAAAGAGCCTCCCTGATGCAGAGCAAGAGCCAAAAACAGTCCTGTGGAAGGGTGATGGTCTGGAGGACAGGGCCAGGGCACTCGTCCATCATTGCCCATCTGCCAGGCTGCAGCAGCCCCGTGGGCCAGGGGCTGTGGCACAGGCCCAGCATGAGCCCTTCTGGGAGGGGGCAGAGGGAGTAGGAGCAAGGCACCCACCAGCCGAGCAGGGAGGCTGCTGGCCTGGGAGGAGCCCACCGGCCGTCCGCAGGCAGCATCCAGCCCATCCCTGTGACTGCTCGGTGGCACGTGGTGCTGAGACACCCAAGCTTCACAGTAGTGGAGGGGGACACAGTGGCACCAGCTGGCATGGCTCCCCTTCACCTCCTGGAGACCGGGCACGGGCTGCCTCCAGCAGGGAGGGGGCAGAGCCCTGGCCCACGGGCACTGGGACCCACGCAGCTTCACTCAGCCCACCAGGTCCAAGAGGAGAGAGACTCGCAGCCTCTGCTGAGCGAGCGATGGGACAGCAGGAGCCAGGGCTGCCTCCCACGGGGCTACAGAACAGCCATTTGTTGGTCCAGGAAAGAGATGGCGTGACTCACGGCAAGTCTCCAGTTAGTCCTTGGGAGGGACGAGCAGGCGTGAGCGGCCTGTCCTGTGAGCGGGCAGGGCAGGTCCCAGCTCACACAGGCATGTGCAGCTCGTTGTACTCGTCCCGGCCATCCTCGTCGAAATTCGGCTCCGCATCCTCCGAGTCCAACTGGGGAGAGGCAGAGACCGGGCTCTGAAGGCCACAGCCACCCCCAGTGTGGGTTCGAGCCTGGCACTGAGGGATCAGCGTGCAGCAAGCCAGGCAGCTGGGCTGCGCTGGGAAGAGCAAAGCTCTTGCTCCTTCCCCCCACAACAGCCCCCCTTTTTGGCCGCTCATGCCTGTCCGTGCTTCCCCAGTCCGATGCCCTTTCCTACAAGTGTTCATGTTTGACAGTGTCCCACCACTGGGGCTTTGGTCCAGCACAGCAGCACCTCCCTCCTCCCCTGCTGGCAGCACGGTGTCTGGGTGCTGCCCCAGGCTGCTCTCCAACAGGAGCTCGAGATATTGGCAGTAGCGGAGGAGTGGCCAGCGCCCAAGGAGCTGCCAGCACCCTGGCACTGTGGTTACGTGCTCCTGTGCCGAGCAGCCACAGGTCCTGGTGTGCTGCTGGGCTGTCCTTGCTGCTGTCTCAGAGTGGAAATGGGGCACCTCCTAATGAAACAGCCACAAATGGGCACGAGGATGGAAGCGGAAATCCCTTTTCCAGGCCTCTGCAGGCAGGATCTTCTGTCTCCTTGCCCTAAGCTGCCCATCCATCCCACATTGCACTCCCAGGGCTACAAGCTCTGAGGAAACCATCGACCCACCTTCTGCTGTTGAACAAAGAGCCCCAGACAACAGCAGGGAAAGCCAAGGCTTTGCCACCTGAGGATCTCCCAGACTTTCAGTCTGCTGAACCTCCTCAACCTCATTCCAGTGTTGCAAGCCAGACTGTGAGGACAGTTATCCGCTTACCGCTTTGAGCTCCCTGTCATGGAAGAAGCGGGGAAGCACGAAGCGTCGCAATGGCACTGTCATGATCAGGACGAAGGGGAAGGCCAAGGATGCCACCGTAGATTTCACCACCCAGAGCAGCACAATGCAGGCCAGTTGAATGCAGGTGAAGAGATTCATTCTCCAGGTCTTCACCTAGGGAGGTAAATCCAGTCAAAGAACACTTTATCCTTCCACAAAGATTAATGAACAACCAACTGGCAAAACATAACCCTTCTGCGTACGGTAGTACCATAACGCAACACTGCTGCACGCTCTTACCTGCATGTACGCTACAGCAAGGCAGAACTCCACACCACAGCAGGCTCTGTGCCACCTACCAGCACACCCACTCGCAGCTCAAGCACTGCATCACCCCTATAAACAGCCTGTCCGTACAATATCCTTGCATCACACTCCTGCGTGCAGTCTGTCAGCACACTGCACCACCTCTCGGCACAAACTTGCAGCTGAGGGGGGTCACCAAGCCAAGCATCACTCTAGCAAGGCACCATCCTCCCCTTCACCTGCCTCTTCTTCCTCTGCTTATTACCCGGTTCCCCGCAACCAGCCTTCGCTCACCTTAACAACATAGATGTGGTCAGGGTGGTGCTTGGATGGCATGAAGATCAGGAGCAGCCGCTCGTAGAGCTGGATGCCAGTGAGAGACGTAACCCCCATGTAGAGGAAGATGCCGAAAAGCACAGCCAGCGGGATCTGCCGCAGCATGTTGCCCATCACAATGGACAGACCTGCACAGACAGAGCTCAGGGCACGGTGTGTCCCACGCCAGCCCCTCTGCAAGGCACTCCGGCCTCCGTCCCCCTCCCACCTCCCCTCTGTCCGTCCCGGGGTGCAAGGGAAAAGAAGCTCAAGAGGGGTCTAGCTGGAGGCATTGCAGAGAAGGACTGACCATGAGGGGCTACCAAAGGCTGCTAGAGGAGAGCTGGCATGCGTGAAGGTGGGAGCAGTCCTGCAGCAAGCAGGCAGAGTGCAGGCGCGTCTGTGGGGCAGGGACGCTGCCAGGAGGGAGCTTCGAGTGGTCAGCCCTGACCTCCCCCCTCACCCCTTCACCCGAGCAGAGGCTCACCGACGAGGGCAGCAATAAGCACTCCGGTCACACGCTGCTCCTTCACCTCCTCGATCTTGGGCTTCTCTCCTGGCGCAATGGCCTTGCTCATGACCGTCAGGGCATTGACGTGGGTGACGGAGCGCACCGTTGCCGCTGTCAGCCAGGGCAGCCCAAAGAGGGCACAAAGACCCCCCATAGTGCCTATGAGCAGCAGGTCCAGGTGGAAGCCAGAGCCTTTCAGCAGCTTCCTCTCCTTCTTGCTCACAATCAGCCTGGGAGGAAAAAAGAGCAAGAGTCAGTGCCAGGCCCAGGGACAGCACTGTGGCTGGGGACAACGTCCACTCTCTGCAAAGGCCACACATGCAGACAACAAGGAGATGGCTGAGGAGAGGGATGGCGGCTGTCAACCTCAGGTTAGAGGTTTCCTCCTGCGCTTGGCAGAGGCAGGTCTCCACCACACTGTATGCCAGGAGGGGAGCCAAGAGACAAAGGGAGAACCCAAGCAGGTACAGTCCGAAATGGGCAGGATCCTGCCCTTGCTGTCCTTGCCAGGCGCATCTCCACACCAATGCCACCAGTACCCATACCAGCCTTGCCTGCCTAGGGGCCAGTGATGGTTGGCACTGGCAGGGGAGGTACTCACGTAGTGATCTGTGTCTCCATGAAGATAAGAATGAAGACCAGGAGGGCAGGGATGGCAGAGGCAAACATCATCCACATTGGAAAGGTCCCAGTGCTGCCCATGGGGTGAATGAACCAGCCACGCTTGTGAGGAGATGTGACCGACAGGCCAGAGGGGACATTCAGTTTCTGGTGGTGTAACCGCAAAACCCAGCAGTTACTCATCAATACACATGTGCCCACAGCCTCACACAGGACTAATCTTGATTCTCCTCATCTCCCTGGTCTGAACACCTCAGATGATGGGACAGCCACACTGACCCGAGTGGGACTTTCTCACAGATAATCCCCTTCAGCGCAAAAAATCCGATGTCCCCTAACATGGGCCTGTCTCATTTCCTCTTTCAGCTACTGGAATTCCCTTGTTTTTTGTCCAAGAGACCAAGGAAATATCTTCCCTCTGGAACCTCAACCCCATGTCAGTGCTTGCAGATCATGATTAAAACACTCCTTGACCTCTGCTTGGAGAAATCAAGTGTCCCAAACTGCCTCCCCTTCTCTGAGGTGGCTTTCCAAGCCTTTTCTGAGACGTTTTTCCAATATTGTTTTTGCAGCATGGACCCCAGAACTGGACACATTCTCTGGAAATGACCTCACTCTGATTGTGTTCAGAGGGAATATCATTTTTGTGCTCCGCTCACAGACCACACAGACTCCCAGCTGTACATCGTCCCGACCCTGCGTTCATCACCAATTGAACTCTCGGCACTGTGCTGCTCTACAGAAGTTCTTGCTATCTGCCTGCATGAGCACTGCAGGGAGAGTTTATGATTTGCATTTATGTTAATCAGCATAAGTATGAATAATATTCCTGGAATGCTTGTACTTGAGCTAAGCTGTGTAACTAAGTGCCGTTCTCTCAGAAAGCTTTGTACATATGCTGAGTTAATGCTGAAACGATCATGCTTTTGACATTAATTGTAGAAGCGTAGACGGGTATGAAAAGGATGTAACAAAGTGCATGATTTTACTAACGTCTGATAAAACCAGGTTTTTCATTGAAATTTAAACGAATAAAAATGCATTTGGATTCTGTTAAGCCTTGGGCTGTCTTAATAAAAAGCTTGCATGCTGACCAGGAACTACCTTTCACCCTCTCCCCGGTGTTAGCTGAAAGAAACACCAAACCAAAAAGATACAACTACATATTTACTAAAAAATGGGGAATAAAAGGAAACCTGTGAGATGGGTTTGTTTGATAACATTTAAGTTTGTGCATAAACTGGGAAAGAGATCATTGTGTCTGAGATAAAGCGATCAAAATATTTAGTAGCCTACAGTTAAGGAGAGTATAAATACGTTGAGTACTAAACCCATGACAAGTACCCCACCGAAACCCCTTCCTTCAGTGTGCATAACCAATTTATGTCTTGCCAATTGACTGCAAGTTTTAAGAGTTACAAACAAGGAATTCACTGCAGTGAAGCCCTCTGGTCCCCTAGAGCCTCCCCTACCAACAGCTGGAGTATCAGGGGACACTAGAGGCACTCCAGTCCCTGCCGCTCTGGTCTCCATCTCAGCGAGACCCTTGGAGCTTCCCTTCAGCGTGGGGGTGAGGACAAGGGGAGCATCTCTGTCTGGTTTGCGCTGTTATGACCACAGAGGCAGGCAACGCAAATCCCCCATTGCACAAGAGCAGACCACGGTGCCGCAGGGATCACTGCTGGGCTGCAGGAGGGACTCTGCGGGGCAGCGCTGGAGCCTACCTGTGTGTATGTGTCAGTGATGGTGTAATCCACCAGCACCATGACCAGGATGGAGATGGGGATCCCGAAGTCTCCGATGATCCGTCGAGCCTGCAGAACAAACACCCTCGCTGGCAAAGGGAAGGGGCCAGCTCCATGCACCCACCCTGCTACAGGGAGCCTGGGGCAAAGCGAAGCCCCTGATAGGGCCAAGCACCACGGCAAACCTGAGCATGGCTGACAAGCCAGACAGGGGAACCCAGCATTGGCCCATGGGGCCGCGCATCCCACTGCCCACATAACACACAGTTCTCCAGCCACTCTGAAGTGACCAGCTAATTGCTCCAACTGGCCTGTTCGGATGGTGCAGATGCCTCACACGTACAGAGATGTCCAAATGGAACAAGCTGTAAGCTCTCCCTCCTATATTCTAGTTTACCAGACCTGGGAAAGCTCCTTTGGCTGGATACAAGGCCCAGGGGACTTTTCAGCAAAGCTCACTGGAGCAGGACAGCGCAGACACCATCATCAACAGCCAGCTCTGGCCTGCAGCCTAGCCCAGGCTATCATCTTTTCTGCATGGTATTTAATTATATTGCTGGTGTTTCTTTCGGGGACTGCCCAAATGCTCTGGAGAACAAACGGCTGTAGCAAGAAGCATTATTTGTTTGGCACGTCCCTTGCCCTTAACATCTGGGTGCCACAAACTTCTCACCTTTCCTCCTAAGAAACGGCTGTTCTTGAACTTGCGCATAAAGAAGGCAATGAAGAAGGTGCCTAGCATGAGGATGAGGGAGAGGAGGGCGGTGTTGGGCTGCATCCTGATTCCCAGCGACATCGCATCCGCAGGGAGCACGCTGGCATTCAGGCCGCTCTGCACGTTTGGCGGGTAGAACTTCAGCAGAGGATGCTCTGCAAACACCTAGGCAGGGGAGAGAAGCAGCAGGCACGGTCACTGCAAGGAGGGGCGGGGGGCACTGTCACTATTGGGGGCAGAGGGATGCGGAGGTCTCCTGCTCTGCAGAGAGGTGAGGGTGGTAGATGGTGGGCGCGGACAATCCCAGCATCTGTCACCTTGCCTCGCAACCTACCCAGCTGGAGAGGGCTGGGGACAGAAAAGTGGCCCCTCTTTAATGCCTCCTGTGGGAAAAGAAGGGGAGACAGACGTTAGGGCTCATCCTGCCAGCCTCTGTGGTGGCACAGGGGCCAGCTGGGCTGGGGCGTGAGAGGCCAGCAAAGAACTGCTCTGCAGAGCGCCTAGGAAAGCTGTGGCTGTGCTTGCCCTGTTCCCCTGCCTCCTGTACGCTAAAGCAGCAGGTTCCTTGGGGACTGAGAGACGCGGCAGCCCATCCCCCTGGGGAAGGTTCACCTTGTACAGTTTGTAGAAGGTCTCGTAGATAAAGATGAGGGAGATGAGGAAAGCAAAGATCTCCTGGGTGAAGGGCGAGATGTAGCGCACCAAGAAGCTTCCCTCAGCTGCCACGATAATGAAGATGAAGACGATGAGCCACAAACCAATCCACACTCTGCCTGTCAGATACTCAATGCCTTGTGTCTGGCAGAACTGAAATGGAAAGGCGAAGGAGTTACTCATGGCTCCTCAGGCTGCCTCCCGCATGTCCTCCCCATTAAGATCACAGACTCTCCTGGGAAAAAGTATCCGCATCAGCACAGAGACAGTGAATCCAGGGCTGGAGTCACAGGTGAAGTTGCAGACTTTGCACTAACGCCAGCCAGCTCATACCAAGCAGGTGTTCACTGCTCCGGTCCCTGTAAGAGTACCTCCTTCGCTCTCTGCTGAAGCCATCCTGTGCATGACGCTCTCCACCCCACCCGTACGGAGGTGCCATTCCTCAAACACAGCTCTCCACTGCTCCATGCGCTCGACAGCACAAGCCTGTTCCCCACTAAGGAGAGCCTGAGCAGCCAGCTATGTCCCACTGCACAAAGGCTATGTTAGCTGGGCCACGATCCCAGGCAGCGCCCTGTGTATGAACACAGTTGTATGTATGTGGAGAAAAGCCCTGAGGCTCTCACCACAGAACAGACCATCTCCACCACCTCTGCTCATCCACACATACGTCCCGAGCCTGTTCCCATCACAGCAACACCAACTGCTTCCAGCCACCAACCACAGGTGTATCTCACTCCCACACATCCCCCCTTTTGTAGCCTTCCTAGCCGTGCCACCACAGACGGTGCCCTCACTCAAGGCAGAGGTACACCTTTGTCCACCATGGCTGGGCAAAGCCAAAGCGGTCAGTGAGAAGGGCAGTCACAGGAGAGCAGAAACCCCCCTGCTGTACAATGGCATCACTGGCTCCAAACTCTTGACACACCAAGGTGAAAATCTAGCTGTACAAAAAACCATGCTTTAAAAGCCCAGACATGCTAGGAGTCAGAAAAAAGGAGGATTAGACTCACTGCTTGAAGGTACAGTGACACAGGGGTGCTTTTAACAGTGAAGAGGTCATGCTACTTGAGAAAGACACATGTCCATCCCAGCTGGCCAGGATATCTCTGCACACACCCTTGAGCTCGTCCTGAGAGGTGAGAGTAATGTATGTGGGACTTTCCAAATGGGTAGTACACTGAACGTTGTTGGGTTCCCATACAAGGAAACCTGAAGACAGGTAAAAGTTGTGAAACAGTCTCCAAAGGAAGCCTCAAGAACAAGAAAGTATTACAGAGCACTATTTTAGGATGCAGCTGCAAGTGCTCGCTGTGCCAGGAGGGGCTGCAGCGCAGGGCTGGGAGACGATGCTCCCCTCACAGTCAGCAGGCAGAGGAGCACTGTTACACAACTCAAGGGGGTCAGCCCATGGGACACAGCAACAGCAGGCAGAAGTCCTTACAGCGTGACCTGCAGAGGGTCAGCAGAGCCAGGGCCGGCCCTGGCCAAGCTGCGGGCAGCCTGGCAGGACCCAGGGAGTCCACACCACCACAGACCCTCTGGAGAGCAGAGAAATGCCGGCTGCCCTCCCAGCGCATGGGTGGAGCGAGCGGGTGCCAAGCACGGACACTGCCTCACAGGTACCTTGTAAAAAGCTTCTTCAAACACCAGCAGAGGCCCTGAGAAGCCAATGACCAGGAGTGGCTGGGCTCCAAGCAGGGAGAAGAGGATCCCTAAAACCGAGGTGGAGATTATCAGCTCGGAGACCCCCATGAGACCCTCAGTTTTCTCTCCTGGGAAAGAGAACAAAGTGTGAGTGTCATAGCCCGGACACAGGCACTGTCACCGCAGGCAGGCCGGCTGCAGACGCAGCTCCAGACGGAGGAGGTAGGTCCCCGTCCCGTTGGTCCCCTGCGTTGGGCACGGAGTGCAGAGGGAGCCCCGGGAGCTGAGGCTGGAGAGGCCAAGCGGCAGGGAGGGGACAAGGCAGCAGCCGAGGCGCAGCGCCGCTGCTCTCCCTGGGCGAGTGGCACCGAAGCCCACCCCAGCACAGCATCACACAGACACAGCCAGTGTCCCAGCGTGCAAAGAGCAGACCAGAAAGCAGGCCCATTACCTAGGAGTCCCCCGAAGGTGATGGCAGGAGAGAGAGCAGCAAAGTAGATGAAGAGAACGGCCGCGAGACACTGGCTGTGCAAGGCGTCTCTGATGTCACTGAGGTATTTGGGGTACCTGCGCTTTATGTCCCGAACCAGACCTCCAAAAAATATCCCCGTCCGCTTCAAAGGGTCGTCCTCAGCTTCCTCCTCTTCTTCCTCAGTTTTCACTTCACACAGCTCTGGAGGTGCACGGAGGGCAGGGCTTGAGCAGGGGAATGCACGTTTGCCCGTGGGCTGTCCCACTCCCCTGTGCCCCGTGGAGACCTTCCTCCAGCGGTGCTAACCAGGTGGGTCCCCTGTGGCTCCACATCCCCACTGCCACTGGCTGCCCCCAGCTGCCAGCGCTGCCCCAGCCACTGTCCTGCCTCCCCCCCGCCCCTCCCCGCCGCAGGAGCCAGGCCCCGCTCACCCCTCTGCCAGGCTCTGTGAGCGAAGGGCCCACTGGGGCACACAGGGCACAAGGCACAAACTCTTTTGCCCAAATGTGAGTGGAGAGACCTTTGGCTTCCTGGACAGCCCCCTCCTTCATGGACTTCTGCTCCCTCTCCTTCCTCTTCCTCAGCAGCAACTTCTGGAAGGTGGCAATGGATTTGAGCAAGTCTTTCCCCTCCACCTCCGATGGCGGGATGACAATGCTGCAGTCCAAAAACTCATTGATTGCGTTGAGGAGGTCTTGACGGTCATCTGCCATGTATGCAGCCTCATGGAAGTGCTGGGAGGGGCAGGGAAGAAGAAGGAGAAGGCTCAGAGAATGTACCCAGCTACCTACATCCTGGAAACACACTTGCTGTGACCATACAGCAACATCCCACTCCCTCAACCCACTATTTGTCTCACTACTGCCACTCTGTGACCCATACTCCTGAATCCCTCCTGTCCAACTACCCAATGTCCCACCTAATTCCATGTCTGTCCTCCCTATCCATCTTTTCCAGTGACCCCCTTGCTCCGGCTTTTCTCCCCTAAGCCCCACCACTCTTATCAAGATGGTGCTCCTGCAGCATCTCTGCCAACAGCATGCTCCATCAGACCACAGCACACTCCACCAGATCTGTGCTTTTCAGCTAGCCTGGTGCCTCTCTGCCTCAGCTAGGTGCTACGCTGGGCCAGCCTTCCGCTCACACCAGACCCCTGAGGCTGCATCAGGCCAAGATCCTTCTCCTTACAAGCTCTACATGCCATTGCTCTGTCCTGCAGGGCTCTCCTTCAGAGCCCAGCTCAGAGATGTACCAGGAGCCAGGCAACACGGAAATGAAAGACTTCCCCTGTCCCTGCAGCTCAGAATTAGGACTCTGCAACAGGCCCATGTCCTCCTAATCTGGTCTTGGGTTTGTTTGGAGGGAGAAGCTGGTGGAACAGATAAAGCACAAGAACGAGGACCTGAGCAGGGAGCACGAGAGACTCTTGGGAGTCTATACATGGCAGAGGGAGGGAAAACAGGAATCTACAGCATGAGGGATGCCACGCAAAGGAAACCAGTCAGAAACGGGGAGATACTCCTAACAGCAAGGGCAACAAGATGACAACGAAGGACTCCAAGGAGAAGATGAGCAGACCACACTACTGCAGATAGGAGGGGAGGTGCTGGCAAACGGGTGGAAGTGCTGCATTGCCTCTGGAACGCACCTGCAGAGAAAGGGCTGGAGGAAGATGAACAAGTGAACAGCCTGTACAGCAGGCAGGGGACAGCTAAGGTCCCTGCAGCACACAGACTCCCTGGAGCCGCAGCTTCAAACTGTAAATGATACTGTACTCTCTTCACGGCGCCAGCCACCGCGTAACCTTGCTACGGCCAGCCCCGGCTGCGGCAGCTGGCTCCGCTCTTCCAGCAACAGAGGAGCAGAGGCTCAGATGGGCGATATCAGCCCACAAATGCAGCGCTGAAGCTGCAACATAGCACCTCACCTCTCCTGGCTAAAAACACGGCCTCAGCTGAGCCCTGTGCAGCTCCTGGAAAGATATCTTTCAGTTGGGAGCTCTTGTTGTCCACGACCCACCTGCTCTGGAGTGGACCTTTTAGTCCCCAGTTCAGGGAGAGTTGTCCACTGGTGGCAGGACAGGCAGGTTTATTACTCAGTTATAGTTACACGGCACCAGCCAGGAAGACCTTGCGAACCTCTGAATCTCCTGTCCAGGATGTATGGAGCAGATGATCAGATTTGTCTTTTCTTTGCCTTTAATTCCTTACCAGGATAGCGAATTTCACTTTCCTGCCATCTAGCCAGATGGGACTTCTAGCACTGCACATGCTTGGCAGAAAAACCTTCCTGCCTCCTCATCTCTGCTCCTGCACGGATGTGCTCCTCTGCATGCCCCAGCCATGGGACTCAGCTAGAAAGCTTCATCCAAACACCTGACAACAGTCCAGGGGTCTTTTGTCAGCATGGCCTGGGCCAGGCGTCATGCTCACAGGCACTGCTCAGCCTCACCTCCTCTCTGTTTGTGAAACGTCAGCTGAACACAACTCCTCTACCTTGGGCAGTCCTTTGCTCTTGCTTTTATGTACAGCCCCTTTCTTCACCCAGCCTAGCACTCTCTGTCCCAGCCAAGTGCCTGTCCTGCTGTTCCCTCAGCACTGGAGCATCCTACCTCAGTCGAGCCAGGCTGCTCTTAAAAATCCCGGGTGCTCCCTCCTGCCCGCCCCGCCTGGGCCTTTGCACAGCATCTCTCAGTGCTCTCGGCCCAGAGCTGACTTCTGAGGAGCGACCGAAGCTCCTTTGCCTGCGCCAGCATCACCGCCTGTCAGCTCCTCACCTTGTCAGACATGAGGGTGGAGATTGAGCGGCCGATTTCATGGTAGTCCATGTTGGCTTGGCTCGGTCCCAGCAGCACAAAGATGAATCTGACAGGAATTGGGACCTCCAAGACAGATTCCAGGAAGACGGCCTCATTGAGTCGAACAAAGGCCATAGTTGGCTGCTCCAGGAACTGCACACAACCTGCCAGGAGGCAATGTTTTCAGCAGAGTTAATCACCGGGGTGAGCTGTACTGGGTTGCCTTTAACAGTGGAAACAGTGATTTTGGGGGTTCCCACGAGCCCTGGAGACCTGTACTTGTCTCCAGACCACTGACACACCAGCGAACATAATGCTAATACTACTCCAAGTCCCCTCTTCACTGATCATTTCCAAGCAGTGCTACTTTCCTTACCTTTCCCAATTACCCCATTCTTCATCTCTCACACATGGGCTCTACTTACACTATAAGGGGCTAATTTTAAATCAGAAGGTTGTTTTCCACTAAGACACTGCCTTATGGAAGGAAGTCTCTTACATGTTACTTTTATCAAACAAACTTCTAATCTCATCAGAGAATGAAATCAGGTTTGCTTGACATGACCTATTTCCCATAAACCTCACTGCTTGGCAATAATTACATTCTTATCCTTTAGCTCTTTATTAATTGAATCCCATATTAGCTCTGCCATGATTTTGGCTGGGAAGGATGTCAGGTTAAACAGCCTACAGGTACAGGATCACTGTCCTTTCCTTGTTAAGCACTGATGCTATGAGCTTTCTTCTGTTTTTCTCGTATGTTCCCTGTATCCCTAGACTTTTTTTCAGATGAAGATGCGCCAGTTCTCTACAGACTCATAGGTGCAAACTGCACAGTTTGTTTTACAATGTCCGCATCTCATCAATGCTTGGCAGCCTCCTAGGTTCCTAACAGATTGGGAAGTACTCCCGCATCCTCCGGCACACCAGCCGCTTCCTTCCCATACTGAACACAAACATTTATTGAATACTTGTACTTCTTTGGCATTATTACTGATCTTTCTGTCATCCATGTCCAGCAAAGAGCTGTGTTCTGTGTTAGACTGGCAAATCTGGGCCACCTGAGTGGCCAAGCGAAACCCAGGACAAAGCCTTACCTCAGAAGTGGCCAGTGTTTAGTTATTTGAGTGTTCAAAGGGCGTTTATGGAGCTGATGGGGCCTCGCTGTGGTTAAGCATCAGCTTGGCTGAGCTGCCAAGCCTCTTTGCCTGAGCTTTTCATCTGACCGGATAGGCAATGACATTCAATTTGCTTGCAGTGTAGCTGCATTTGCTGAGATGTTAATGCCAGCAAAGTGCTGAGAAGGACTGCTCTTGTGGTCAGAAGGCGCCAAGCGCACTGATGCTCAAGCCTGCCCACCCACAACTCTCTTGTACAGAGAAATATCTCCCGGCAGCGCGACAGCCGATACTCAAGATCTTGCCACCAGCCAGGCCCTGCTTCCATAAACCCAAAGCTCCTGGGCACACACAGCCAGCAACCAAGCCTGCCCAGGGCAGGGACCAGCTGATGGCAAGGTGGGAGGAGGCCGGACAGAGGGCAGCGATGGCCAGAGGACAGTCAGAGACTGGCCATAAGTCCCTCAGGTGCCACTTACCCACTTCTGAGCTGCAAAATGGGATGTTCTGGTGAGTCTTGTGGGACTTTCTCCTGTAAGGTGGGCCCCAGCTCCCAGCAGCAGTGTCTGTCAACCTCTTAATTTAAGAAAGGAACTACCTAGGTACCCCTTACATTTACCACAGACAAAATGTGTGCTGTCACCAAAGGAGAGAGCATACAAGGCTCCCTCCCAGCTGAACTTTGGGAACAGGTACAAGATGACCAAATACCCCTCAGAAGGGAGGGTACAGAAAGCAGGAGACAGACCAGGATCTGAACTGGTCTCTTTTGGTGCCAGGGGACTCTACATGCTGTCTCTTACCCACGAGGACCACTGTGGCCTCTGCATCTTCAGGGATCTTCTCCATCAGCTTCAGGTATTTACGGTGGCCCTCAGAGTTATGGAGATGCGGGTTTTTCTGCTAGGGAAGAACAAAAACAAGTAAGGGTGGAGTTCCCGTGCCTTGGTCTCCCTGCAGAGCCTTGCACCCCACCAGCATATCCGCAGCCGGGCTTGCCTCGGCTGCACGCCCAACACCCTGCCTCAGAGGCAAGGCACCCTCGCAGGAAACGGCCACCCTGCAAGCCCCAGGGCTGTTGCTGCCATCGCATGCTCAAGCATACATTTGCATAAAGCATGAGGCTAAAATTAGGTCTCGAAATCATAACACAGCGACCTGATTTCCAGCACTCCAGGTGATCCAGGGGAGCTCAGCCCTTGCAAGAACAAGGCTGCCCATGAAGGAGCCCAGAGGTGGGTGCCAGGGGCTGCCGCCGGCCAACGCTTGTCACCAGGGTGTGGAAAAAGAAGCAGTAAACCCCCAGGTGACCCTCACCTCCTTGCACTCGGTCTCATGGGCCTTGGGGTCAGCCATCTCGATGCGCTCTTCCCCCATGAGGGGCACGCAGGTGTCAGTGGTGTGGTTGTGGTGGTGGTTCCCCACGACAGAGTTCATGCTGGAGCTGGAGTGGTTCCTCGGGAAGAAGCCCTCCTTCTCATCATTGGGGTGGCTGAGGGGGAGAGCAGCGGCCATGAGGGGATCCACCTCCTGTGCCACCCAGGGCTCGCAGACAGCTCCTGAGTCCCAGCAGCCCTCAGCCATGTACCACCCACCTGTGCTTCAGCAGCAGGGCACGCAGCACATTGGCTCGGTCCTCCGCTCTGATCTGGTCAGAGATGATCATGGTCTCCACCATGAGGTGAGCGATGCCAGGCAGTGTGGTCTGCTCCAGGTCCAGGAGGACGGCACCTGCCAGCAGGAGGGGAAGATCCCTGTTCCTAGTGCGCAGCCTCCCCGCCGCACACAGCTGTCCCACCACAAGCCAGGCTTTGGCTGGGCTACAGATTCCTCGGCTGAGAAATGTCCCAAGTCCAGGTGTCCCAAGTCCTCTGTATAAACCCTTGTCCCAGGAGAACTCAAAAACTCCAAGATGCAGTAGTAGCTCTGGTACCTCCCTCTTGTTTTGGCCTCCCACCCTGACCAAACTTGACCTTTCACACCAAAGATGGGTCAAAGACCCCAGGCCCCGGCACAGCTGGGTGCCACAGCTGCCACGTGCCCAAGAGCAGCAAAGCAGAGCAAGGAACCAACACAGGCACCCTTGGGCTAACAGAAACCCTGGCAAATGGGCTGCAGGACAGTCTGTCTCTGCAGACCCTACATGGAGCCTGGACACGGACACTGCTGGAGTGTCTCCAGTGAGGGGCCAAACAGCGACAGAAGCTGCCCAGCAAAACCTGTCCCAGAGCAAGACACAAACCCTGGCTGTCAGTTCCTGACTCACCATGGGCAATCGTCTTCCTGAGCTCCAGCAGGCTGCGGAAGGACAGCGAAGCCACGTGGGGTTTCCCCCACCTTGCTGTGTCCTCCTCCACATCCTCCTCAAACTTGATCCAGCGGGCCGTCTCCCTCCAGTGCATCTCCTGGTTCTTATCGACCACCAGCTCGTTCAGCTCCACAAACACCTGTTGTGAATTACAGCGAGGACATGAGCCTTCCCCTGATGCATACAGCTCCATCAACAATAGATGGAAAGCCTCAGGTTTGTTCTCAAGGTACCACTTGGTCGAAAGCACTGCCTGAGTAAACCTGTCTTAGCTAACTAGAGGTTCGGTGAACAGAAGCAGCCAGGACAAATATCACTGGCAGCATGGCAGGAGCTTCCATCAATACATGGAGCACCACAAAGCTCCAAGTCAGATGGCGTGGGCTGAGGAGAGACAACGATGCTATGCTGCACCCCTCTACCAAACTGTGACAATTTTGTCCTCTGCCTGCTTCCTGGTTTCCCCCAAAATTTCCCACACTTACCAGAGATTGTGATGTTACTGTGCTGCCAACTTCCACAACAGCACTACCATTTCTGTGACTTTTTAACGTCTTTCCCAAGGTTGAAGCTTTGTGATTTCAGCGAAATCTCTGCTTTCATTGAAAAAAAGTGTATTTTCAGCCCTCATGATCATGGATAAGAGCTTGAAATGTCACCCTCAAGGTCATGTAAAGAATTAAATATATCAAAACCACATTTATCACTTTATAAAGTGCCTGTTTTTAGTCCTGATTTATGGCTTCTGAACAAGTGTGGGAGGACAGCACATGGATACCTCATGGGGCTTTCTATCCAGCTTCTTCTTCTTCTTCTTCTTCTTGACAGATGGAGTTGATGCTAATTTTTTGCTTGTCCTGGTGATCTGACTCCGAGACGGTTTTTTCATCAGATGCCTCCTCACACCAGGGTTATCTTCAAAACGGTGGCCTGAAGACATGGGGAAGGAAAAAAAGACCATGGGTGTGTCTACTGGACACACAATGTCTGGCAGGGAAACACATCCAAGCCCACCCTTCTGTCATTAGCTTATGCTAGCAAAGCCTTGGCAGCTGGAGCACTCAACACCATCCTCCAGACCTTTGAAGATCCTTCCTGCCTTATCTGCCTACTTTCAGTTCTTCCAGACATCTGACAGCTGATTTCTTCAAGAAGGCGGCTTTCTCCCAGGCTGTGCATACACTGGAGCATCATTGCAAAAGCTTTTATTCATGGTACCTGAATAGGTGGGGCATGAACCCTTCCCACACTCCCTCAGCAAAAAGCAACCTGAAGCCTTGCCTGCACAGCTCGGCACCCAGACAGCACAGGCAGGCACCTGGCTGGGGCTCCTCTCTCCCACTGGAGGAAGGCTTGGTGCTCAGCAAGCACAAAGAGCAGTGAAGGGGAAGGATATTTAGCTGCTGGTCTGGGAGACACATGGAAATATCAATGACTGTCTTATTTAATTGTGCAGTGAGACTGCAGGCTAACGGTGCAGACCGGGGCTGGCATGGAGGCTGGGCAGTTCACTCCAGCTATCGCTGTTTCTATGTGAGCCACAGTGCTGCTGTAATGCCCTCTGAAATGTCTGCGTTACAGAGTTTGGCTGGCTGAGTCAAAGCCTCCTGAAGCCTCCAGAGAGGCTGCTGAGGCTGCACTACAGACCCACCACCAAGCTACCAGTGAACTTGGCTAGCCAGTGCCCACCAAAACCTGGCCACAACCGTGCCAGCCCCTCTTGCAATGCCAGAGAAGCAGCATCTGGGCAACAGCCTGCCATGAAGTGGAGCTTCCCTGGACACTACCCAGAGACAGCAAGTGTATCTTCCTCAGCACAGACAGCCCATGGGGATGGGGAAAGCCTCAGAGTCCAGCTCCACGATGGGCAGGCTCCCCCAGGCAGATCACAGTCAAGGGTTTCACTCAGCTTTGGTCCATTCAAGGCTTGCTGGCCCTGCTTATAAGGCAAAGTCAAGGTCTTCTCCCTGGGGACCAAGGGTAGCTCTCCGTTGGCTGGGATGAATGTTCAGTCTCCACGCACCTTTCTGCACTTGGCTTCAAGACTTGCAGCTCTCAGGGCATGAGAGGTAGCAAAAAGCACTGGGCTTGATGGCCAAGTGGTCTCTTTGATGTTGCAGGAAAATATCCATGCATCTCTGGCATGGAAAGACACAGTCCAGCATCAGGCCAGGCATACCATGGCTTTGCTCCTTGGAAATCTGGGTTGCTAAATCAAATTTAAAATGAATCAATACTGAGCCTCAGGACATTTATCCCCATTGGCTGCCCTGCTGATGGACGTCCATGGATGGCTGGAATCCCCCCTGCTCCACTTACTGCACTGCAGCGTCGACAGGAGCCAGTAATCGCCCACTGCTATGAACATTTCTGGAAGCCCAGCACACGTGGGGCTTCCTTGGACTTTTGCATGGATTTCTCAACTCCTGCATGCACGGCAGCCACTTCATCACACTTGATGTGGATTCATGCCGAAACAAACAGGTCACCAGGTGGATGATCTTGGTATCTGGCACCTTTTCTCCAAACCCTGTAGCTTTTGATTCTCCCGTGCACCTTGCGACTCATTCTCACCTTGTCCCTAGAAGAACAGGGACAGAAGATGCTCTGCCCAGCAAGACAGACCGCTTGCCCAGAGCACGGCAAGCCTCCCCCATGGCGATGCCAACCTGCCACGCAGTGCTCTTCAGCAACAGCCCTAGAAAGCACACACAGCTGTTCAGCCTCAGCCACCAAATAGCTGGAGGACAGATAAAACCAAAGGAGCCAAGCTTCCTGCCAGCATCTCCAGTGACTCCCACACTTGCTGACAGGGACACCAGGTGGAGTGCTGCAGGTTCAGAGAGAGCCGGTGAAGGCACGCTTCCAAAGCCCCACGGAAGAAAGGAGCAATCCACTTGCTGCTCTTCCTTGACAGCACTCGCGGCCACCGAGATGCCAGCTGGGGGAGGTAACTCATAGGAGCAGGGTGGACACATGGGCTTAATTCTGGAAGGGGCCACTGGCTTTGGGAGTCCCATGCAGAGCCCAGCTGAGGTGCTCCAGATTGCTCTACAGAGAGCCTTTCTGGGTCCTGTCAGATTGGTGCTTCCCCCAAAGGAAAGTCAAGCTCAAGTGAGCACCTAAGTCTGGGGTCCTTACTCAGGACAGGATCTTGGACTGAGATCAAAGTGTGATGTGCCCAGGGCATAGCTCTGCCCTCCTTGCTTGAAGCCAAACTCCCCAGGGTGAGATGAAGCAGCCAAGGACAGCTCTTGCTGCACCTCCCCTCCAGTGCTCCCCAGCAGCAGAGTGTGAGACAGTGACAATGTCTGAGGACAGAGTGTGATTCCTCTGGTGGCTCCATTACCACAAAGTGACTCTCACACACAGCATCTCCTACAGAAGACCTTCTTGCCATGCTGGCTTCCATCAGTCAGATTTCTTGGGATGACCAAGTTCCTTTTCTGCCAGCTTAAATCTGACAAATACGACTTTGTGCTGGTTAAAACCTTCCCCCGGCGTGCCTGTGCTAGTCAGTACAACTCAGTGGGCAACTGTCTTTGATTCATGTGTTAGCTCCTGCTTCCCTCTTTTCATTGCCCTCTGTCCACAAGCAGGAAGCCCAGAAAGAGGCACCAGAGTAGTTGTACCACCACTAGAGAGCAAGTTGCTAACCCAGCATCACAGGGATTGTGCACACTTCCAACATACACCAATGGTTAAGTTATAGCAAAAGAAAAAGCAATCGAAACCCCATCTCTTGGAATATTTAAGATTAGACTAAATAAAATCCTAACCAACATGCAGTAAGTCACAACCCTATGCTGGCTTCCGGAAAAAGCTACTGCCCTGCCCTGCACCGAACCCAAGTTGCTCCTGGCTGATGCTGACCTCAATGTGATAGGGACACTGGGACCCCAGCTCATCCCTGCTGCCACCCAGGTGTCCCTGCACAGCAGTCCCCATGCGCTGAACACTGAAAGGAGAGCAAGGAGACCAGCTCAGGTCCAACAAGGACTCTACTCTGCTCAAAAGCTCTTAATTTCCTCTGGATCTGAGTTGGTCCTGGAACAGGTACTGCTACAGAGTAAATAGCTGTGCAGGTGGCACGGGCTGGATGTGAGCTGGTTCTGCACAGAACTGACGCTGGTGTCTCTGCCATCTCTGTCTCCACCATATCTCTCTGCAGGATTAAGCCACAGTGTGGATTCATTGTGCAGAAATAATTAAGAGTTGACTGTACAGTACATCCTACTTCAAGCACCTGCAGTATTAGCTGTAGCAATCAACGAATGCTTTAACTACTAGCAAGCCAAATTTCCCCACTTTATAACTGAGGCATATCACACCTTGCAGAAGTGATCTGCCCCTTCCACCTTCCCAAGAATAGCCACCTGTTCCTGGGTGAACTTGGGGCAATTTCTCACACTTTTAATGTACAGTTTGCTCAGCTCAGGACAGCTGATGGAGCCAACTGGCTTCAGGTTTCTATTTTGAACTTTGCTGCTATTATACTCTCTGTCAATTTACAGTAACAAGTAGCAGCCCCAGCCAGAAGCAAAACCCACTTGCTAGTCCCTGCAGAAGCACGTAGACAGACATTTCTTCCCTGAAGGCTTGTAAAGACGGACCAGCTGAGAAACAGGACATGATGCTGGGACTGGGAGGCAGGGGACATTAAGTGTTTTGCCTGAGATCACACTGAGAGGCTGTAGCAGAGCCAGAAACCGAACCGCCGGTGTTCTGAGTCCCTGTTGTAAGCGCTCTGCCTCACCACTCCTGCATGCAAAGCCGGTAAGCGGGCTAGTTCTGGGGCCACACCACCCTCCCATGTGCACTCCTAACATCCCGTGAAAAATGATCCAGATGAGGACATTTGGGCAGCTGTGGCAGAGCTACGGATATGAACAGCATCATTCCCAAAGTAACACACAAGGCCACCTTTAAACTGTGAGTTATCACCATCTGCCGAGGAAGGACCACTTGTGCGAGGTGGGAGCAAGGCTCCGGTTTCTGCACAGTGCCCGGGATGGCCCACAGACCCAGCTCAAGAGATGTGCGGGCATGGAAACAGATGCGGAGAACAGAAGGACGATTTTCACTCTATTCTAATAACAGTATTCCTATTCTCTCTTTCCCTGCTTTTCCAACTCTTGCTTCCTTCCTCTTTTCCCCCTTCCAGGCACCCCCGCCAGCCTACCATTCGCTCGTTTCCCAGCCACGCTCAAGCCGGCAGACACAGGGACTAGGTTATTTTTTCCTCCGGACATTAGGCTACAGTGCAGAGCCAAGAACCTGATGCCGACTGCTGCTGTCGGATCGACAGCTCAGCTCGAATTCCAGCAAACAGAGCAGCAGCACACTGTCACCTTGTGCCACAGATCGAAGGGGAAATGTCTCTGTCCTCATACACACCTCAGAGCAGCTGCTTTTTCTCCAGCCACAGCATGGGCCGTGTCCTGATAAGCACAAACAGCAAGAGGCATCTGCCTCAAGAACGCTGGAGCGAGACACAAACAGGGAAGCACCTCAGCACTACAACACAGATCTGTACAAAGACCTCAGAGAGACACACAGACAGCAGACAGCTGCTCCGGGCACACGGTGGGGCAGACAGTACCTGTTTTAACCCAGGAGACCAACCCGACACGGAGAGCGTGCACAGAGCAGCCACAGGGCCAGGGATACGCACTTCAGCTGGGGGCTCTGATCTACAGCTGCAACCCTGGGGTCACTGCTCCGGTACTTACAGGTGGGCTCCCCGCCTGGGTAGCCCAGATGGTTTCTGATGGACTCCCATAAATCATAGTCTTCAAAACTGAAGGCAAATTCATCCAAGTCTTCATAGCCGAGTGACTTGCGAACACAGGTGCTTACTGCTACCTCCGGGCTGCTGCCCCCTTCCGATTCCCTCGCCACCTCCTCTCTCTCTTGAAGGGTTGTCATTTTGTCCTTGTGAAGGTCAGGGGTCAGGCGCCCTGAGCCACTCGCCTTCAGAGGAGCTGGGGTAGCCAGGCTGACGTGCCGAAAGCGAGCTGCCCCTGGGGGATCTTCACCGCAGACCCGGGGCCAGCCCCGGTGCCTTGCTCTCCTCCTCACGGGGCATGAAGGTGCCGGCTGCAGCAGCCCCTGGGGACTGACATGGTCCTGGGAAGCCTGGCTCCACGCAGGGATGCTTCCGTGGGGCACTGCCCCACCGGCTCCTCAGAAGCAGGGTCGTCGCTCTGCCGTGGGGTCTTGCGCCAGCTGCCCAGGGACGCGGCGCCCGTGGCCCAGGGACAGCCAGGCTGTGCGTGCAGCACCGCTCCTCTCCCTGGCTCCCCTCCGCTGTCTCCCTCCCTCTCCAGCCTGCAGAGCAACCTATTGAATTCTCCATGTCCTCAGGCCCGCAGCGTGCATTTCCATGACGTCTCTGCCCTCGCGTCTCGCACAGGGGCAGTCCCCCTCCGAGGCGCTGGAGCCGGCCGCTGCCTCCCCTCCCGGAGAACAGAGACTCCTCACCTCGGGTTTTCTGCAACGCCGGAGCCGGCGTGCTGCACAGAGGGCTGATCGCTGGGAAAGTGTGTCAGGAGAGGAGAGAGCTGGCCCTCTGGGACTCGCAGGGAGCCCTGAACCAGAGAGGGTAGTGGGGCGGGTGTAGGAGCAAGCATCTGTGGGGCAGGTGTGAGCAGGGGTGCTGGAAACACGGGGACCAGCGCTGTGGATACTGCAAAGCCGGCAGAGAGGAGCCAGGGCCGCAACAGTGGGGGCTGGGGGAGAAGGAGGTGAGGACCAGGTCCTCTGGGCAGGCTGGAGACCATGCCTAGGGCTGATAGGGAAGAGGGCAAAGCAGGGAGAAGCAAGGGACGCGCGCACTTAGTAGCACAGGTAGTGTCGCAAAAACTCACTTTTCATGCCATCCAAGTCAGCGGACGCCAGCATCTGGGCCTCGGCCTCGTCCGTGGGGACGCGCTGGTACGCCGCGCTCTCCAGCGTGGTCATGCTGCCAATGCACATCCTCTCCTTCAGGTCGTAGGTGACCCGCTGTCCGCTCGCCACCTGGCCCCAGGGCTTGCGCTTCTCCCACCCACGAGACAGACGCTCCCGAGGCCCGGGGAGGCTGTAGGAACCAAAGAGACCGACGGTGTTGCTCGCAGCCGCTCTCCCTCCGGGCCCCATGTCCCCCCCGGCTCAGCAGGCGAGTTCAGGACGGGCGCAGCCGCTACCCCGGGCAGAGGGTCCCCGAGCCGGGGAGAGCGGCAGCACGTCGGCACACGTTCACCTGCCTGCAGAGGGACGCGGGGCCCTTGTCCTGCAGCAGGTCAGCGAAGTGTGGCACGGGGCACAGGATGCCACACTCCTCCTCCACATGGAACTGCGCCGGGGCCAGAGCACCGCTGGGATCCTCCTCATCGCTGCCGATGGTGAACTGCAGAGACGACAGTCCTGACAGCAAGAGCCGGGACAGGCAGCCTTCGCCCCAGCCCCTGACATGCAGATCCTCTCCACATTCCCACAGCCTAGAAAGGGCCACACCAACTTCCCCCATGTGCCCCATACCCTGGGACTGGCCACATTGAGCCCCCCATATCCTATACACCCTAAGAACAGACACACTGGTCTTCCTCCATGGGTCTTACACCCCCAAAATGGTCATGCACACCCTCCCCAGCATCCACCCCACGCAATGGCTTGTCTGTCACTGTCCTCCAGCACCCACCCCTGCTAGGCAGGGACCAAACCACTCTTCCTACAGTATTGCATAGACACAACCTCTTCCCCCCAAGCAGCACACTCCCATGACCATACACCTTGGCACCCCCCTGGCATCAACCCCCCCTCCACCTGCCCCCAGCCTCCGAGCCCCATCCAGGTAGGGATGCCCTAGCCTTGCCTTTGGTTTGCCTGAGAGCTCCAGCTTAGGGGATGTGTCCTTCCCACGAGCTTCACCCTCAGACTCTGCAGAGATCTCTTTCTCTTGGGCCTCCTCTGCTTCAGACTCTCCTTCTTCCTCTTCTTCTTCTTCTTCCTCCTCTTCTCCCCCCTCCTCGTCCTCTTCCTGGATGGTGGGGGTCACCTCCGAGGGGGGTACCGAGGTTTTCTTCTTTTTCCTCCTCCTTTTTTTCCTCCTGCCGGCACGCGGGGGCCTCTTTTGGAACTTGAGGGCAGAAGGGAGGTGAGCGGAAAGCGGATGATGGATGTGGTGCGAGGTTTGGCGGTGGACTGAGAGAGAAAAAGAGAGTCAGGGGCAGGAAGAGGCTGGGAGGAACCTGCCAGGCGCCCCTCCAGGAAACAGCCTGGTCTGGAGATCAAGGGCCAGGAAGGGCAAGGAGAGCCACCAGCCCACAGGGACACAGCAAAGCTCTTTCGGTGATGCAGCAGGCTGTGTCCAGCCTGGGGTGGCTGGGGAGGCAACTCCCAGGCAGTGCCAAACCACCCCAAGGCAGCTCCACCACCCTGGGGAAGGTAGGACTCCTCTCCCAGCCCTGCCAAAAGCCATTCACGTGGCTACGCAGAGCTGCGGTGGCCTGCCAGAGGCACCATCCCCTTCCTAAACATGGGCAAATGTTTCATTTCTTTCTTGTATAGTGTTCTTTAAGTTAAACAGATGCACCTTACTTATCCCCCAGGCTATGACAGAAAGTGCCTCCTGCATACCCACAGGAACCACAGACCAAGCCTTTTAGTGCAGATGCACTAAAGCCCACTGTGTGGGCTTGTGCCTACCAGCCTCTGAAATGCAGGTTCAATTAGGAGGCTGTCTTTTAAAAACCAGGGTAAAAAACAGGGCAGAAGGAATTTTCTTTAACTAATCTACAAAGAGAAATTCATACAGGCTTGACCTGGGTGTCATGGGAATTGCAGAGTGAGAAGAAATTAATGGCATTTCTGAGCCTTCACTCAAAAACAACGATAATGCACCAGGCAGGGAACAGGGTAAGCTCAGCATCTCCCAGCAAGAGACAGGAAAGCCACTTCTGCCAGGGCTATCTGCAGACACAAAGCCTCCCATAGACAGCCTGCAGGATGCACAGACCTGGGGCTGCACCCGGAGCAGCTGAAACCACGGGGCACCAGCCACTTCGCAAGGGGGCTTTGCTCAGCAGCTCTTCCTGAGGAATTGTTTCCAGTATGTTTTGATTTGGTTCCTTCCCAGTTTTCCTGTGACATGGCAGCAAAATCTGTTTATAGTGAAAACTACCTTCAAAGGACATTTTCAATGGAAGCTGTAACCTTCTCCCTGGGAGAGTCAGGCAGGTTCATTGTTCTGCTGTCATGTTTCCTTTCCTTTGGTTTCTCAAGTCTTTTCTCCCTTGTTTCCCCCCTTGGGAACAGCAGGGATATTTCACACACTCCCCCGGTTCAGCAGGAGGGGCTTATGGCAAGATTAGAGGAGATTGGGAATGGTCAGACATCTGCAAATTGCAAAGAACTTGGGCTCTATAAACACTTTTTCCTCCAAGGTGTTCTCTAGTTCTTTGACTTAACTAGATGTACCCTATTTCACTCACAGGTTTTGGCAGAAAGGCCCTCCTGCCCACTGCTGCACTCCCACTGCACCGCTCTGCATGCCATGGATCGATCAGGCAGGAATTTCTCATGCAAGAGGCAGCAAGGAAGGCCCCAACAGTACACTCCTTGCTCCTTCTACAGCACAAAGCTTCTGGTGAGGACATCGCTCACCCTTCCCTTCTGGCTTGTTCCCATCAACCCAAGACAGAAACATTCACATCTTGGATCAGAAGGAAACCGAAGCCTTGGGCTGCAGGGAAGGGCAGTGACGGTAAGCGGCTCATTTGGCACAGAAAAGGTTAGCACTGCTCTTCACCCCTGCACTCAGCGCTCCTTGTGTCAACTGATCATGTCTCCACATGGCCTGGAGGTGGGAAAAACACACCTCTCCCAAACACAAAAGGCTTCACGCCTCCCTCTTCTTCCTCCCTGTCCTCCTGCAACTCCCGTGTGCCCAGCCCCTGCCCTCCTTCCCTGCACCCTTCCTTGCACTGCCTGCCTGTATGGAAAGTTATTGCCAAACCAGTGTCCTAGATGTTTGATTACACTTCTCAGTCAACTGGACAAAAGAGATATGAAAAAGTAATTTGGATAAGGAGCCCAGAAGGAAGAGCCTACATACTAGGAATTCCTGGCTTTGAATAGGGCAGGAAACATTTCTAAACCCAGAGAGCATTCACCTCCATGGGCTCACACGTTATCTTTCAAAGTCTAATGACCTAACCAGATCTTCCAGCTTTATGAATACAAACTGCACAAAACTTCTTATAACCAGGGTTGACGTAGTCCTAGATAACAGGGATACATCAGGAGCTCAGAGGAAAACAAGCTTGATTCTGATAAAGAAGAAAGGATTCTCCTATTAAGAAGAAAAAAAAAAAAAAAACCCAAACAGCACAAATCTCTAGTAAAATTTTCAAAGCAGCTTCTGCCATGCGTGCTCAAGCAGACTGTCCGTGTCTTCCAAGCCAAACCGCACACCCATGCGCACGGGCAGAGCTTCTGAGCAGGGAAATCCTACCAGCACAGGACAGGTACTCAAGCCACAGCAAAGCTATCAGCACCTTGCAGCCATGTGCGCGAGTAACTGTGTACTCAGGTCAAAAGGGTTATTTGAATGGAGCCTATGTAGAGAAACAACACAGGCGGAAAGAGCAGCTGGGGCGCACCACAGTAATAGGCTTTTACCAGCAAACTTTTACAACAGCCTTTGGAAATGAGTGGCCAAGCAGAGAACAGCCTGGTGGTGTACTCAGAACACAATGTTCTCGAGGTTGTATCCCATCAGAGCTAAACTCGAAAACAAGCAGTATCTGCCTATGGAGAGCGAGAGAGAGGGAAACTCTCCCACCCATTGCTACTTGTTTGCTACACAAGCAGGCGGCTGCCTGGGGGACTCTTCTTCCTGCCCTTCGCTGCGGTTACCACAAGCTAAAGCGACCCCCCTACACCAGGCAACAGCTTATGGCCACTCTTGTAGGCACACTCTCCTTTTACTGCCAAAGTGAGTTTGGGCAAACTGGCTGCCTTCACTACAGAAGGGCAGTTAGAGGAATAGATACGCTGATCAAAGGAGTCCAGGTGAGATGGCTAGGGCATTTTAAATTCACACCCCATTTTGTATTTTGCAGACCTTTCTCTGAGCAGATAAGCCTGATGGTTTCATGGTTGCTATTTAGAAATACACAGGCATGTCTGACTGGAGCCATCTGCTTTCAGACTGGGGAGGACAGCCTGGCTTCTGGCCATATTTGGATGTTTCTTTGCAGCCATATGGAAGAAAAATAGTTTCAAACTGGAAATTTCAGCGTGAGGGAAGTGGTTGCAGAGGTCCCTGACGCTGGGTGAGGAGGTGAGCGAACACCTTGGGCTGTGTCACGCTGCCGCGTGGGCTGGGCAGTAGCTACGCCTGCGGGGACGGGAAAAACAGGGAACAGACTGAGAAGAGCCCGCAGTCACTGGTGCTAAACTGGGCGTACGTAGCACATTGGGAACGCTCTGAGGGGGGGAAGCGAATAGCAGGCTAACACGATCTGCAGGGTCCTGGCATCAGGCTGCGGAGCACGTGGGACTGAGCGAGGGTTGGTGGCAAGGGTAGAAGTGGGTACAACGGTTCAAACCTACATACATTCAAAATCTCTCTCACTGTAGCTGCGTCTTTGCTTCTCCAGATTGCTTGATGCTGACTTGCTTATCAGGTCCCCAAATCTCTCGATTGACAAAGTCTTATCCAAGTCCTCATCGTCCTCGGCACCAGGAGAGGCTTTCTCTGCGCGATCTCTGCCCTGCACAGAAACCACCAGAAAAGAATCAAGCACTGCAGACCCCTACAGCTCTCTGGATCCTCATGCCCTGCAAATGGTGCTGGGCTTGCTGAGGAGCAGCAGGCTCCACACGACAGGGCTGGGGCATAGTTTCTCACTCAGAGAACGGACCAGTAAGCCTCCAAGCCACGCTCTGGAGAGATATCTTAGCGGTCCTCCACACCTCCCTTGCGTGGCAGGCACCAAAGGACTATGTCAGTGCCTGCCTTTCCTACAAGGAGATGCGTAGCTTCTGTTCAGCTGGAATTTCTCTCTCCTCGCACCTCATTGCAGCCCTCCGGCCTTCCCTTTGCCCAGTCCACCATCCCTCCCTTTCTTAGACCTCCTCCCTATCTCCCTCTGGGAAACAGCATCCCTGCCCTGGTAAGCTGCCCTTGGGTCAGTGACCAACCTGCGCCTTCCCACCTCCCCTCCACACTCCTAGGGCCTCCCATTCCCCTCGGCAGGCCTTCCTCAGGCTTTTCTGCCCATTTTCCTGCTGTTTCAGGCTACGGGCTCTCCTCTGCCTTTTGCCAGTGGAGACACTCAGAGAAGACCATTGCCAGGTGACTCCTGTCCTTTCTGCCTCCTGAGCAGCTGCAGCTGGTAAAATCTTCTGTCAATATAGCTGAAATGCCAGCACGGAGCTGTTGTGGACTCCCATGTTTCCATGGAAACAGGAGGAGGCCCAACTGTGACAAATCTGTCTGTGCTGGGCAGAAAGAGGGAGCAAGGCGGCTTTAGCCAAGTTGTGCCTCTCCCCACATCCCCCAGCTGTTCCCAGCTGTGCCCTGGGAGCAGCTTTGTGTCTCTGGGTGAGGCTGCTTCTCCTCTCATCCTACCAGGGGTATCCCAAGCCCAGCCTAAACAGGGAGAGCCTAACTGGAAGGTGCCCAGCTCCTCCTGCCGCTTGCCTACCCCACCCGAGGGCACATGAAGGCACCGGGACCCCACAGAGCAACCTCTGGCCTTTCCTGGCCCACGCTTTGCTGGCTGCACCAGGAGTGGGTGTGGGCTCCCGGGCAGCGCTGGGGCACCCTTGGTGCAGACCTGTCCCCAGCCAACGCAGGCGGCTGTGTCTGCTGCTGCGGCAGGCTGCCGGGACGCGGGTCCCACACTCAGCCTAGCAGGAGCATGGTCCCCGGGGAAGAGATGGCCCTGCTGCTGCTGGATTCCCACCTCACCTGCTGCAGGTCGATGAAGACGTCTCCTACGGGAGGGGACTCTCCAGCTGCCATTTCGGTTCAGGACCTAAGGGCCTGGGCAAAATCTCAACCCTTCTCTTTCACCAGCAGGCACCCAGCAAACCTGGAGAGTGGCATAACCTGTGGAGAGAGGGCAGGACAAGGGAATATCATGGGAGACTGCTGGCCACTGCCCTAACCCCCCCTGGCTCCTAACCCAGAGGGGTCACCTCACCGGCCCTCAGGGAGCCTCCCCGGCATCCCTAGGACAGGGACCTGTCCCCTGGCACGCTGCAGCCAGGCACACAGCCCACGCTGCTTCCTGCACCTTTTCCAGCAGCTCAAGGGCTGGCGGGACCCTGTCCTCCTCCGAATGACCCGCTGCGTGGAGGGCACAGAGGCCGACCGAGACTGCAGCTACGCACAGCTCCTGCGCGGGCTGTGCCAGAGAAGGAACGGCTTCCTGCTCAGCCACCTCTCCACCAGCACGGCTGGGCGAAGCCGCGGCCTGACTGACCGCCGGGGAAGGGTAAAGTCGGAGAGATCAGGTGCCTGAAGCAGGCAAGAGAGCGGTCCTGTGCCACCTAGCTTTAACTGGGCAGGTCCCAAAATGGCCAGAAGGAACCTCAGAGAGATCTGTGCAGGCCAGAGACATGGCACAAGGACGAACAGCTCAGCATCCAAACACCGAACACAAAACAACACCCTGCATGGAAAGAGGCCAACCTTCAGACTGCAGATCTGCGCCCTGTCTGCACCAGCGTGGCTGAGGGATGCAGCAGACCCCACAGGCAGCCCGAGGGAGCACTCTGCCCAATATGCAACTGCAAGTGAAGGCGGCAATGAGGTGCCACAGTTGACAAGCAGTGGGATGAAGACTAACACAGGAACAGCTGTAGTCGTATCATCCACAGCAACAGTGCAGGCTGAGCTCAGCACAGGCTGCATCCCAGGAAGAATCGGAGATGGCACAGAAACTGGCACTGGGAAGATACCAACCTCCAAAAGCTCGTCTGAACGCATACAGAGAAGCAGAGAAGACGTAAGCACGTGCACAGTGCTTTGGACACAGGGATAAGCAAAGTGTTCTCATCTCGCAGCACAAGAAAAGGGACATTTGCTAAAACTACAAAGGTAGAATACAAATTAATTCAAAACCAGCAAAAGAAAAACATTTTTTTCAGTGATGTCATGAAGGAGGAAAAAACTGCAAAGTCAGACGATAGCTTGGCCATCTCTCTGGGTAACAAGCTGTCATATTTATGACAAAGAGAATTAAGAGAAGTTAAACCCATCTTTCGAACACGCTATTCTTCAGCTATGAAAGCTTTGGAATAAGTATTACCAGTTATATCCCGGTGATCTGCTGTGGGGTTTCTTACTATCTCATCTGAAGTACCCAGTATGGGCCACTGTTCAAGACAGGCCACTAAAACACTAAACCAGATTGTCTAAAGGCGACACCAGTAAGGCCACTTCATCATCCCTCCTTCTATCTTTGACGATCTCCAAAGGTGCTACCTTTGGTTAAGTCTCTGCTTACTCTGCCTACCTGAAGAGCTTATTCAAACCAAAAAATTAGCTTATTCAAACCAAAAATACCTGGGCCTTCTGTAAGGCAAGTTTTTGAGGAGCTAATCTGACCACCAATGAAGAATGCTCCCTTGGTTCACCCACAAGGCAAAACTTAATGCAAGAAAACCCTCAAACACACCTCACTGGGCTCTTCAGTAACTGAGTCCCTTGACGAGATCTGAACAGCTCAAGAGAAACATGCTGCCAAAACAGACGTCCAAAAAGCAAATGTGGAGTCCAGGCCATAAGCAACAGGACAGAAAAGAATGAAAATACCTAATCCACTCTGCAGATCTTAGGCTGTAATCTTCAACATCACACCCTGTTTTCCGAGAATTGCTGAGAGAGAAAGGAGAAAAAAAGAGAAAGGTCTGGAAATCATCTGTAAGCAGAGACTGAGCTGCTTTTAGTAGGAGACGTGATAAAGGGTAATTCATGGCTTTTATTTCCTTTTGCATTTAACTCAAGAACAGGGTATCATTCCATGAAAGCAAACAGCAGCACATTTGAAACTGAAGGCAGGGAACGCTTTATTCCAGCGGGCAGAGCTGGCGGGGAACTCGGGTCTGCAGTCCTGCAGGGCCACAGCATCACGACTCTTAAAGAGAGGATCGAGTATTCGTAAGGAGCGTAACATCCACAGCGACAGACTGTCTGCAAAAACGCGTTGCAAGCACTACTGCTTCAGGGAATAAAATGACGACGGAGCTTTGGATGGCAGCTCCTGTAGTGGCAGGGTCCCTAAAAACTAGCAAAACAGTAATTTAACAAAAAATAAAAAGCACTAATGCTCAGCTCCACCTCTGTGCCACTAATGCGCCTTGTGGGGCCACCAAAGGAAACTGCAAACTATCAGCAAGCTTGTGAAACAATGTGCTTTGTTTCAGGTCAAGCTCAGGTTTGCCTGGAGCTGGGCAGAGGCTCGCAGGGGCATTCGGTGCGAGAGAACTGCTGGATGCAATGAACTCTGCCGGCTCCAGCTTTGCAAGATGCTACTCCGAGTTTGAAACTACAGCCAGACTGCCTAAACGAAGTTAAAAAGGGGGGAAAATCCAGCACTTAGTCTTTCTTTACCCACCGAATCAGCGTATTCTGAAATATGCTGGAAGTATGACACTCCAGTGATGCATCTGAACAGCTAAAAGCACGACAGTTGTACCAGCAGTAAAGTAAGAGAGCCCTTGGGACTTGCTTTGAAATCTCAGAGGGGCTGCAAGGTGCCCATGGGGTCTCCGTCACTGCCCCGCTCATCACCCCGTGAAAGCAGGACGCCACGCGTGGGCACCCCGAGGTGCGCCGGGAGGGAACCCGGAGGGACCCGCCGCTCCGGGGCCGAGAGGGGGGCGAGGGTGGGAGGCACATTCCCCGACCCGAACCCCACCGGCTCGCCTGCCTTCTGGAGGAGGGAGAGCCCAGGGCCCAGGACACCGGGGGTCCCTGTCGGTGTGTCGACCGGTGGCTGCCCACTGGAGGCCACCTGCCCCTTACTCTGCACAGCCTCGGGGAGGAAGGCTGCGTGGACACCTACTCAGATCTGGCCTGGCTTCTCCATTACCCACAACAGACGGAGTTCAGGGAAGAGAGACAACAAATTGCCACGAGGCCAGAGGGATTGATTTATAAGGAAAGGTTAGGAGCTAAATCTGTCTAGCGCAATATGGGATGACTAAGATGGGGAGGGGACAAGCCAGCAGTCTGGAAAGATCTCAAGGGTGTAAAACACAACTAAACTTTTTTTTTTTTTCAGGTGGCCTTGCACACAGAGACTTACAAAAGGGGTTAAAATTTAAAAGAGAAACTTTAAATGAATATCAGGGAGAATTCTGCTAACAAGCATCATGCTGAAACAACCAGCCTGCTGGCATCACTGCCGTAAGAACACAAGACAAAAGGGTAAAGAAAAAAAACCACAACAGTAAAGAAAACTGAACGAATGATACCTTCATCCTGCTGTATCTCCTGGCTGTTGGGAGTACGTGATTCAGCATTCCCACTAGAAGTAATTTTCAGAAATAGAAGAGTCATGCCAGCAGGCCAGATTCGAAGGGAGGCCGGAAAAATCCCCAGCCTGCCGACCACTCACACCTCCCTGCCCTCTCCGCCAGCGCACCAGCAACCAGAACAGGCTCGCTGAAACCACCGTACCTCGTACCGACAGCCCAGGCCAAACGAGCGCTGAAGGAGAGCGAGCAGGCATGCCCCCGCGGTGCCGGCAGCTACGGCATCTCCCACATGTTGCTAACAGCGACTCCAGCGGGGCTTCCCCCGGCCCCCAGAGGCTGCTTCACGGTCCCAGTACAGAAGCTTTCCCCATTTTGCTGTGAAAAACGCACCCGGCCCGTCTTCGAGGGGCAGAGGTGAGCGGTTCACGCCGCCCTTTGCAATAAGGATGAGGCGGGAGGGCGGCAGAAGGCTGCCCCAGCTCCGTGGGCAAGGGGCTACACGGGGACAGCGATCAGCCCCACACCCATCTCCTCAGCTCTGCCTAATCCCCTGGCCATCAGGCTCGGAGTCATTTAACCGTGGAGCATCGAGGCAAGGAGCGGATGTTAAGAGAGGGATAAAGCTACGGGGGCAAAGCTGGTTTGGGGACAGGGGAGGAGAAGAGACTCCGGCTGATAGACGGGAAGAGCTCGGAAAGGAGAAGGATCCGAGGCCTGGGAAGACGCTCCTGGGAAGACACACAGGTGAGCCCGTCCACAGAGGAGACGAGCAGGAGGGGTGCCGCTGCGTACACGGAAGGACTGCGATGCTGCTGCGACAGTGGCGGGCTCCCAGCCGGGCGAAAGGGGAGTGGGCTGCGCAGCCCCGGCAGAGGAACGAGGGCACGCGCCCCGCAGCAACAGGACAAGGTATGAGACAAGCACACACGCAAAGTGTCCAGGCGAGAAGGGCCTGACCTGGGGGTCTCTCCGCCGCAGGGCTCTGCTGAAACTCCGAACAGAGCAGCATTTCGTAAGGCTCAGCGACCTCGGGGACTCCCAGACCCCGCTGCGTCGGCCTGGATGAACCACCGCGGCCGTTCTGCTGAGGCAGCCGCTCCGTTCCCCAAATTCCCCCTCACAGAGGTACCGGACGGGACGGGGCTTGCACACTGGGGAGCAACACCCGCTCCCGAACACCGTACCAACGCCGGACGGTGGCGTGGGGACAGCTCTCCGACGGACGGACGGACGGCTCCGGCAGACACGCGTCCAGCCCGGGCAGCGGAGGGATGCAGGCAGGCACGGGGCGGGGATGCACCGCGCCACGCCGCACCCCGCACCGGGCACGGCGCCGTCACCGGGGGCTGCGCTGCGTGCTGTGCCACGACCCGCACCCGTGCCACGACCCGCACCCCGAGGGCGGCCCCCGGGCTCTGCGGGGGCAGCGGCGCCCGCCACGCGTGTCCGCGGGGCCCGTGGGCGGCAGAGGGACAAGCGCCAGGACCCCCACCCCACCCCCACCCCACCCCCGCCCGGCCCGTACCTCGCACCGCCGGAGCAGAAGAGCCGCCCGCCGCCGCCGCCGCTCCCCGGCCCCGCCGCCGCGCTCCGCCCGACACGTGCCGCCCCGCGCCGGCGGCGGGCGGCGCTGCGGCTCCGGCCTCCCGGCGGCCCTGCGCAGGGCGCGGCGCGGGCCCGCCGCCCCTCCCGGGCCGCCCCCGCTTACCGGCGGGGCTGCGGGGCGGCGGCGCGGGGCGGGGGGCGCGGGGCGCGGGCCCGCCGGGCGGGAGGGGGATGCTGGGGCGGGCTCCATGGCAACCGGATGTAAGCGGGCGGCGCTCTAGCCGCGGCGGCCGTCTTGCTGGTGGGGCGGAAGGGCGCGTCTCTGTGGTAACGCGGAAGTGCGAGGGGCCGGCGGCGGCGCGGCGGGACGAGCCAGGCCGCGCCGCCCCGTGCCGAGCCGAGCCGGGCCGCCGTCACCCCCGCCTCGGCCTCCCCCCGCTGCAGATGGCGGCGGAGACGCTGGTGCACGGGCTGGCACGGCTGCTGCAGGACGCGGGTGAGTGGCGGCCCCCGCCGGGCCGGGCCGGGGTGAAGGCCCCGGTGCGGGGGCAGCAGCGCTCACGGCCCGGCCCGGCCTGGCCCGTCCTCCCCCTTCCCTGCAGGGGACCTCGTCCTGGACGGCTCCAGCACGCTGACGCTGCTCACCCCCACCCTGCAGCACCTCACGCAGGTCTTCGAGCAGCACCTGGGCTCCCGCAACCAGAACCGGGGCTTCGTGGCCCTGCCCTCGCACCCCGCCGAGACCGCCGCCATCCTCCAGGCGCAGTTCCTCTTCGACGTCCTGCAGAAGACTCACTCCCTGAAGGTCTGTACCTACCGCGGCCAGGGATGCGAGGGGCCAGGGGGACTGCAAGGCTGGCCAGTGGAGGTGACAGGCAGAGCTGCCTGCTGCGGAGTGGCCTCCTCTGGTGCCCATTGCCCCCCTCTTACGTGCGTGCTGCGTGGATCAGGTAGCTCTCACAGGGCTGTTTGATGGCGTCGTAGTTCAGCGTGGTACTATGGAGCTACTTTGTATAGGATCAGCCGTGCAACTCAGCAGGAAGTTTTTCAGAGTTAAAAACAGGGTTGGCAGGGGTTAATTATGTTCTGACCTTGGTAAGGTGTTGACATTGTTGGGAAAATGATTGCTTCCTGAAATGCTTGAGCAATTCAGGCAGTATCTGGCAGCTGAGAACAGCTGAGTGCTCCCTGGGTGATGATTGATCTGCACAAGACAGCAAAGCCAGGGTATTTGAGCAAAGCGATTAGACGTTGTATACACCCGCTACTCTGAGACCTTTCACTTCTTATTTCTGAATTTTACCTGCTTCTGCGTGGGCAGTGGTTCTGGTTGATCTGTTTCACAGCACGGGACATTGGTGGTAATGTGTCCTTGTTAATTTTGAAAAGGCTGTAATAAAAATAAAAGTGTGGACCTAGGCATTCTTAAGAGGGCTTTTTGAAAGGTGGCTGGTAGTTGGAATAGTGTGGCCAGCAAGAGCAGGGCAGCGATTGTCCCCCTGTACTCGGCACTGGTGAGGCCGCACCTGGAGTACTGTGTTCAGTTTTGGGCCCCTCACTACAAGAAGGACATTGAGGTGCTGGAGAGTGTCCAGAGAAGGGCAACGAGGCTGGTGAAGGGTCTAGAGCACAAGTCCTACGAGGAACGGCTAAGGGAACTGGGGTTGTTCAGTCTGGAAAAAAAGGGGTATGAGGGGAGACCTTATCACTCTCTACAGCTATCTGAAAGGAGGTTGTAGTGATGTGAATGTTGGTCTCTTCCCCCAGGTAACAGTCAGTAGGACAAGGGGCAGCGGCCTCAAGTTGCACCAGGGGAGGTTTAGTTTGGATGTTAGGAAAAAATTCCTCACCGAAAGGGTTATCAAGCATTGGAACAGGCTGCCCAGGGAAGTGGTGGAGTCACCGTCCCTGGAGGTATTTGAAAGAAATGTAGATGCGGAGCTCAGGGACATGGTTTAGTGGTGGAATTGACAGTGTTAGGTTAATGGTTGGGCTTTATCTTGAAGGTCTCCTCCAACCTAAATGATTCTATGCTTCTGTGTATTACAAGGCTTCACGTGATTACACTTGGCACTGAGGCACTGCTAGGAGGGAAGTAGAGGTGAAGTGGGCCTGGAAGGGGAGCTAGCAGCTCTTCTTAAGTTCCACAGTGGTGGCCAGCTATATGGCCTGTGATGTCTTCAAAAGAGTTTTCTGTTTGAGACAGATTGAAGAGATTATCTGAATGTTGTTGGGAGGGTTTTGTAGCAGCATGCTGAGGGTGGAGGTGGGAGCGGGGCCCAGAGCCTATGGAGAAACACGGGTCCCCTGGCAGGAGGGGGCAGGGAGGGACGCTGCTTTCAGGAGGATGTTGTGGTGAGTGCTTGTGTTAACTGAAAAATGGCCTCTTTCTGTAACAAGCCTGTGAAGAAGGGGAAGCTACCCATTGTGGTGTGGTAACTGATTTGCTTGGCGAAACTAATAATTTATATTAGCCTGATCAGATTCTTAAGACAGTGGGGGGAGAGGAGATGGTCAGGACACAGAGCAAGGGTGGCATCTGAAATGCAGTTTGCTAAAACTGATCATCAGAGCTTCTTAGTGCAAGCTTCCCCCACAAATGGTCCTGTTCAACATGCTGCATTAGTGCTGGCAGGCAGTGGGCAGTGATTCATCACCGCCAGGGCTGTAACTGTGGAAGCAGTAGTGGTGATGAGGGCTTGGGATGTCTGTTCTGCACCTGATGAGTCACTTCTGCGTGAACGTGGATGTAGCTAGCAGAGGTGATCTCTCTAGTTGTACTCTGGTGTGTACAGTGGAAGCGTTACTCACTCTGTCTGCAATACTGTTTAGGCACTGTCCATAGAAAGCATAACAAGCTGGATTTAATAAGCTGCTTTGTGGTACATGAACACAGCCTAACCACCCTGTGGTGACAAAGCTTGTGGCTGCACTACGGAAGGCAAAGAGGAAATTTGCAGGTTCCTCAGTCTAATGCTAAGTGTCTTGGAGACCAACTCTGTTTTCCATTGTATCTGCTTGTGATTTGCCTCATTTGGCCCATTGTAGTGAAATGCACATGCGCACCTCCCACCAGTGTGCTAGTTCAGTTCAATTGGTCAGTAAATGTAGCTCCAGCAGTTAGATTTGTCTTTATTTAGTAGATTTGTTAGGGGTGGCTGATGAGGAATCCGGCTGTCAGACCTTCCTGTGGTTCTGCAAGTGGTTTGAAGCCATGTGGGCGGGGGAGAAGAAAAGAAGCTCTGTGGTCTGGCAGACCATGGTCTTGTGCTAGCTAACATGCTTTTCTCTTTGACCTCTATTGAACTGTGGGGCCAGGAGACGGAGCCGAAATCAGCATCGGGGGGGAGAGCTTGTTAGTGAACACCCAGGCTGGAGGGGGGCCCTGTTCGAGGTGCTGCAGTTAGTGCATCAGGAGGGTGGTATTGTAGCACAAATCGAGCTTGACGTGAGACTTCTTTTCTGATTTCTCTAGCTCGTTCATGTTCCAAACTGTGTTTTGCAATCTGCTGTGAAGATCTTCCCATTCAAGTCCCTCCGGCATCTGGAAGTAAGTATAGGAGGCAAAAATGGCCGGGAGTCTTGCTGTTTGGCTTTTCTTAATGTAGTTTTGTAGTTGCAGGATGCCTCTGCCCCTAAAAACTGGGTAGGCTTTTGTGGCTTTCCTAGAAGGCTAAGTCTAAACTCCTGCAACACTTGCTTGGGGTGGAGCTTGGGTATGAGCTAGGGCTGGAGCTTTAGGGAGGGAGGCTCCAGCAGGAAAATGGGAGATCGCTTGCAGAGATGGGCCTGGGATGGCAGCTGCTTTTACTCTGTAATATTTTGATGTATGTTGTCCTTACTTTCTCATCACTGCTGCAGTTGAGGTCTGTCCCTCCCCACTGCCTCCGGGGACTGCGATTTGTCTATTCTCAGCTGGAGTCTCTAACCTGTTGCAAATGTATCAGTACGCTGGAGGTGAGTGTCTCTACACAGCCTGTGAGGAAAATTGCAGGACAGAGACTGTCTTGATCCTGCAGCCCTTCACACAGGGGAGGTGTAGGAGGCAGTGTTAACCATCTTATCAATCCATGTTGCGTATGGCTTTGTTTCCCTTCCCCATTCTGGGGTCCTACTCCCGACTCGGACAGTGTTGCATATATGTGTGCTCTGTAGTCTCCTTTTTAGCTGCTTGAGAATTTGTGGCTCCAGCCAATACCTGTATCAACTAGGTCTGACCTTTCTGTGTGTCTGGCTGTTTCTGTACTGTGGCCTGCAGCTGATCAAGGTTTATTTCATTGTACTTCAGCAGTCTTAAATTAGAGCTGATTGTCAGAGGGAATGCTGTGCCCCAGTGTCTTATCTGCCCTGGTGCCCAGCAGGTTTCTGAGACATGAAGGCAAACTCCAGCTGCGGAGACTTGAGCAGTGTGGGCTGTGCTAGCTGTGGGGCTCCGGGCTTCTGCCTGTGGCACAGGAGCAGCCGCCTGCTGGGGAACAGGGGTTGCTGGTGGGGAGTGCTGCAGGAGCTTCTTTGGTCTGCCAGAGCAGAAGTTTTTTTGCTAGGGCGCATGTATCTTTTGCTTTGATGGAGGTGTGAAAAAGGTTTTGTTAGCATGAATCTTTGTGCTTAGTGTTCAGAGCCTACAAATTGTAATATGTTAGGTTAACTATTGCCCCTTGAGCGTAGGAAGCAAAAACATCTCCCCTTCTTTGTAAATCTCAAGCTGTGGAATTCCCACCACCTCCAAACACTTGAATTAGTGACGTAAAAGTCATTGCCACTCTAGGCAAGGCAGCGTCTGTAAAGCACAATACGCCAGCCTTGTTCTAGACTAGCTGTTCTCCTGTGTTCATGTGCTGGTACTGTAAGAGCTAGTACTCACCAAGGAATGGCTCCTCACTTCTTCCTAGGAAATCATTTCAGCATGTGGTGGAGATCTGAGCTGTGCTCTCCCGTGGTTGGAATTGCAGACTGTGAACTTCAGCTATAACTCGATCACTGCCTTAGATGACTCACTGGTGAGTGGTCCTGCATGACTGAGGGGAAGAGAGGAGATGATCACAGCCAAGAACTGGGCGCTCCTTTAGTGATGCTGCTAGGTCTGGGTGGGAGGGAGTGCACAGTGTTAATTTTGCTGGCTTCTGCCTCAGGACAGGGTTTCCATGCTGTAGTGGAGACGTTTGTACGATCTGATCTAGTATCTTTTTGTACTTCAGCAATTACTGAATGCTCTGAGAGTCTTGGATTTGAGTCACAACAAGATCCAGGATTGTGAGCACTATTTAACGGTGAGTGTCTTGGGCTGAGCACCAGAGTTTGCTTGTATGGAGAGGACAGTGCTAAAGTGCTGTAATCATTGACCGTGTGCCTGCTAGGTGAAGTGTAACAAAAAAAATCAGAGCTGTGGCCCAGCAGACACCTGATTTAGAGGTAGTGCTTGCAGTCTTGAAACTGTTGCCCTGCATGTGCAGCCCCTGTGCCACTGCGGCAGAGAAGGCAGTGTTCCTCACCTGGTCTGAGACAGCAGAGTTAGCTGTATGTATCACTTGGCACTCCAGTGTGGCCGAGTCGCACACACGGTGTGCGCTCTGTTGTGGCACTCCACATGTGCGGCAGGTGGGAATTGCATAGCCAGGCATGGGGCGGTAGAGACTTGCTGTTTGGTTTGTTCAGACTGCCGGTAGTATTCACCTCTCAGAAATCTCCCCTCAGTTGCTTTAGATAGGTGGTAGTCTATCACAGTGGCATGTGCGTCCCTGGGGAATGGCAAAGGAATCCATGCTCTGCTGGGCTAGATCTGCTGCTTTTAAGATAAGCTGTGAAACAGCTTTTCACAGGTTAGTGGGGTTCACAATGTATCATTCACTGTCATCTTTGGAAAGGTAAGAAAGGGCGGCTTCTGGTAGTTCAGTCCTTTTGCTGAGGCAGGGGGTCCAGTCCCTTCCTTTGCTCCACTGAGGTTCATAAGGAAGGAGAAAGCTGCTCCTTGCAAATTTTGTAAAGCAGATGGATCAAGCTGAGCACCCGTAGACAAACCACTCCAAATGTGAACGTCAAAGTCTTGCTGCAGAAGTAGTTTTAAGAAACTCAATTGTTTGTTGACCTTGGTGGGATGGAAGAAGTGGTAGGGGCTAGTGCCCTGTCTTGATTCAGGGTCAGGCTTTGAGCTAAAGTCCCAGTTGATGCGGTGCTGCTCTTCTCTCTGAACAGACCCTTACAGAACTAGAGTACCTCAATCTGGCTTATAACTTCCTGTCCAAGGTGCCAAACCTCAGCATCTTCAGCCGATCCAAGCTGGTGACTCTGATCCTGCGCAACAATGAGCTTGACAGCATTAATGGTGAGCCCACAAGGGAGGAGCATTCCTGAGTTTGAGGCCTTTCTCTCTTCCTCGAGGAGGGACGGAACTTGAAATCTTGGGCACGGCTTTTTTTACTAGGGTTCAATTTTGAGGGAGAGGGATAAGTGGGAGGTTCCCAAGTTACATCTTCTAGCGTGCTGATGGCTTCTTGCTTTGTTTTCAGGGGTTGAACAGCTGGTGAATCTGCAGCACCTGGATGTGGCCTATAACCTGCTGCTGGAACATAGCCAGTTGGCACCATTGTCCACTCTGCACTATGTAAAAAAAGTAAGCACAAAACCTGATGGGTTGGTAGATTTGAGATGTCGTGCTCAGGGGTGCAAGGTGGAGACCATGTGGTAGGAAGAGAGTTTTGAAAGATGAATTCAACTCTTGAGCATTTAGTTTTAATGCGGGAAGCTGATGGGGGAGCCTTGGAGAGACACCTGTATTTCAGCTTTCATTTTCAGTGACCCCTGCTCAAGCTACCTCTTTCCATATATTCATCCTCACCTTCTTGCTCCCGCTTTCTGATTTTAACACTGTCACGTTCAGTAAAGAACCTCCCCTAATCCTATTGTGGATTTGTACGTTCAGAGAAGTCTGAAGGAGGATAACTGCAGCCACCATAGTGCTTGTGAAGGAAGATGGCATGCAAAGGACTGTTGTCTCAACACTTCTCAGAGTTGGTACTGAAAAAAGTCCTAATGATTTAGGGGCATGAGTAGGAAGTACTTAAATTTCCTTCTCCATTTGCTGAACAAATTTCAGGAAGTGTTGTAAAAGCTTAGTACTCTCCTGGCTTGATCACTGTTCCACTGTAAGAATTTTTCCTGTGGCAAGAGAGAAAGCAGAGCCTGCGGGCAGACTAGGTCGGGGTATAGAGTATTGCTTCTAATTACAATTTCTCTATTTCCCCCACCCAGTTGCATTTAGAGGGAAACCCATTATGGTTCCATCAAAACCACCGATCTGCAACCCTTGTTCATCTGTCTCCCCGGGCAGCCTCCTCCAATGTGAGTATTAGTCATGTGCCTTCTGCTCCTACTGTTGAAGGCTTAGGGTGTTCTGACACTCAAGGAAAAGAATTTCATAAACCTGAAAATTTATTCCAGTGGTGTAACAGTGGTGATTGTTTTGTGGTTTGTTTGTTTTGTTTTTTTTTTTCGGGTAGAGCAGTTTACCCTTAATTCTTTATGTGGTGCGTTGGCTAGGGCAGATGGAGTTGAATACTGATCTCAGTTTGCAAGACCTCAGATCTTAATACATCTTCACTGTCTACTTCATCAGTTTTGCTCACTGGTGGTTCCAGAATTTACTCTGTTCCTGCTAGATAGTGACTATGTAGCTGGGCTTTGCAAAGAAGGAACTCACCGTCTTGCCCCACCTTGCCTAATTACATACTTCCTTGGCAGCCGTGGCCACCTCTTTCTTTCTCCCCATCACTCTGCTCTCAACTAAATGTCATTGCTATTTCCCTTGCACTCTAGTGCTTAGGTCAGTTCTTGGTAATCTAAGTAAAGAAGCCAGCAAAGACAGCATTCTGGCAATTTAGCAAAGTAAACTTGCTTGCTAAGGGTCAGAGGTGTTCCAGAGCTGGTGTGCCCTTTGTATTAGTGGCAAACGGCTGAATTTGTTGTCTTCAAACTGCATCTTGGAATAAGCTTTCACTTAGCTCAAGGCTAGAAGGTAGGGTACAAGCCTTGAGATGAAAGTAAGTATGAGTGTGTCTCAAAACAATTCTTGGTTTGTTGCAGAATAATCTATTGTGTCTTCTCTGCGAACTGTCTTGGACGTGTTGCTGGGAGTCGTAAAGTCTGTAAACAGGAAAACGGCAATGGTCCCTTCTGGCCTTATATGCTGTTAGGTCAGGTCGCTGAAACTAAAGGAGTGATGGATAGGCAGGAACAGGGTTGTTTCTGGTAGTCTTTGCAGTTCTGTGCCAGGGTTCCCTACCCTAGGGTGGCCTGAAGGGGAATGGGAGTCAGCAGATGTTGTCCTGAGTATGTGCCAGCTAAATGGAATCTGACTGCAAGTGGGTCTCTAATTACAGTTCCTCTTGGATGGGGAGCCACTCTCTTCCTCGGACCTGATGGTAAGTGCTGTAAACTGGTCTTCTGGGCTTTGGGAGTGGGAACTCTGACAGGTTATTGCATTGTCATGTGTCCCATTAAATCTGTACGGGCTGCCTTCACCCTTTGACACTGTTTATTTTGGCTCAGTCCATGCTGATTCCTGGTAGTTGTTGTGACTGGCCGATGTAACTTACTTGGTCCTGTGTAGCCTTACAGAACTTGGAGCCTTGCCTGTTTCCTCTTCAGGTACTGTCTGGTACTTGACACTTGAATTACGTGTAAGCAAAACAAACAGTTACCAGTTTCCCATTTGCTGTGGTTGAGAAAGGCAGAGGTTGAGTTAAATCAGAGTGGTTGTGATACAAAATCCAGTCAAGCAGGCGGGATCTGTTGTCACCACTGCGACTGAGATGGTGAAAGTTTGGGGTGAGAGGTGAGGGGCAGGGAAGTTGTCAGCCGGAGTTGTGGCTCAGTTACCTTGTCTCTCCTTTGCACTCAGAAGGCAGCGTTCTCTTCTTTTGGCTTTAGCACCTTCCAAGGCTTGTGCAAAGTGTGTCACAGTCCATCCACACTTCTACCTCAGAGAAGACCGCGCTGGACCGCAGTGCTCTGGACAGTTCCTGTGCTGCAGACTTCAGCGACAGTCAGTCCCCAGCGGAGAACGTGGCTGTCAGGCTCCCTCGGAAGAAAAGCAAGGTCTGGGACTGAGATGGCTTCTTATCCATGTAGCTGGCATGTTGGATGAAGGGGCTGCCTCAGCGTGAAAGCCTCGCACAGTGGGATATGGTCTTGTACTGACTCTGTGGCAGTGAGCCTCTACGCTGCTGTATGTTAGGAAGGGGCTGGGTTTAATGTCAGTCTTGGTATACTGTGACAAATGTTTTGTGGTGTGCTTCTGCACTGTAACAGCTATGAACCCTTGAGCTTGGCAGAGCCACTCATCAGAAACTGCTTTGGTCGTTCTGGTGTCTCCCAACTGTTCTCATCCTGTTTGTTCCAGGGAAAAGTCAAAGTGCGCAGAGCGAGCATTTCAGAGCCCAGTGACACAGAACACGAGGCCCAGGCTTTACCTCTCTCTGCCGGTGAGGCTTGCCTTCTTCCTCAGTAACACAGCAGCTGACCTGCCCACAGTCAGAGGAGTGCTCTGGCGTGGTGACTGTTTCCATACTTCCCAAATTTTCTCTCTGCAGACCTGGTGCTGCAGCATCAGAAGGAGATGAAACGCTTGGACAGCTTCAGAGATCGCTTTGGTGTTGACTGGCTGCAGTACAAGAGACACCTGGAGCAGCATGACCAAGTACCTGTCATCTGCCGTAGCCGTTCTGCAGACGAGATCGCAGGCAGACCTGCTGCAATGGACTTGCAGAGTGAGAGCTCTGACCCAGAGCAAGGAAAACTCCAAGTGTCCCAGAAAGATTCCTCTCCTCCTGTGGATGATACTGAGAAGGAGGAAGAGCCTGAAGTACAGCTGGATGAGCCTGTGGAAGGAGAACAGAGAGAAGAGGAGGCAGATGAGCTAATGCTGGGGGAGGAAGAAGAGGAGAAGCCAGAAGGTAAACAAGTCCTTTCATTGCTGTGTTTGAGGGCTTGGGTGACAGTAGAAGAGACGGATCAAATGTGATATCCCTGAAGCTTTATCATGCTACCCAGTATTGTGGGAATTCTGAGGACTTGGGCCCAGCAGGCCGAAAGGCCTACTGTGTGTACTGACCTGTACTATGCCTTGTTTGGCAGTGGACCTTTGCCAGCCAGTGCTGGTGAGCCAAATAGAAGGTGAAGGGGACCCAGAGCCAGACTGGATCTTCCTGCGAGTCACAGCTAAGCATGTGATTGAGGTGGAACTGAAGGCTGCCAGAGTCCTCCACAAGCTGGAGCTGAAATGCCTGCAGAAGGTGGAGACCTCAGAGATGAACTGGAGGAGGATGGTGAGTTATGCCTCTGTGTGAGCCTTTGGCATCTTACTCCCTGTGTGGGCCAGCATTCTGGGTTTGGGCTTCTGTCAGAGTACCCTGCAGGTCTTTTCCTAGCTCCTGCACAGCCTGATTGACTGAGCTCCGCTCCCACCCAATATGTGTGTATCTAACAGCACCTGTATTGCTTAGAGTACCTGTGGTAATGCCGCAGCAGCCAGCACTAGTTCTGTTCCAAAGCTGGAGTTAACAGCTGGACTTGTTCCAGTTTGCAATAAAGAGACTTCTCAAGAGAAGCCTAAATGAAATGCAGAACTCGTTCCCATCCATTCCTCACTGGGATAGCACCCTGGCCTTGGAGGACTGTGTGTGGATTGCACTTTCTCTTAGGCAGTGCAGCACTGAGCCTAGTGTGATGTTTAGAAAGCTACTACTGATAGCTCAGCGGGCAGTTTTGCATCCGCTCTAGGTGCATGCTTTAGCACTATCAGCCCTATTTTGCTTTTGTGATCCTGTAGAAAGGGAGTTTGGAAATCTGTTTCCTGGTGGTAGGATTTCAGCATTCAGTGTGTGCACAGACATGTTCACAGGCTTCTCTAATGCTGTTTTCCCCAAAAGCTACAATTCCTTTTTTTTCTTCCTGCCCTTGTACCTCTTGAATGTTTGTGGCTTGATATTCTGAAATACCTTTGTGAAAAGGTATTTTGTTTGAAATGCTTTGTTCTGGGCCTTGAAACTTGATGTTGTCCTCACCACTCATGAGCTTTATTTTTATTTGTTAATTTATGCCTGTTTTACCAGGCTCCAAAATACTATCAGCTATGGAGGGCTACTCAAGGCTTACTTAATTAGGTGCTTGTATGGCTACGTTTTGGCCAGTTGCAAACAAATGTTGTCTGTGTACTAGAGGCTGGACCCTCTTTCTGGAACTGGTGTTTTCCGTTTCCTGCAGGATCTGGAACGAGTTTTCCCGGTCCTCACATTGCACTTCAGCTACATTCGCAAGGACCGGCAGAAGCGCAAATATGTGGTGCTCGATGACAGCCCGGAGCAGTGCCTACAGGTGGGGGAGGTTAGAGGGGAAAGCCTGGGGAGGAGGGCAGCGTTACTGGAAGGCACTGAGTTCTTCCAGCCAGCACAGGGCCCCTGTTCCTGGAGCACACCAGTATCTGCTGCCCCGTGGCAGCCCATGTCTGGCTTGTAAGCTCAATATTTCTCCTGCTGCAAAAATGACCTGTGGAGGGCCCTGTGAGCATGGCTGTGGGCGGTGAAGCTCCGGGAGCATAAAGGGTGCTCTCGAGGAGAAAGCCTTGCAGTTTTCTTCCTCTTGGGGAGAAAAGTTAGTAAAGTTGGTGATCCTCGTTGTGCACATGCAGCATAATGCTTTGTGGGTGCCGAGTGATTCACTAGCCTGTACTTAGCCCTCTGGACAGAGAGAGTGTCAGTGCTGTGGCAGCTCTGGTCTGCACAGCAGCTGTAGGGGCTCCGGTCTCAAATCCAAGTATTTTTCTTGAGGTACTGTTGTTTAAGTACATTTAAACAAGTTGTAACAGGCAAGGTACAAGCAGATGAGACCTTTGAGACCGGAGTTCCAGGGAGAGCCTGTCAATATGTAGATACAAGGCACAGACCTGCAATACCAGTTTCCCTTGGTCTACTGCAGTGAAGCTTGGTGCCCTTGGCAAGTTTTGCACAGATTAGCTGTGGTACTGTGTTAGCTGGGAAATGGCCCTGCACCCTTTGTACTCTGAAACTCTGTAATGAGGCATCTGAGGAGACTTGCTGGTGTCAGAGGCTTGCTTTTATTAGGAGGGTTGTAGCTGCCTGCTAGCACTCTTTTCTCTGTGCTGCTACTTTTAGAGCGTCCTTGAAGTGTTGTCCCCAGCTGTTGAGGAGAATCGGCGAAATCAGGACCAGGAGAAGGGATCCACGAAGCTCCAGTGCCTGAAATGCAAGCAGGAGTTTTCGCAGTCCCTGGCTCACTGGCATCAAGGTCCCTATCCTTCAGAGGTTGGAGATGCCAAAATTCTGGAGAGCCTAGTTGCCTCGGTTCAAGGTAGGGTGTAGTGCCAGAAAAAGGATGCCTGCTAATGCCCAGGCAGGCTGCCAGAATGGCAGCTGTGGTGCAGAGCATGGAATGTGTAGGAGAGGGTGATGCCTTGGCTGTACTGGAATTAAAACCTGTTGTGGGATGTACTCTTACTTGGCCCATTTGGACTGGGAAGAGCCTGTCTTATTCACTAGCAGGAGTAAGCCACTGTTTCAAGGTTAAGGAGAGAGCACCCTTGTTGTGGGTGGCCTGGGGTCTGGGAGGACATAGGGATACTGGAAACTGCAGATGGTCCATAGATATCTGAAGTCTGGAAGAGGCATTAAAGGTCATGTAGTCTCTTGTCCTCTTGAAACTGTGGTCAGTTCTGCTACGGAGACTAATTTGTTCTAAAGGGCTTTTGCTAACGGAGGCTTCTGGGGCATCTACTCCAGTATTTTAGGTAAAACTTTGGCTGTTAGACATGAGAAAAAAACCCAGAACCCTAACCTAAGTCTCCCTGGCCGTGTTCTTCAGCCCACTCTCGCTTCCCTTATGGGGAATGATTTATTCTTTTCTTTGTACTTGAGGGCCATTGTTCTCCCCCCTCAACTAGTCCTGTCTTCTGTCCTCTAGACTAAATAAGGTCAACTCCCTAGATAATTTGCTTGTCAGTCATATCTCATACAATGCAGTTATTCTTGCTGGTCTCCTTTGTACTCTTTCCCATTTGTCCGCATTTTTCTTTGGGTGTCTGAAACTAGATGTGGTATTTTGGCTGAGACATGGCTAGTGCTGAGTTTATATTTGAAGTGGGGAGTGCCCAGCCCAAGCTCGGAAGATGCTGCTCATCTGACAGAGTACCCGGGATCGAAGTACTGCAATGAGGGCGAACGTGCTGTCCTGGCTGCAGCACTTTCCTCCACCCCAAGACATTTTCTCCCCCCTGCCAGGGTAGTGGGAGTCCCAAGATCCAGCTGGGACTCTGCTGTGATGTGGGTGAAGGGAGCATCAGGAACTGGGGTCAGGAGGGATGGGGGCAGCTGGAGAAGGGACACAGCGTTCTTGTGGTTTGGCTGGCTGGAGGATAAATGAAGCAGGGGATGGAGGTGGGTAAGGAAGGTTGGATTAGCTTGGGCTTCAAAGGCTACCTGAGCACTTGTGGACATGAGGTGGAGGAAAGTCATGAGCTGAAGCCCTGATGTAGTTTTGGTTGCAACTACTGCACACACCGGTTGCCCTGAGTCTGAGCAGAGCTATTCCAGGTGCATGTTGGCACTGACCCAGAATTTCTCCTTGATTTGTAAGGGGAGGGATGTAGGATGTGACTCTGAACAGAGCTGCTCGACAAGCTGCTCAAGTCAGACTATAATATTGTCTACTTTGAAAGGGATATGGTTTGTGGTTTGCAGAGGAAAAAGAAAAAGTAAAATCTTGTTGGGGGAGAGCTGTTCTGGTTTTTCTTTATCTCTGATGAAATCTTCCCACAGGTGCTGCAGCAGCTAGTGAACCTATAGCTTGTCCCAGTTGTTCCAGTGACCATGTGGTCATCCTGCCTTCAGAGGTGTGCCCCAGCACACCTCTGCCACCTGGCCCCGACAGCACAAGTGAGGACCTGTCAGACTCTGTCCTGGAGGGAGGCAGCCAGCAGGAAGGCCCCGAGGAAACACCTGCCCTGGCCAGTGAGACTGGGAGGTTCTACATTGGCGGGGAGGACAGCTTGGAGATGGATACCAGCAACAGCACCAGGACCCCGGAGCTGAGTGGCGAGCATGATGGCACTCTCCATTCCAGCTCCCGCAGTTCAGATGGCGGCTCTGTGAAGAAGGAGCTGGGCATGAAGAGCCAGTACTTGTCCCTCAGCCACACAGACACCAATGGGGGCAGCTTGATGGGGAGCTACCGTTACAGCATGTCTCGCGGGCCCACTCCTTCCCAGCTCTCTTTGAACTCTGAGTCTGAGGACACATGGAATCTCAATCCCTGTGAGTATGTAGGATCTGTGCAGGGTTTAGGGGTGCACACAGCTTGATGTTGGGCTTCATGGCTGGTGCTTGCAGGGTGCACTGCCCCCTGTTTAATAGGGAAGGGAGGGTCGTCAGACACTAGCAGCAGTGACCATAGTTCTTGTGAGCAGAGTTTTTCATTCTACTCTCTGTTCAGTCCTCATGCCTGAAGGTAAGGAAAACTGAGTCAGCTCCTAATCCCTAGTATTGCTCAGACGCTGAGTAACAAGGTCTTCTTCTGGGAGCTGCACTGCTCGGTTACAGACACAGTGGGTTCCTGTGGCACCATTGAGCTGCCAGCTGGAGCATTACCTTTGGAGAATAGTATGCATAATTTCTCTGTATTTATTCTCTGTCTCAAGTGCAAGGTGAAGCTGGTATGTTTGTAGGAGGCTCTGGTTAGTGGATCTACAGTTACCTGTGCTTTCCTCAGTGGTCTTTGTGAGCTTCAGATGACAAAGCCTGTCCAAAAGAAGAGACTGTGTGCTGGCTCTGTGAGGGCTATTGTGCAAGATAACAGTTACTAGGAGGTCCACAAATGCTTGTTGTGAAGGGCCTTGGATTTCTGATGTAAGCAGACTGCTTTTGATTGGGCATCAGGTTGTGATTTACAGAATAACTGAAGTTGGAAAGGAGCTATCTATGTTATTGGGTTCAGCCCACCAAGTGACTTTACTGCAACTGTCCTGATCTGCAAACCCATCAGCTTCTTGATCTGTAGAGAACTCCCCCAGCCTTTCAAGAGTGCTGTGCCTCTGAAGAGGAGTTGATAATAGGAACAGTGTTTAGGATTGCCATGTTCAGTCCTGTACACTTGAAGTGTGAGCAATAAAGCAGTCTCTTGTTTCGGGTCAAATTGCAAGGTCCCAATTTAAAACTGAGCCCATGAAAAAGTTCCTGCCAGGGAGAAGTTGATTAGTGTAGTGTTTCTGTTGGAGAAGAGGCTCTGCTGGGAAGTGTCTGCTCTCGGGCAGTATCATGGCTATTGTCTAAATTAATTAGTCATGCAGTTGCATGACAAACCTAATTATGTTTTTAAGCAGTTTTATTGGTGTCTTCCTCAGTCCCCTTTAACCTTACCACAGTCAAAGTCAGAGTTGAAGAGGCTGACCTGAGCTGATACCAGCTGAAATGAGAGATGTCTTTTTGTTTTTGTGATAAAGAATTGCCCTCCTGCCAAATCTGGCATCAAAGCAGTGTCTTCCTGTGACGTAACAGCTAAGCATAGGTTGGAGATGGGTTAGACCAAAGCTTTGTATATCTGAAAAAGCAAGTGTTGGAGTCCCCTCATGCCTCCACATTGAGACCTGTGGCCTGGAAGGCCCTGGCTTTGGCCCTTTGTCTCGAGGAGAGACTTCATGGGAGCAGGTGTGCAGAGAGGGTGACACTGCTGCCCTGGTGCCAGTCTGCATGCCTGGGCAGCACCTGGTCAGTGGGCAGAATGCTAGTCCCACCTTTTGCTCTCCTCAGCTGTAAATGGTGTCCTGAACACGAGAGACTTCCGTTCTGTGGATCATCGCCTGAAGCTGTACCTGGATATGGAGGTTTTTGAGGAGAACGCTGAGGAGTTCCAGTGCTTCCTTAAGGTGAGCTCCCGCAGCACCACTCCTACAGCTCCTCGGCTGTCCTTCCACCCTGCAAGTTCTGCACTGGGGTGGCATCCCAGAGGCTGTGGAGCGTGAAGGCAGCTGGAAGTGTGTTAGAGTCGGCCTTTTCCATGGGTGGGCTGGCAAGAGGCAGGGCAGTGCTATGACCCAACGTCTCTGTGCTCTAGGTGGTCATGGTGAAGTTTGGCCGACAAGGAGAGTTCCTCTCAATACTGGTTGCCTCTGATCTCAAGATTTATGTGCTGGAAGTCACTGGAACTGTCAGGTGAGGAGAATGGTGGCAAGTGAGATTCTGCAGCCAGGCGGTGGGTGCTGGGTAGTGCCAGCCTGTGCTAGCCTTACCCTGGAGGTGTGGTGACATGCAGAGGCTCTTCTGGCAAAACCCCCCTGCTGCAGTCTGATGTGGGAGAGGAGATGGGGCAGGTGCTGCAGCTGAGGGCTGTGCTCTGATTAGGGGACAACCTGCAGACTGGCTGAAGAAGAATGACTCTCACTACCTGTCTGATATTTCCCATCTGGAAGTGGGACTCTGCCACCAGAGCTTGCGAATGGAGTTTGACAACCCAAAAGCCTCCTACAATCTGCTGATCCGGAACCAAAGCTGCTGTGACCAGTTCCTGCAGACCCTGACATGTAAGAGTAGAGCTGTAGCGGAGGTGGTGGGGGGAGAAAATTTGGAAGATTTGCTCTTGGAGAGCCACCAGGAGAGCTGTGCCTGGATGTATGTTGGAAATTCACTTCTTGCCAGCTCAGAAAAAAACTGGGGGAGAACCCCACTGGCATCATAAATTCCAGTGCCTCTCTGTAGACTAGAGAACCATCCTGAGCTGTTAATGTACTGCCCTTGGGCTTGCAATAATAGATGTCTGCCTTCTCTCCCTCTTTAGATCTCATGCAAGAGCTGCCTGCTAAGCACAGGAGTAAGGTGAAGGAAATCCCCGCTGTGGAAATGAATCCACAGCATTGGCTATGGTAAGAACAGCCGCTGAGAGGTTGGGGTATCGGATGGAAGAGGATGTCTGATCGTCCAGCAGTGGCTGGGAAGCATAGTGCTCAAAACAGGGCAGCGCAGGAGGAGGCACCGCTGGAGTGACAGCCAGGCCTACGCCACAGGTTTAAGGCAGCTGGCTCAGGTGCCTGCTGCACAGGGGGAGAGCAAGCAAAGGGGTGTCGTGGGCAGAGCTAGGCAGGGCAACTCCAGCTCTCATGGAGCCTGAGCAGAATATCATGGAGGGAGGAAAAGGGGGAGGCATAGGGCAGCCTCCTCCATTGGAAGAAGCATTTGGTTCCTAGCTGGCAAGGTGGTAGGCAGAGTAACAGGAGAGAGAGGAGTTTTGCAACATCTGGAAGAGATGGGTCCCTTCCTTCCCCAAGAGGACAGTGAACAGTAGCTAGCTCACAGCAAACCTAGACTGGAAACAGAGTGCTTCCTTGATTGGCCTGCTGTTGTATCTCCTCCAGGCCCCTGCTGGACTCCAAGACCACAGATTCTGCAGCTGCAGATGGCACTTGTTTTTTCTACCTGCTGGCCTACCTGATCCAAGGTACAGGACATCTCAGTGGCCAGGTGTCACACACCTTGTGCTGGCTGCTTACATGCTTGTGGTGTTAGTGTACGGTCTGTGGGAAAAGAGCTGGGCCTTTGGTCCAGCAGCGAGATGGGGTGGGGGCATGGGTGAGGGCTGTCATGTTGAGATGTGTAGGGTAGGGTAGCACCATGCTGCTTCGTGTATACCCAGTGAGTCTCCCAGCCCTGTTCTGCATCTAAGTCCGGGCTCTAGGGAGCAGTTGGTCTTGCACACCAGGTTTGGTGACAACTTGGAATGGTTTCTGAGAAGCTGGAGATTATCTAAGGGCTGGATCGTTGCCTGGAGCTGAGGGAAAGCCGAGTGGTCATACACACAGCTGGTTTGTGTATGGAGCTGAAAGGATCCTCAGTTCGGGGAAACAGAAGCAGGTGTCTGCAACCTGAGATAGTAGGACAGGAGCAGCCTGCTTGAGCCCATCAAGTTCTGTTCCAGGGCTTGCTGAGGGCCAAATGTGCTAAACATGGAATCTGAGTCTTCAGTGAACAATTTCGGTGTCTTCTTAGCTTGGAACACTGAAAAAAGCAACCTAGCTGTTAGTCACATTCTGACCAATTTGTTACTGCTCTTGCACCCTTGTTCACATTGGCCATTGGGGAGGTGTGAGAGAAGGAGAATCAGAAGCAATCTGTGGGAAGTCTGTTTATGGGTCTCCTCCAGCTGAACAAGTAGCCTGTGGGAGGGAGAACTTCAAGTGCGTTTTTCTTACTCTACAGTTTTCTCCTTTTTTAGAGTATGGTGCCCAAAACTGGACACCGTTCCAGCTGAGGCCTCATTGCCAAGTAGACAGGAATAATGAAACATCCCATTTCCGATATTCCTGCTAATTCCCATGAGATGTGACGAGAAAAGCAACATGTTGCTGTAGCAGCCTGTGATCCCCTGTGACCTCAGCCAGTTATGCTAGTGGTTCCCTATTTCTGTGCATCTGACTTATTCCCGAGTTCTGGTGCTTTTCATTTGCATCCACTGAAGACAGCCCGGATGATGTTTATGCTCCCTACAGTTTATCAAAACTACTTTGCTTCCTGCCATACTTATGACGCATCCCAACTTGGTATTAAACTTTATGTGTGTGTGTTCTCTGTTCCAACCAACAGATAACTGCGGACAGACGAATTCAGGCCGAAAAAGGCGGCCTTTCAGCTAGAGCTGCTGACTTTTAACTAAGGAGTAGTAAAGTATTGTTTAAGAGGTCAGAGGACTCAAGTGTCTTCCCCTGCCTCACATGAGGATATAGGCTGGATGAGGCTACCTGGGCGGTGGTCTTTCCCAGGCATGCTCCTGCAATGAGCTTGGATAAGCTGGTCAAGCCCATCCACATTTAGCTACCCTGCACCCCCTCTTCAGTCAGGAAGCTGGTTAAGGCTGTTCACCCGGTTGCTGGAAAGGATTTCCCTAGGGGAGGAGTGGAGAGCAAAGCTGGTTCTGTAGTGACTCAGGCTCTCAGCAAAGCCTCTCCTATTCCCTCATATCCTTTTAGGGGCATCTGCTTTCCCTGTGACCCTGCTGAGCACCCGAAGCATGCTGTTTCTGCTGGAGGAGAATCACCAGTGGCAGGTGCAGGCCTCCTTGGATGAAGCCCATGAGGCAGAAACGCCTCCTAGAAGCAACATCCAGTTGAAGGAGAAGCAGCCGATCAGCAGTATTAGCAATATCATAACCTATCGCCTCTGTCCTTGTGACATCAAGCTGATGCTTTATGATGAGGTAACCAGGAGCTGGTCATGGGGCACACAAGATGCTGGAGGCTGGATTGTGTTCAGATCCTGTTCCTGCTAAGAGTGTCCTGAGGCTGTCATCTCCCATCCTAACCTAGGGCCTTGTACCACCGACGCAGGGGAGCGCAGCAAATTGCTGCTGTACAGGAGTCGTGCAGGGACGCTTCCAGGGCTGGCAGCAGGGAGGGAGGAGGATGTCACTTAGGAACTGGGAGGAGCTGGCGGCTGCGCTGGGGAATAGCGGCTCAGGGCTGATCAGTGTCTGTGAGGCTGGGCCCTGCTCATCCGCTTCGCTCTTTCCTCCCTCGCAGGTGCTGAAGGTGGAGAGCACTTGGCACATCCGCACAGAGTGCCCTGAGCTCCTGGTAGAGCTGGTGGAGTGGATCCGCAAGCCCTGGGAGGAGATGTTCTCCATCGAGCTGCGGAAGGCTATGTATGAGGGACTGGAGTGAGCTTGCCGGCTGTAGGCTGGCGGGACTTGGAGTCAAGAGTGCTGCTGTGCTGGCAATGGTGTTCAAGTGTCTCCCACTCCCATCTGACCTTGCTGTCCTGTGGCCTCTGCTTTCTACTCTACTCTTGCCACTGGCCCTTTTTGGTGAGGTGGAGGAGAGCACACGATGTTCCAAACTGCACACTCACTTGCACTGGGCTGGCCATGGAAGGAGGCGGTGGAGGGTGTTCCCTGTAACACTGCCTAAGCCACGCAGAGCTTAAACTTGGCAGCGTCTGCTAGTCTCCTTCAGGGTCATATGGAGTGTCACTGAAAGAAGAGGGGAGCCAGGCCAGAGCATGTTTGATGGGACATGCAGTGGTACTGGGCAAACAGCAGGCTAGAGGCAGCTGGCTGCTGTGGTCTTTCTAGCAGGTCTGTCTGCTGCCTTGCTAGCTGTCTCCGAACAGCTGCCATTATCTGCTGATGATTTTTTTTTTTTTTTTCTTTTTCCTCCCCCTCCCTCTTGTCCAAGGCTTCCCTAAAGCTGCCTGCTTCAAACAGGAGCCCGACTGCACAAGGGGATGAGGCATGTTGTACTAATAACCCCACAGAGAGCCCGTGCCTGCCTGCCTGGTGGGCCTGGGCTCACTCTGCTGCTGTAGTCTGTCACTGGGGAGGGAGGACACGTGAGGCTCCTGGCACAGAAACGCGTTGCTCAATGCATAGGAGTCAGGACCCTGGTGGGCACTGGCAGGTAAAAGTGAGGCTTAGGCTTTTCTGAGCAGTCCAAAAGCAAGAGTCTATTTTAACATGAGTTTTACTATTTTCTATTGTAATAAAAGCTTATATTTATTGAATTGTCATGTTTTCCTTGTACCCACTTCGCTGGGTAAAAAAACTGGGTGGATGGCTGGACCCAAAGGGTGGTGGTGAATGAAGCTAAATTCAGCTGGCTGTTGGTCACGAGTGGTGTTCCCCAGGGCTCAGTAGTGGTGCCAGCTCTGTTTAACATCTTTATCAACAATCTGGACGAGGGGATTGAGTGCTCCATCAGTAAGTTTGCAGATGACACAAAGTTGGGCAGAGTGTTGATCTGCCCCAAGGATAGGAAGGCCCTGCAGAGGGATCTGGACAGATTGGATCGATGGGCTAGGGCCAACTGTATGAGGTTCAACAAGGCCAAGGGCGGGGTCCTGCACTTGAGTCACTAAAACCCCATGCAGCGCTGCAGGCGTGGAGAAGAGCGGCTGGAAAGCTGCCTGAAGGAAAAGGACTTGGGGATGTTGGTTGACAGCCGACTGAACATGAGCCAGCAGTGTGCCCAGGTGGCCAAGAAGGCCAATGGCATCCTGGCTGGTATCAGGAATAGTGTGGCCAGCAGGAGTACAGAGGTGATTATGCCCCTGTACTTGGCACTGGTGAGGCCGCACCTCAAATATTGTGTTCAGTTTTGGGCCCCTCACTACAAGAAGAACACTGAGGTGCTGGAGCGTGTCCAGAGAGGGGCAACAAGGCTGGTGAAGGGTCTAGAGGTCAAGTCTTATGAGGAGCAGCTGAGGAACGGGTTATTTAGCCTGGAGAAGAGGAGGCTGGGGGGAGACCTTAATCGCTCTGTACAGCTACCTGAAAAGGTGGTTGTAGTGGGGCAGGTGTTGGTCTCTTCTCCCAAGTAACTAGCAATAGGACAAGGGCAAGTTGCACCAGGGAAGGTTTGGATTGGATGTTAGGAAAATATTCTTCACTGAAAGGGTTGTCAAGCATTGGAACAGGCTGCCCAGGGAAGTGGTAGAGGCACCATCCCTGGAGGTATTTAAAAGACGTATAGATGCGGAGCTCAGGGACATGGTTTAGTGGTGGAATTGACAGTGTTAGGTTAATGGTTGGGCTTGATCTTGAAGTTCTGCTCCAACCTAAACTATTCTGTGATCTTCTTGTACTGCTGTAGCATCTTTCTAAGGTCTTGCATACTAGCTTTGGAGCAGCCTCAAGGGTTCCCCAACATCTCACAGGGTTTGAGCCATTCTCCCCTTCCTGTTCAGGGTGGGTGCTGATGGGCCGCGAGACTCATCTCCTCCACCTGCCTGGCTCCCAAGCAGCAACCAAGAGCAAGGCCCAAGCAGGGTTAGACTGACAGCAGCTCCTGGCTGTGTTGTTCTCCTGTGACAGTTGCCCTAAGGTGAGCATCCTGCAGGCTTCCAGCCCCAGCATGTTGCTTACTGATGGTGCAGGCCCTCAGAGGACTGCCTCTCACAGGAGCTGTGGCTGTGGAGGTGGGACTACCTGCCCTGAGGTTCTTCCCTGTACCAGGCTTTGCCTTGCCTCAACCTCTCCTGCACAGTGTTATATGCAGCTCAAAAAATGCTGCTGCCTGGCCTGAGCTCGCTGTGTCACAGGGTCCCTGCGCCTTGTCCTGTGAAGAGCAAGTAGAGATGCTGTGTGTGGCGGTTTGATTCAGCTGAAGCTCCCTGTGGGGAGAGCAGAAATGGGCCTGTTACATTAAGGTGCTGCCAGGTGGGGTCTGATATCCCAAGCAGGGACCTTTACTGGTGGTTGCTTTTCCCAGAGCAGCATCTGTCTTGCTGTGAGTGTTCAACCCACGGGGTCAGGGCAAGTTTTCCAGCTGCTGAATCCTTAGTGACAAAACCTCTGTTTTATGTCAAGATGATTTCTTTAAAGACATGTATTTGTCATTCAGTGACCTGTTTTCTTTGGATACTGAGTATGGCAGCTCTTTGCAACGGTCTCTACGACACCAAACTTTCCCCATACCCAAAGCTGGTGTCTGTGGCTTCAGTTTCTGTCATCTAGAAAACAACAGTGGCTGGGTCCCGCAGCATCCCACCGTTGCAGTCTCACCTGGACACGAGAGACACTTGCTTTCCTTGCTCAAGCCCAGCTACACCATCCTCATAGCCTTGGGCGAGCAGGAAGTTCCATTGCCATACTCTGTAGTGGTCTGAAGGCCACCTCACAGCACACTGCTGGACACTTTCTTGGAATCGCTGTACTGTGAGACTTTCTCCTGTCACTTCCAGAAGCAGTTGAGTTGCTGAAGGCCTGCAGTGGACGATATTTTTATCTAGCCCGCTACAGACTTAACTGACAAGATCTATGCTGTCTGGAGGCAGATGTCACAATGCATTCCACTTTCTCCCCTCTTCCTAAATGGGCATATGGCTGCTGCCCTCCATTCCTTTGGAACAATCTCAGATCGCAAGCGGGAGTGAGCTCACTGGAAGCACTGCCAGCACCTAGCACTTTGTCCAGGGGAAGGAGTCTGAGAGCTGAGCCAGTAAAGACCAGTAAGTGTTTTCTGTCTTTATCTTACCATTTAAGGAGCTTGTGTAAGTTCTGTCTTCACCTTCTATAGCTGCGTTTTTCACAAAGGGCAAGTCAAAATTAGAGTTGTTGGACCAGTTAGTTGATGTCTCTTCTGCGTGAGCTGATCGCCTGAGAAAGCCCATCTCTGGAGCTTGCTTTTTCCACCTTAGCCAAGCTGCACCTCTGCTCTGCCACGCCCGTGTCTGAGTATGTGCTGAGGGTCCTGACAAAGTGTGGACTGCCAGAACCAACGGCTTCAGCTGTGTGCCTGTCCATAGCTCTTCTCAAGCTCTTCCCGGTTCTTACTGCAGAAGTGACTACCCATTCGCCTCTCCTCCTTGCCATGTCTCTGCAGGACTGTGCCCTCAGCTCAGCAGTAGCCTCTCAGTCCTGTTAACAGCTCCCTGCTCTTCTGCATTCCTCCTGCCGCTGACAGAGAAGCTCACATGCGCTGCCACAACCCGTCTCCTGCCTCTTCGTGAAACACTTCGAACATATATAAGATTTATACATGTTCCTTTTCCGGGTTAAGTAAAGGTGGCCCGTCCACCTGGAGTCAAGTCCAGTAGATTTGTCTCAATTTGGTATGCAACGCGTCATGATCACAAGTGCCCAATATAGTTGCTACGTACCACGGAGACCGGAGGTGTAGTGCGGTGTTTTCCACTCGCTTTGTTTTCCCTTAGGGTTTTCTCCTGGTTGTTACCAGATTAACCCCTTTGTGGTGACGCCGTGATCACGAATGCTTTGCTGTGGCGCTCCTCGCACTACGCTAAACGCTAGACGCGGTGATGGGATTAACTGGCCTCATTGCATCAGCTGGGTGTGTGCAAGGGCTTCCCTGCCAGCGCTGCAGGCAGCCCCAGCTGATGGCTGTGCAGGACAGCCAGGGTTTGCAGGAAGGTGTGACATCCGCTGAACCAGCTGCAGATGTCTTCTGCCTGCCACAGCTTGGAGCATGCAGTCCCCCAGCTGTGCTCTTAGACACTCTCCATTTTCCTCCTTCTTCCCCTCTCCTTCTCTGGGTGCGCTTGGCTCCAGCGCTCAGCTGCTAGCATGGAGCAAGGCTGGTCTGAATCTCAGCGTTTCCCTGCCCGCATCTGCCTGGAGCAGGCTCTTCTCGAGGGGTGTGTAGCTGGAGGGAGGCCAGGCCCTGGGGTGGCCACAGAGCTCTGGAGACAGGCTGCAGGTAGCCGTGGGCACAGGCTTCATTGCCGTGAGCCTGGAGCTACCACCGCTTTTCCACAGGCGCGTACCAGCCCTGCCTCCCTTCGCTGTTCATCTCATCCATGAAAATGATGCCTCGATCACAGGTTTGGCTGTTTCAGTGCTCCCTACTCTGTGTCTCTGCCCTTTAAAGCAGTACTGCCTTGAGCATACGTAGCCTGTGGGTGAGCTGTCAGCCCCCTTGCACTGTGTCTAACTAACGAAGCCTTGTTTCTAATCAAACTGGGTGACTGGAGGGACTGGTCATTTCCTTCCAGCAGAATATCCCTGCCGGCCTTGTCTCCAGGGGACTGGAGATGTAGCAGCGAAGGGCACACGCTCCCCGCAGCTCGCAGACCTGTCTGGCCAGCTTCATCTCTCCTGCGTGTGCCAGCGCTCCTCACCCCGCTTGCGGAGCAATGGCCAGGGGCCGTGCCAGCCCCTTCCCCGGGGGCTGCCCTCCAGCACGGCGCAGGACTGGTTTGAGTGCCACACAGGGTACCGGGGTGCTGGCACAACTCAGCACCCGGGAACAGGGAAGGAGGCCCTGAGCAGGAGGGAGGTGAGCAGGGGCTCTGCCCTGTATCCCCGCCGTGCTGTGTTATCAAGCAAGGGGGGAACCACAGAATCACAGAATGTGGAAGGGACCTCTGTGGGTCATCTAGTCCAACCCCCCTGCTGAAGCAGGGTCACCTACAGCAGGCTGCACAGGACCTTGTCCAGGCAGGTCTTGAATATCTCCGGAGAAGGAGACTCCACAATCTCCCTGGGCAGCCTGTTCCAGTGCTCCGTCACCCTCAGAGGGAAGAAGTTCTTCCTCATGTTCAGACGGAACTTCCTAAGCTTCTCGTGCCCGTTGCCCCTGGTCCTGTCGCTGGGCACTGGGAAAGGGAAGAGGACTTCATTTTGAAGCCATCCCAGCCTTCTCTTGGCCCGTGTTAGAGGGCATGGTCATTGCCCCTCTGCTCCTGCCACGGAGCGTGCCTCTGCCTGTTATCAGACGGTTGTTAAGCTGGTTGGGAGCTGTCCTGTGTCAAGACAAACAGTGGCTAATGGCACTGTCTGCTCCCTGTCCCAGTGCCTGACCGGTTGTTTAACTGGGGAAGACGGTGTTTGCTGCCGAGGACGCGCGCTGCTCAGGGAGGGTGGAGCTGGCTTCCTCTCCCCTTCCTCACCCAGCCGGGCAGGGTCCACACCGCCCCACAGCAAACACGCCCAGGACGCCGGCCCTGCCATCTGCCGCTCTGCTGCCGGCCCCAGAAGCGGAGGCAGCCATGGCAGGGCCCAGCCCGTCCTGCCCGATCGATCAGAGCAGGAGGTGAGGCTGCTGTCAAGAGTGGTGCTGGGCCCCATGCTCACCCCAGCACCCTGAGCCTGGCAGCCGAGGCAGGGTCCGGCAGTGGAGTCCCGGAGAGTGCCTCCATCGCGGCGCTGTGGCTGAGCAGCGAGGAGGGATGGCTTGCAGGAGCTCTTGCCACGTCCCTCCTGAGCTGCAGTGCTTGTCCCAGAAGCGGATGTACTCCCCCCTGCGCTTACACTCCCCCTGAGTCACTATCTCCTTGATTACCGGAACCTCTCGCTCGTGCCGGGCCATGCAGCCACCCCACCATGCTTCACACACTTGCTGCAGCTCTGGGCGGTGCTGCACAGACTTCGTGGTTTGGGGCTGATCCTGGGTTTTGTGGTTGGTGACAGTGCCCCTGCTTCCTCCTCAAAGCTTGTCTCTGAGCCGGACTCCACAAAGCTGCTGGTCTTGCACATCCTTCCTGCCCGTGATGGGCCCCGGCTCCGTCATCCTCAGCTGACGGTGGAAGGGGTGAGGGTGGGCAATACCCTTCGCCCACTGCCTTCCTTTCCCAGCTGTTGTGGGTTGGCCTTCTGCCTCAGACCAAAAGGGTGATGCCTCTGCAGGCGCTTGGGTGTTGCAAGCTCCAGCTGCGGGTAGAGCCCGGGGACACGCAGGGCACCGTCGTGGGGGAAGCGCGAGGGCTCTGACGCCCGTGGCTGGACGCTGGCAAGCACGGTAACGCCCATCCACAGGGATGTCCGACACTGGCCTCAGAGCCTGGCCTCTCCCAAGGCAAGCTCTGCCCCACAGCCCAGGCCTGGGCTGAGCTGTGCTGCGCAAAAATGCTGCCGCTGTAGCAGCTTCGTTCCGGGTGTGATGGCCTTGGTTCGCAGTGCCTCAGCGGGTCATGCTTCCCAGTATTAATGTGAGGCCGGTGCTATGGGGACTTGCTCTTAACGTGCTGAGCACCAGAGTCAACAGGTCACAGAAGTCCCTTACCCCTGGCAAGCTGCTCAGCTGCCTGGGGGTGAAGCCAGGCTGGAGGTGAGACCTGCGAGCGCTTGAAAGCTAGTGGTGACTGTGGGGAAAGAAATCCCCAAGCCACTTTAACCGCCTGGCAAGAGCAGGAGGTTCAACATAGGCTGTGTGCTGCTTGCCGTCCCCAGCAGATCCTCCCCAGCCCGCCGGGATGTCACCCTCGTGCTGGCAGTCCCCTGCTCTGCACAACTGAGTCCCACCTCTCCATGATAGGCTGCAGCCGCTGGCCCCCTCCCCGGCCCTGAACGCTTCCCTGCATCCTTCCAAAAGCTTGGATTTCTGTGCTCGGCTCGCTGCCTCCCAGCACCCACCTCTGCCTGTGGCTCCTGGCCTGGGGTGGAGACTGTGCCCAGGGGTTGCTCCTAGATCCTGCTGGATCTGCAACAGATGTTTGCCATTCTAGAAATGTTAATGCCACAGTCATGTGCTAGGAGGGGAAGAGTCAATGGAAAGTGTTTCTTAGTGGCCAGGTCAAATCCCCATCCTTCTGCTGCAGCCTTCCCCCCGTACAGCTGAAGCTGTCTCCTTGGAAGGACCCATCTTGGAGCAGCAGGAAAGGAAGGATTGAGCAAGAGAGCCCGAAGTGGGGCCCTTTCCCCCTTCCTCCTGTGCACACACCCATGCCCATGCCGGGGTGCAGCACGCCGCTCCCGGGGGGTTCCAGTCACCCTCCCGCACGGGAGCACAGAGCCTGTGCCCGGGCTGTGCAGGCGCCGGGCAGCACCGCGGTGGCTCTGGCTGATTTAGGGAAGCGGCAGGGGAAGCAGCAGGGCTGCCATTACTCAGCGGGCCCAGAATAACCAAAACCCTACACCGGATGCAGCGGCCACGCTTCCCACCCCGCTCCTTGACCTGGCCGCCTGGCCTTGACCCTCCTGCAGCTGGCCCCCCGCGCTGCTGAGAGGGGTGGGCAGAGGTGCTGCACCGACCAGTGCTTGCTGGTGGAAACCCTGTGGGGGGAGGGAGCACGTGTTTCGGTGGGGAGATGCAGTGTTTCACGAGCTTATGCAGGCACCAGCTTCCCCCCAGTTTTTCAGGTTGCACAAGGCAGCCCGGCGTCCCTCCCTGTCCCCACCCAAGGGCACAAGGACAGGGTGCTCTGCCCGGGATGTCGCAGGCATAGCTGGCCCAGCGCGGGTGCTCAGCCATGACAAAATCCCCAGAGCCAATTTTAGCAGTGCAGAAAGTGAGTGGCTGGGACAGCCCACGGCTCCGAGGTGGTGGCTCAAGGCCACCGCTGCCATTGCTCCTGCCTTGGGAGAGCAGTGCTGCTGCCCAGCATGACCAGTGGTGGCTCTCCAAGGACACATCTGAAGGTGCTGCGTTCTCAGCCCTGGTCCTGGTGCAGGGACCTGCCCTGGGGCATGAGAAGCAGCACCAGCTTCAAAAGATTTGAAGCCACCACACAGGCACATTTTGCATGCAATACTCTCATGAGAGCCCATGTTGAGTACTGCGTCCAGCTCTGGAGCCCCCAACATAAGAAGAATGTGGATGTGTTGGAGCGGGTCCAGAGGAGCGCCATGAATATGATCAGAGGGCTGGAGTACCTCTCCTACGAGGTCAGGCTGAGGGAGTTGGGGCTGTTCAGCCTGGAGAAAAGAAGGCTCTGGGGTGACCTTATACCAGCCTGAAGGGGCCTACAGGAAGGATGTCGGAGGAGAGAGCCTTCCCTTGCAACTCGTGATGAAGACCATGGTGAGGCAGGTTGTTCCCCTGTAGTCCATGGAGGTCCACAGTGGAGCAGATCTCCACCTGCAGCCTGTGGAAGGGACCCCACACCGGAGCAGGTGGATGCCTGAAGGAAGCTGTGACCTTGTGGGGAGCCCTGCGCTGGAGCAGGCTCCTGCCAGGACCTGCAGACCCGAGGAGAGAGCAGCCCACGCCGGAGCAGGTTTTCTGGCAGGGCTTGTCACCCCGTGGGGGACCCAGGCTGGAACAGCCTGCTCCTCAAAGACTTCACCCCGTGGAAGGGACCCACGCTGGGGGCAGTTTGTGAAGAGCTGCAGCCCATGGGAAGGACTCACGTTGGAGAAGTTTGTGGAGAACTGTCTCCTGTGAGAACAACCTTCACGCTGAAGCAGGGGCAGAGTGTGAGGAGTCTTCCCCCTGAGGAGGAAGGAGCGGCAGAGACAGCATGTGATGAACTGACCGTAACCCCCATTCCCTGTCCCCCTGCGCCGCTCGGGTGGAGGAGGGAGAGAAACAGGAGTGAAGCTGAGCCTGGAAAGAGGGGAGGGTTGCGGGGAAGGTGTTTTAAGATCTGGATTTATTTCTCACTATTCTACCTTGATTTGATTGCTGATGAATTAAAGTCCCTCCCCTCTGCATTACCAGTGTCTGCTCCACTTGATTAACAGCCCCTCCAGGCTGTGCTGCCCTGCTGCAATCCTGCTACATGTCTGCCCCACTAACAGCTCTCCTAACCACCATCATGAGCTCAAAGTCTTGCCTCTTCCTCCCCTCTCTCTGAGGCTGCTCATCTGCTGGCACCCAGCCTCACAGGCCTCCGCCTGGAGTACTGCCCTCTGCACACCTCCCCCCCGGTTCAGCACAGCCAGCTGTCCTGGGTTTGGCCAGGACAGGGTAAATTTTCACCGGAATCCAGGAAGGGGCACAGCTGGGCGGCTCACCCCACCTGGCCAAACAGAACAGGGTATTCCATACCATGTGCCGTCATGCTGGGTTCCGGTGGGAGGGAGCTGGGGGGCGGGAACTCACTCACGGGTCGGGAGCGCGTGGCGGTGGTCCGGGAGAGCGGCTCTCTGTGTTGTGCGGTTTGTGTTGTGTTTTCTCCTTATCTGTATCATTGTTGTTACTGTTCCCTTTGATTGCTGTTCTGCTAAACTGCCCTTATCCCGACCCACCGGTTTCTGCCTGTTTCTTTCCATTCTCCTCCGCACCCAAGCAGGGGGAGGGGCGGCCGCGTGGCGCTTTTGTTGCTGGCCGCAGGCAAACCATAACATTAAATTTGGAGCCCAACATGGGGCGGGGATAACGGCAGGACTGAGCAGTGGATGTTAAAACAATTTTCCTAGCTTTTGTTAAATGTTGTTATACGCATTTATTGTGTTAGTTAAATACTCGCCGGTAAAAAATGTTTCTGTCTTTGATCAAATGGCTGTGGTATTTGAACCCGTACTTACTTTATGTGTTCCCTGTGGTGATGTTCATTACCTCGGGGAAAGGATTAGGATGACGATTTGGCTGTACTGTATGATATCGACTTATGACATGATAACATCACTGTGCATGAGATTAGGCTTGTGTTTGCATGCGGCACTGTGGTCATTTCCGTACCTCGGATCCTATGTCTTAGAATTTGTTAATAATCGAACCCACTCTGTGGGGAAAACCAGAGGGGATACCTTCCCCCACTCTTTCACCCCCCCTCTCTCCTTCAGGCTAGTTCTTACAGCTTTTGAGAACTTCGAGTACCCGTGGGATGCTCAGACCAGCACTCTCCTTTTGTTCTACCTCCTGAATGGGTTTTGGGTCTTGTTTAGGGTTAAACAAGTAGTTAAGAACATCGTGCAGAGAACTGCGCCGGGGCCAGATAGCTGTGAGTATCTGGGTGTGTGGGACAGCATGGGCAAGTACCTAGGGTAGGCGCCCTAGCTGCTGGCCCGGCCCAGCTTTTGCCAGCTGGTTTCTGCCGCTGGCGGGACGGCCTCTTGTTGGGTGGTGAAGTGGCCCCATGGCTGCCGGCCCTCCTCTTCGGGGCTCGCCGGGGCACCCCCGGGGACCGTTCCCTGCCCCCAGTGGGAGAGGAGGGCCCAGGCACGGCCTCCTCTGGCCGCACAAGCTGCTTTTGCCACCTTTGGGGCCTTGTGTGTCCATGCTGCTCTTCCGTCTCTTCTCCCTTGCTTTTGAAAAGTCAGCGCTTGCCTCCAGAAGCTCTGAAACCTAACTTCTGCCAGGAACATGCTGCTTTCTTGCAAGCACCATTTCACTCCTTGCTTCCTTCGATTCTCAGTTCTTTGGGGTGAGAACCACCTTCCTGTTCTGTATCTGCCACCTGCCCTAATACCTGGGTAGGACTGGTGAAACTTCTGGGCATGCTAATAATGACTGGCAGCCTGAAGAACACACAGGGACCTCAGAGACTGGGGTGACCCCGGCAGCAGGGTGAGGCACTCACTGCCAGCCAGCGCAGAGACTGAACGTGCTGACTGACCATGAGCACCGACTGGTGCAAGTGTTTGCCGCAGCGTTTGCCAGAGAAACCGCAGAGCCTCTTGCCGAGAGTAACGAGGCAAACTGTAGTGCCACGCAACAGGGATTTTCCCAGTGGCTGAAGAGGTGAAACACGCGTAATCTGAGGTGGAAACACCCAGACACGTACACGCTGATCCGGCTCTGCACAGCCCTGGACAACGCAGTCGTGTCTGAGGGTCCGTAACAGTCAGGGTCCTTGAAGCCAGGAGCAGGCTCACAGCTGCTTTCAGCTGGTGCGCGTAGCGAGAAAAGTCACTCAGTGGTGAAACCTTCTGCTAAGATGTCTGACTCTCTAAGCAGGGTCTTCGCCTGAGGCCTCTGCCTGACGCAGAACTTCACGCACTGCGAGGCTGGATCGGTGTTACTTGCCCAGGTTGTCAGGTATGGGATCCTGTTGCTCAACAGTTCTCTTGCTCCATTTCTTCCTCTTTTTGCTCTTCACCGTAGCTTTTCTCAGGTCTCCAGATGGTACTTCTTCTGTGCCCAGTAACAGACTACAAGGGGACTTTTCGCAGCCTTGGGGGCACTTTCTCACCTGCTTTCCGAGGCCTTTGCTGTTACCTTAGACTCAAACTGCACAGCGTAACACGAGGCACCGTTAGAAAGCTTCTTTTCACAAAGGAAGTTCTCGCAACACGCCGCTCAACTGGCCAAACAGACCGTGTTCCTCTGGCCTCACAAATTACCAGAAGGACTGTGCTTTGTTACCAACCGTAGCGAAACTGCCTTCACCGGGCCACCAGCCACTGAGACAATCAGGTCCTTGCACACTCGCTGCACAGAAGCAGGCTTGCGTCAGACCTGTTGACTGTCTCAGCTGTCAGATTCTCCTGCCACGACGTGTAACATTACCGAGAGAGACCCAGGAGGTCACAGGGGCCTACAGGAAGGATGGAGAGGGACTTTTCAAAAGGGTGTGTAGTGACAGGACAAGGGGGAACGGCTGTAAACTGAAAGAGGGCAGATTTAGATTGGATATCAGGAAGAAATTCTTCAGCATGAGGGTGGTGAAACACTGGCACAGGTTGCCCAGAGAAGCTGTGGCTGCCCCCTCCCTGGCAGTGTCCAAGGCCAGGTTGGATGGAGCTCTGAGCAGCCCGATCTAGTGGAAGATGTCCCTGCTCATGGCAGGGGGGTTGGAACCAGATGATCTTCAAGGTCCCTTCCAACCCAAACCATTCTATGATTCTATGATTCGAACTTCATTTTCCCCTTCGCTGAAACTGTCTTCCGACAAACAATTGGTGGATGACTGTGATTTCTTCTTCTCGCTGCTGCTGATTGAATTTCCTTCTTTGTTCGAGTTGAAATAATATTGTTCAGTTAATTCACATTGTGTTTTGCAGATCTCTGGAGACCTCCCCCTAGAGAGGACAGAACTGCACACAGCTGAAATCCAGATCCTTAGCTGACAGGCTGCTGTGGGCAGGAGGAGTAGGCAGGCCTCTCTGCTCCCAGCCCGGCACTGTCCCCAGCACTCGGAACGATCTCTGAAACTTGCAGCTGGGGGCCTAGCAACACAGGTGTAGAGCACCAACCAATTGGCTGGGAGTAAAGAAGGAAAGGCGCACTACTAAATCCCAAGAGAATCAACCCTCCGCTTTATCCGTGTTTCATGTTTACCGGCAGCCATGTGAAATCACAGGCAAAGCTGCTATCCGCGCATGTTCTGCCATCCCTCGCTACAGTGCAAACAGAGCCAGCGAAGCTGTGATGGAAAGGGGCAGATGACATATCCCTGCTTCAGCTCATGTCAGAAAAGGCTTTGCCCGCAGTGTTCAGTAGCGACCCTCCCTAAATGTGAAACAGCCAGTCAAACGGGCAAGTCCGTCCATGGACTCGATGGACTCTGCAGAGCGCAGTTTGGTGACAGCAGCCTCGGCCATGGTGTTTCACAGGCACCTGGTATGTGCACCGGCTACCGTGAGCACAGGAATCCTGATGCCAAGCTGGCGATCAGAAACACGCAACACGCTGGCTGAAGATGGACACTGGAGTGTGCAGTGCAATCTCTTACACAAGACTGTCCTCCAGGGCTTTGGGAGGGAGGGGAGGTCCCTTCGGGCTGGGAGAGTTTGCTGTTACATAGAAGCCGGTTTTATTTCTCCCCAAGGTTGGCAGGTGGAGGGAACAACCTGTTCATCTGTTTGCATTTCAGCCTTTCACAGCTCTGTAAGGATGCTTTGTGCCCAAGCTGAATTGCCTGCTGAACCTTGAAATCTGGCTGGTACGTAGTGCTCAGCCGGAAGGTGTGCTACAGCCAGCTTACAAACCCCTGCTTGCTAGCACAGCCTAGGCTGCACCACCTCCCGTCAGAGTCCCCTTCAAGTAGCCTTGAGTGACAAGAGCCATCCAAAAACATTGGCTGTTCTGCTGACGCCCTTGGCACAGCAGAAACAGTGTCTGTTTGGCTCCATGTCACTCAGCAAGACAGAGTCTCACAAAATGAAAGCCAGGAGGAGTACAATTGCTGTACATGACCGTGGTACGAATGCTGGCACCCTGATTGGCCTTGCTGGCCCAAGACCAAGTAGGTTTAAACTGATCACAAAGGCGTTTATGCTGGAGACATTCACTTTCCAAAGAGGCAGTTTCTGACCCATCAGGCTTCATTTCTAGAGTCCTAAGGGCAAAAAAGCCTTGAACCAAATGACAAGAAAGCAACCTTGATTTGTTTTAAGATGTTTGGAGGAAACAAAGAGTCATGTTCAATCTGCTGGCCCTGTCTTGTACTCCTGGTTTGTGCATTTCAGCCAGAGCATCATGCAAGGACACAGAACTACAGTGTTCCTGGTGTGGCTGAGTTTCAGCTCACTGGCACTGGTTCTGCTGGGGGACGTCAACCTCCGTGGCACCTGCTGTGAGGGAAAGGCCACCAGGGGGATTTCTGGAGGATGTCAGGGACACCCAGATGGCCAAGAAGGCCAACAGCATTCTGGCTTGTCTCAGAAATGGCATGGCAAGCAGGAGCAGGGAGCGGATGGTCCCCCTGGACTTGGCCCTGGACCTCAGGAGAGAATGCGGTGGCTTATTCCAGGAAGAGCTAGGTGGGAGGCAGCTCTCACAAGAGCTGCCACTGACACTGCTGGCAGGTGTTTTAGCCCACCGGCAGGGGAACTGCAGTACATGGTCAGCTCAGGGGTGTCCAAGCAAACCTTGCCCGCTACAAGTCCATCGACCCTGATGGGATTTCTCTGAGGGTGCTGAGCAAGCTGGATGATGTCACTGCGAGGCCGCTCTCTGTCATCTTGGCAAGGCTGTGGAGCTTGGGGGAGCTACCAAAGACGAGCGAGTGCCAAATGCTGCAGCCCATTGCTAAAAGAGGCAAGAGGATGACCAGAGTCATTCTCGCTTCCGCCCTTGGGGAGAGGATGCACTGAGTGAGTCTGCTGGGTTGCCATTTCTGGCCACCTGAGAAACCGGCGCAGGCGGGGGCAGCCACACCAATGGCTTTATAAGAACTGCCAAGGCTATTTCTGCTGCTTTCAGACCTTTAGTGTAGTACTTGCTGACTACAGTGAGACTAATGACCCCGCTCGCTCTGCTGGTCCCCTTGGTGGCTGGCAGGCGCCCCGGCTGCTGGCCCGGCCCAGCTTTTGCCAGCTGGTTTCTGCCACCGGCAGGACGGCCTCTTTTTGGGCGGTGAAGTGGCCCCAAGGCTGCCAGCCCTCCTCTTTGGGGCTCGACGGGGCACCCCCGGGGACCATTCCCTGCCCCTGCCGGGAAAGGAGGGCCCGGGCATGGCCTCCCCTGGCTCCTCCTGGGGCTCTCGTGGCTCCACAGCGATGGCAGTGGGAGCAGAGGGGTGGCTGGTGGGACCCCCAGCAAGGGCGGCCGGTGAGGTGCCGGGGAGCTCTTCTGCCTCCAACCTGTCAGGGCTGCTGGAGGGGGCTGCACCAGGGGCTGGAGAGCCCCCTCGGGAGGCGGCGGGGCCGGGGGCAGCTGCGGGGCTGCCCTCCCACTCATCAGCAGCACGAGCCTGCCCCAGGGCCAGACGCCGTCGGGCCTCCCCGCAGCACTGCTGCACCACGGCATCAATCAGCCACCGCACAAATCTCCTCGTGTACCTGCCCAGGACACGCCACAGCCGCTGGGCCAGGCTCTCCTCGTCCAGGCCAAACAGGTGCAGGCTGGACAGGACCAGGCTCTGCGTGGCTTCCCAGTGGTTGTCGCCGAAGATCCACTGCAGCCCCCGTCGCAGCCGTGGCAGCAGTGGATGGAGCAGAAATGGGTCCTCTCAGAAGAGCCGTGCCCAGAGGTGGGGATGGAGGCTGCCCACAGGAGCCCTGGGCACTGACCCCGCAGCTGATGGCTGGGATGCCGCAGGGCGATGGAGATGGTGGGCAGCTGGGCAACCAGGAGCTCCTCTGGTCGGGTGGGCGGCCGTGGACGCTGCTGCAGGCGGTGAGATGACGTGCTCTGCAAAGTTGTCATCCGCCTGCACCGAGTGCAAGATGGAGGTGACCATCCTCCTGCAGAGGGTGCACGTGGGCGTGCGAGTCTCAGTCCAGCGCACGATGCACACCTAGCAGAATTTGTGGAGGCATGGCATCACGTAGCTGGCCTCCTCCCAGCTGTCCAGGCAGACGGGACAGTGGTCGTCCAGCTCCGTGGCCATGCTCCTACGCACTGCAGTGGGCTGGGGGGAGCTGGGGATGACAAACTGCTCCCTCTCACGGGCACAGCAGCAGCGGGTGTTGTGCTAGAAGAGGAAGAGAGGCCACGATCACTGGCTGACCAGGGCAGGGCTGGAAGAAGTGCCCAGGACCCTCCTGAAGGAAAACCTCCCAGCTGCCCAGGGTGAGGAGGTTTCCCTGCCCAGCTCACCTCTGCTGCTGTGAGCGCGGCTCCTGGGTGCCGCGGCTGCCTGAAGCTGGCAGGGCCGCAGACAATCCTCCAAGGGCTCTGGGCTCGGGCACGGAGAGCTGCAAGAAACAACTCACCAAGCACGGCAGCAGCACCAAGGCCTCGCTCAGAACTCCAGACCTCGCAACCTGCTCAGCTGGAGTCCGGGCAGAAGCTGGCTTGTTATACGCATTTATTGTGTTAGTTAAATACTCGCCGGTAAAAAATGTTTCTGTCTTTGATCAAATGGCTGTGGTATTTGAACCCGTACTTACTTTATGTGTTCCCTGTGGTGATGTTCATTACCTCGGGGAAAAGGATTAGGATGACGATTTGGCTGTACTGTATGATATCAACTTATGACATGATAACATCACTGTGCATGAGATTAGGCTTGTGTTTGCATGCGGCACTGTGGTCATTTCCGTACCTCGGATCCTATGTCTTAGAATTTGTTAATAATCGAACCCACTCTGTGGGGAAAACCAGAGGGGATACCTTCCCCCACTCTTTCACCCCCCCTCTCTCCTTCAGGCTAGTTCTTACAGCTTTTGAGAACTTCGAGTACCCGTGGGATGCTCAGACCAGCACTCTCCTTTTGTTCTACCTCCTGAATGGGTTTTGGGTCTTGTTTAGGGTTAAACAAGTAGTTAAGAACATCGTGCAGAGAACTGCGCCGGGGCCAGATAGCTGTGAGTATCTGGGTGTGTGGGACAGCATGGGCAAGTACCTAGGGTAGGCGCCCTAGCTGCTGGCCCGGCCCAGCTTTTGCCAGCTGGTTTCTGCCGCTGGCGGGACGGCCTCTTGTTGGGTGGTGAAGTGGCCCCATGGCTGCCGGCCCTCCTCTTCGGGGCTCGCCGGGGCACCCCCGGGGACCGTTCCCTGCCCCCAGTGGGAGAGGAGGGCCCAGGCACGGCCTCCTCTGGCCGCACAAGCTGCTTTTGCCACCTTTGGGGCCTTGTGTGTCCATGCTGCTCTTCCGTCTCTTCTCCCTTGCTTTTGAAAAGTCAGCGCTTGCCTCCAGAAGCTCTGAAACCTAACTTCTGCCAGGAACATGCTGCTTTCTTGCAAGCACCATTTCACTCCTTGCTTCCTTCGATTCTCAGTTCTTTGGGGTGAGAACCACCTTCCTGTTCTGTATCTGCCACCTGCCCTAATACCTGGGTAGGACTGGTGAAACTTCTGGGCATGCTAATAATGACTGGCAGCCTGAAGAACACACAGGGACCTCAGAGACTGGGGTGACCCCGGCAGCAGGGTGAGGCACTCACTGCCAGCCAGCGCAGAGACTGAACGTGCTGACTGACCATGAGCACCGACTGGTGCAAGTGTTTGCCGCAGCGTTTGCCAGAGAAACCGCAGAGCCTCTTGCCGAGAGTAACGAGGCAAACTGTAGTGCCACGCAACAGGGATTTTCCCAGTGGCTGAAGAGGTGAAACACGCGTAATCTGAGGTGGAAACACCCAGACACGTACACGCTGATCCGGCTCTGCACAGCCCTGGACAACGCAGTCGTGTCTGAGGGTCCGTAACAGTCAGGGTCCTTGAAGCCAGGAGCAGGCTCACAGCTGCTTTCAGCTGGTGCGCGTAGCGAGAAAAGTCACTCAGTGGTGAAACCTTCTGCTAAGATGTCTGACTCTCTAAGCAGGGTCTTCGCCTGAGGCCTCTGCCTGACGCAGAACTTCACGCACTGCGAGGCTGGATCGGTGTTACTTGCCCAGGTTGTCAGGTATGGGATCCTGTTGCTCAACAGTTCTCTTGCTCCATTTCTTCCTCTTTTTGCTCTTCACCGTAGCTTTTCTCAGGTCTCCAGATGGTACTTCTTCTGTGCCCAGTAACAGACTACAAGGGGACTTTTCGCAGCCTTGGGGGCACTTTCTCACCTGCTTTCCGAGGCCTTTGCTGTTACCTTAGACTCAAACTGCACAGCGTAACACGAGGCACCGTTAGAAAGCTTCTTTTCACAAAGGAAGTTCTCGCAACACGCCGCTCAACTGGCCAAACAGACCGTGTTCCTCTGGCCTCACAAATTACCAGAAGGACTGTGCTTTGTTACCAACCGTAGCGAAACTGCCTTCACCGGGCCACCAGCCACTGAGACAATCAGGTCCTTGCACACTCGCTGCACAGAAGCAGGCTTGCGTCAGACCTGTTGACTGTCTCAGCTGTCAGATTCTCCTGCCACGACGTGTAACATTACCGAGAGAGACCCAGGAGGTCACAGGGGCCTACAGGAAGGATGGAGAGGGACTTTTCAAAAGGGTGTGTAGTGACAGGACAAGGGGGAACGGCTGTAAACTGAAAGAGGGCAGATTTAGATTGGATATCAGGAAGAAATTCTTCACCGTGAGGGTGGTGAAACACTGGCACAGGTTGCCCAGAGAAGCTGTGGCTGCCCCCTCCCTGGCAGTGTCCAAGGCCAGGTTGGATGGAGCTCTGAGCAGCCCGATCTAGTGGAAGATGTCCCTGCTCATGGCAGGGGGGTTGGAACCAGATGATCTTCAAGGTCCCTTCCAACCCAAACCATTCTACTGATGCCATGAAAAGCTGGAATTGAAGACTCACTAGTCAGAAGACTGTTATGCAGGTATTCTTTATTACGGTGCTGGGCACACGGGGGATCTCTCCTCCAAACGTGTGCACCAAAAGGATACACTTACTAGGTATTTATGCTATGTTAATGAATAAATTCATTACATTTGCAAGAAATGCTAATCATAGTTTTACCTAGAGCTCATTAGCATATGGTAATGTCCGTCACGCACGTTTGTTTGGCGTCTCTTGGTGATCGGCGGGGTTTTCAGATTATCCTGCAGCCTCCTTATCTCTGTAGTTTGTGTACCTGTTGTCCTAAGGCCCAGCCGCCTGAAGGGATTATTCAGGAGTCCCTTATCTTGCAACCATCCTGCCCCAATTATTCACCAAGAACCAAGACTTGTTTTGGTTGTAGGATGATTCTGACCACCTGAAGTGATAACACCCCCTACATGTTACATCTGTTACATTCCCGGTTATCCATACGATTCTATGATTTTGCTCCATGTTCCCGCCACGTCTGCGGCCACCTCTCCTCTGGTGCCACCAGGTCTCTCCTTTCTTCCACCCTTTCTCTTCGCTAGGAGAGCAAGAATTTGGTGTTAGGAGGGCAGGAGGTTAGCGGGTACGCGAGTTTCACGGCCGGGGCACCGGTTCCCTCCTCTCCGACGCGGTGCTCCTGCGGAAGGCGCTGCTCCCCCCGAACGCCCCGGGGCCGAGCCGGGGCCCCCCAAAGCTGCTGCCGTACCCAGGGCTTGGAGCAACGAGCGGCGTCCCGGGACCCCGGGGCCGCTCCCGCCCGCCGCTGCGCTCCCGCCACACGGGCGGCGGGAGCGCAGCGGCGGGAGCGCAGCGGCGGGCGGGAGCGGCGCGGGGCGGGGCGGTCCCGCGCCCCTTTGTTCGGCGGGAGGCGGTGGCGCGCACCGCCCCGCCGCTTTGTCCGCCACCGCCCCCCGAGCCGCTCGGCCCGGCGTGCCGTGAGTGGGGCCGGGAGCGGGGGGCTGCGGGGTCGGGGCGGGCGGGTACCGGGGGAGGGCTGCGGGGGGGGACTGGGGACCCGGGAAAGGCCGGGGTTGGGGGCTGGGTCCCCAGGCCGGCAGGGGGGTCCCAGCGGGGGCTGGCCGGGGTGGGTGGGACAGGGGTTGGCGAGCCCCGGGTGGGTTGTCCGGTGCTGGGGCGCGGGGGGCGGGGGGCTGAGCTGATGTGGGTTGGGGAGATGGGGTCCCTGGGGAGGGCAGGCTGGGGCAGAGGGGCTTGGGGAACCCAGGCAGGGGGGACCTGGGGTCAGTGGGGCTGGGGGTGTAGGTCCCAGCCAAGGCACGCGGTGCTGACTCATGGCGTGGTCAGGAGGTGGTGGGTGGCTTGGCCCCCCTCGGCAGAGAGCTGGGCTCTGGCTCCCTGCTCCGGGTGGGCGGAGAGGGTGTGGGCAGCTCTGTGCCGCCTCGGCCGTGCCCATTGCCGCTCCTGGCACAGGTTGCCCAGAGAAGCTGTGGCTGCCCCCTCCCTGGCAGTGTTCAAGGCCAGGTTGGATGGAGCTCTGAGCAGCCTGGTCTGGTAGACGATGTCCCTGCTCATGGCAGGGGGGTTGGAACCAGATGATCTTCAAGGTCCCTTCCAACCCAAACCATTCTATGATTCTTTTCTATGATTGCTGACCCATGCTGTGCTCCATCCCTGTGTCACCTCTCCTTGGCCACCACAGCCGTGCCCTCATGTGTGCTTTTGCTTTCCCGGGGCTTCAGCTCCCAGGACTGCCCTCATGCCTGGTCCCCGGGTCTCGTCCCCTGTTGCCTGTCACCCTCGCGCAGGGCGGTGTGCCACGGCCAGGCAATGGCTGAAGGCAGACACAAAGCATCCTCCTTCCCATGGGGTCCTGGGGGATGAGGACTTCACACCGAGGAGATGGGGCAGCAGCAAGACCTTGCAGGGTGCTCGACCACAGGAGGGTGGTGGCCCTGATGGGCTGGGTTTGGGTCCCCGGTGCCAGCCCGGGCCACCTCGCGTGGCTCAGCAGGCTCTGTCAAGCATGAGGCCATCAGCAGGTGGGTGTCCTGCACACGGGTGCTTGTGTGGGAGGGGCTTTGCTGTTTAGGGGAGGTTGCTCTGGAGTCAGGCTGAGGTAAGCCGAAAAGATCCTCTTCTTCTGGACAACAGTGGCGTGAGTGCGGCAGGGGCCGTCATCCGCAGGGACATGGTCCGAGGCGATGGGAAGGAGCTGGCTGGAGGGCAGGCAAGGCGTGGGGGAGTCTGGGGGTTCTGTGGGGACGTGTCCCCTCCGCTTGTCCCAGGCAGCCCTGCCACCTGCTGTCCCTGCATCAGCTCGTGCACAGGCTGACGAAACCGGGGGTGGCAGTGGGCTGTCTCCTCTTGTGTCTTCTCCTTTGGCTGGGAGCTGCAGCACGGTCCTCGTAATTTCCTCCGTGACCTCCGGTGTCAGCTGCTTTGCCGGGACTTTGTGCAATTCCTTGGCTGCCCCACGCTGCCCTTCGCCGTCGCCCTCCCGCCTCCTGCCCCGCTTACCCCCACCGGCCCTTGCCGCCGGACTGCAGGGTGCTCTGAGCACCGGCCACCGCGGGCTTCGAGAGCTCGTAAGGACTGGGGGGTTGGGGTCCGGCGGGAGGCAGAGAGGGCACAGCGAGGAGATTTGGTGGGGTGGAGCGACGCTGCGTGTCTGCCAGCTCTCGAGGGAGAGCTCTGCGGGGTGCAGAGGACGTGGCTGGTGGGCGTTGTTCGGGGGAGCCCCCTCGGCCAGGGCTCGGGGCTGGCAGCCGCAGCGGGCCAGAGGGGCTGCCGGCACCCTGCCGTGCTGCCCGCCTGTCGCCTTCCTCCGGGGGCCGCAGACCCCCGTGGGAGGGCGCAGGTGCCAGCGCAGGGTGCGGCGCCAGTTGGGGACCTTGCCCAGGACCAGGTGGCAAACGGGTGCAGCGTCACCAGGGCGCAGGAGGCAGTTCTGTCCCCTCACACTCTCCAGCTGGCGCTGCCCCGTGCTGCCTTGTTTGCCCGGGCTGTGGCTGTGCTGACTCTTCCCCCAGATGTGTCCCGCGGGGCATGGGGACATCCCAGCCTTTCCCCGGGTCCCCTCCGTCCACCTGGCCAGAGCAGGGTGCGGATGGGAGCGCGGGGGGGAGTCACTGGGCAGGGGACACGCTGCTGGGGAGGCAGGTGCTCGTGCAGGGCTGTGTTTGTGGGTCTGGTGGGTAAGGCAAGGGACGTCGGAGCTGGGAGAGGGGCAGGGCTCAGGTGGAGGCCGGTGGTTTGGGGGGGCCCGGTGAGGCACACGTGCATTTGCTCGGTGCCTGATTGCCTGCCCCTTCCCTGCAGGGTTTGAGCCAACTGCCTGGCCAGGATGAGCTGGAGCTTCCTGACGCGGCTCCTGGAGGAGATCAACAACCACTCGACCTTCGTGGGCAAGATCTGGCTGACCGTCCTCATTGTCTTCCGCATCGTGCTGACAGCCGTGGGGGGCGAGTCCATCTACTACGACGAGCAGAGCAAGTTCGTCTGCAACACACAGCAACCCGGCTGCGAGAACGTCTGCTACGACGCCTTCGCCCCACTCTCCCACGTCCGCTTCTGGATCTTCCAGATCATCATGGTAGCCACACCGTCGGTCCTCTACCTGGGCTTTGCCATGCACCGCATCGCCCGCATGCCCGAGTCCTCACGGCGCCGGGCACCGGCAGCCCGGCGGGCACGCATGCCGGTGGTGCGCCGGGGAGCGGGGCGGGACTATGAGGAGGCGGAAGACGATAACGAAGAAGACCCCATGATCTTTGAGGAGATCGAGGTGGAGAAGGAGAAGAGCCCGGAGGGTGGAGAGAAGCACGACGGCCGGCGCCGCATCAAGCAGGACGGGCTGATGCGCGCCTACGTCCTGCACTTGCTGTGCCGCTCGCTGCTGGAGACGGCGTTCCTATTCGGGCAGTACCTGCTGTACCGCTTCGAGGTGAGCCCCTCCTACGTCTGCAGCCGCAGCCCCTGCCCGCACACCGTCGACTGCTTCATCTCCCGCCCCACCGAGAAGACCATCTTCCTCCTCATCATGTATGCCGTCAGCGGGCTCTGCCTCTTCCTCAACCTCTGCGAGCTCGTGCACCTCGGCGTGGGGCGCATCCGTGACGCCCTGAGCCAGCCCGACAGCCCCCCGCTCCCGGCCGCCAGCAGCCCCGCGCCACAGTACCCCAGGAAAGCCCCCGGCGCTCCCCCCACCTACCACTCGCTGAAGAAGGAGCCGCCGCAAGCCCCGCTGCCCGTTGGCAAGCTGGACTACCAGGAGAGCCTGGCCCAGGCAGCGGCGGCAGGGCACTTCGCCCTGCCCGGGAGTCCCCCGGCGCACGAGCTGGACCGGCTGCGCGAGCACCTGCGCCTGGCCCAGGAGCACCTGGAGGTGGCCTTCCACCTCCAGCCCCCACTGCGGCCCCCCAGCCCTGCCCGCAGCAGCAGCCCCGAGGCCAACGGCATCGCCGCCGAGCAGAACCGCCTCAACCTCGCCCACGAGAAGGGGACGGCCGCCTGCGACAGGACCACAGGTGAGACGGGGAGCAGGATGGATCCGGCTGGCTGGAGTTGGGGGCATGGGGAGCCTGGGGAGTCCCCCTGTTCTCCCCGGGGTGGGAGCTAACCTGCCTCTTGCTCTTCACAGGGCTGTGAGTGCCGCCAGGGACGACAGCGGTGTTTGCCTGAGCGGCTGCAGGGATGCTGCCAGGACACAGAGGGTGACGTGTGCCTGCCCTCGGGGCTGGCCAGGCAGCCCTGCCCCGGGCAGCAGCGGCAGGGATGGGGGCTCTAGGGGACGTTCCTACTTAATTTTCAAAAAGGGAATATCTTATTTTTGTATGTTTTTATAAACTCGTCAGCGTGTGCACCCTGGCATTTTTATAACTCTGCTCCCAATCCCTCCTCCGGGCCTGCTCCCCTCCCCTGTCTCCCATTTCACCCCCTCTTCCTCCTCCCGCACCCATTTCCCACAGCAACTGCTCCTCGCACCTCCCCGTGCCCTCCTGGGCCTGCTGCCACCCACCGCCACGCCGGCCGGTGCTGTGCGTGTGTGGACCACGCCGGCGATGCCGGTATTGTCCCCGCGGTGTGGGGGCTTAGGGGAGCCGAGCCTGGGGGTCCGGCTGGCCGGGCTGAACCGTGAGGCAGGCTGCTGGGCTGGCATCACGCTTGGGGATGGCAGGGACCGGAGGGGAGAGAGGGGGTCCTGGCGCTGGTGCGGCAGAGGGGTCATGCTGCGCAGCGTCCTGGCGCGGGGGTGCGAGGCACAGTGCTGGCCTGCTCAGAAATGTCTGTGCAGAGGGCAGGGGCTGTCCTTCCCGTTGCCTCCGCCCCGCTCCCGCCCGGCCGCCCTTGGACCAAAGCCATCCCCTCCTGCTCTGGCCGTGGGGCCGGGACCCCCTGCGCGGGGCCGGACCCTGGTCCTGTGGCGGGGGGACGTGGCACCCCGAGCCAGGTTCGGCCAGGAGCCAGCAGGGCATTTCTCATCATCTCAGCCTGGGTCACGCGGGGATTTTTGTAGCGTCATTTTTTACTCGGAAATGATTGTCACTTTTTTTTTTTTCTTTTTATATCTATATTAGTAAAGGCTGGAGACGTTTTGTACTGAACTGCTGCATCCGGTTCTTTGGGAGGAAGGGGTGGGAAGGGAATCCTGCGCAGATGCCCTGGGACGTCCCCGCTCGGCCCGGGGTGACGCAGTCGTTCCTGCCGTGCGGAGGCGGCCGCGGCCGGGGCAGCCTCCATCGGCCTGGCGCAGCGGAACTGCTCTGGCCGCGTTCCCGCGTGGTCCCGTCACCAGCGAGGGGCCCGGTGAGGGGCTTCCCCGCGCCTCCCCATCCCGCTGCAGCTGGGAGCAGAAGGGATGCTGCCCTGCCCTGCGCTCCCCTGCCCCGGGGCTGGATCAAACCCAGCCACACCATACTCTGGTTTTGTCCAACACACCCCAGTCCCCTCTTTGGGACCTCGGGTCAGAGCTGGACCCCTCTTGCAGCGCTCACCCATCCCCTCCCTCCTCTGGCCAAAAGCTCCAGGAGCTCGCATCCCACTGCACAACCACGCGCCGCCTCCGTGGCTGCCTCTGATGGAAAGCTGGTGTTCCCAGGCTGTTGTGGTAAAGGAAACAGGTTTATTTCGCTCGTCCCATAAAGCTTTCCAACAGGCTGCGCTGCCTGGAGAGGGCTCGCTTGCAGCGCTGTGCGTGCTGCCAGCCCTGCCACTGGTGCCAGGTCCTGGCATGGGCTGGCCCTGGCACATCCCTGCCACAGCAGCCTGGCCCTGCCACAGAGCACGGAGAGGCCATCGCACTCTGCAGCAGGACCCCAGTCTTATTCTGGGTGGGGTGGAACTGCTGGGGGGGGCAGGTGGGGAGAAACGGGGGCCGAGCTGGTTGCAGACAGCAGGTTGGCTTCCGCAGGGGTCAGTGCCTCTGCCGGAGGCTGTGCCTGTCCCTGCCTCGCCGTGCCCCGGCTTGCTCCAGGGCTGGTGACGGCCACGGGCAGCATGGCTGTACCCCAGGGAACCCGAAACTCGGGTTTGCGCAGGGGAGGGTGGCACGGCCCAAATCCCGCCACCGGGTGCCTCTGGTCCCTGCGGTGCGTGGCCGGGGGTCCCCTGGGCGAGTGACTCCTCCTGGGTGGGATCACGGTCTGGGGCCGGGCTGTGGGATGCCCTAGACACAGGTGCAGTCCTGGGCCAGGATGTTGGGCACCGTCTCGTACTTGAAGGAGTACCCGCCGTCGGAGGTGGTGCGGACGCGCAGGGAGCGCATGGTGCCGGGCAGGGCGGCGCAGCAGAGCTGCACGCCCAGCCGGTGGCTCAGCCCGTGGCCCTCGGCGCAGCTCCCGTGACAGTAGTGGAAAACGAAGCTGCTGGGATGCACGATCCACTTGTCCCAGCCCAGCTCCTCGAAGGAGATGTTGAGGGAAGCACGGCGGCAGTTGGTGTGGGCAGCCAGGTCCTCAGACGGGCGCTGCAGCAGGCTCAGGGCGGCCGGGGACCAGGGCACGGCAGAGCGGCGAGCCCTCTCGTGTCCCTTGGCCCGGGTGATGGCCACCAAGAAGGGCATCTTGTCCCCCTCGGCCAAGCAGGGGCAGCCGGGGCAGCGCACCAGGAGCACGAAGAGTGGCTGTGAGAGCTGGGGCAGCAGTGCCGGGGCGAAGTGAAACACCGTCCAGTGCTCCGGCGTCCGCACTGCCGTGGCCGTCACCGGCACACGGCCCTGCGGCGACAGGGTCAGCACGTCGGGGGCCGAGTGGTTGGGGGCGGCCGAGGGGCCAGTGTAAAACCAGAGCTGGGCGGAGGTCACCGTGCGGCTCAGGGTGTGCGCCGAGGGCTGGAAGAGGTAGGTGAAAATCCCTTCTTCCTCCAGGAGCCTGTCCGGCTGCGTGGGCTCGCAGGGCACGTCTGCAGAGGGGGAAAGATGCTCAGGGCATGTGCCCAAACCCGGGGAGGGTCTCCAATGCCAGGCAGAAGGCAAAGTTTATTAAGTCCTATTGCCAGGCAGGAGGCAAAGTTTATTAAGTCCTATTGCCAGGCAGGAGGTGGGGTGCTGTGGAGGGTCCCCAGGGTGCTGGCGGGGTGCCCAGCTGTGGCAGGGTGCAGGGGAGCTGATGTCTAGTGCTGTGCAGCAGCCGCAGTCCATTACAGTCGATTACTGCTGCCCCCGTCCCCCAGGGTCCTGCCCCATCTCCCAGTGTCCAGCCCCGTAGCTGGTCGTCCTGCCCTGTCCCTTGGCATCTCATCCCATCCCATTTCCCACACCCTGCCCCGTTGCCCAGCATCCCAACCTGTTCCACCCTGCCTGCTCCTCAGCCCCCACCATCTCCCTGCACCCTGCCTGGCCCAGCCGTTCCTCAGCCTCTCAGCAACCTCTTGTGCCGCCTGCCCCTCTCTGCCTGTGTCCTGGGCTACTCTGCCCGTCCCTGCCTGCCACGCCTTTCCACCTCCTGGCTCTCCACCACACCTCGCCCATGCCCGCACCCCAGCCTGGCGTACCCCCTTTCTCTCCTCCCGCAGACCCCCACAGCAGCCCCTCCACCCTGCTGCATCCCCACAGTCCAAGCCCCCACCCTGCTTCACCCTTCCACCCTCTCCATCCCACCAGGACGGTCCCACCTGTGGAAGGGAAGAGGATCACCTGGGAGGTGTCCTCCAGCTCCTCGGGCTCGACTTCGGCGTTTTCAAGGACATCTCTCCGGTGCACTCTCCTCGCTTCCTTCTGGGGCTCCTCCTGGAGAAGCGGGGGGCTTAGATGCTCCAGCACCCGAGCCCGCACCTTGGCCAGGATGAGCTGCCGGTCGGCACCGGCCCCGGAACAGCCGGCCAGGGCGGCGGTGGGCAGCATGGCTGGCAGCAGGTGCAGGAGGAGCAGCATGACCGTGGGGCACTTTGTGGGACAGAGGCTCAGGGGCTCTGCCTCGGGGTCCTGCCTGCCTGCCAAGCCCGTCTGCCCGCTGCGCTCCCTCCGGGGCAGGGTGGCATTGAGACCTATCTGACACTGACGCAAACGTCTGCTCGCCGTGAATATTATCTCCGGGCAGTGAAAGCGCTGAGACGTCTGGAATGCGAGGACTGCAAGGACAGTGTGGTCTGGGGGGGGATGGTGCCCGGGCAGGGGGATGTGGGGGGTGCTGCCGCAGGCAGTGGGTGCGTGGGGCTGGGGAGGCCGAGCTGCGGGCAGGGTGCTGCCGGGAAGGTTTCCCTGCGCTGGTGGGGATGGTGGGGGCACCCCGGGTGAGCTTTGCAGCTACAGGTGGTGGGTGCCCCCACGGTGGAGGAGCTGCAGATTTGGAGCTTCTGGGGGCACAGTGGGAGGTGGCAGCAGCTGTGCACAGCAGGGACCTGATGGGGTCCTGCGAGGCCCCAAGTGCAGGGGGGCACGTTGGGGATGGCAGGCCATGCACCCTCCTGCCAGGGATGGCTGTGACACCCCAGGGTCGCAGGGCAGCCGGGGTGTGAGGAGGGGGCTCTCGGGAGGGCGGGCTGGGGGGTGGGAGGCTGTGGCATCTCCAGGGCAGCCTGGAGGCTGGCAAGGTCCTGGGGACGTGAAGCAGAAGGGATGGCAAGAAGTCCCAGCGCTTGCCTGGGGCTGGGGAAGGCTGGGCCAGCTTCAGGGAGAGAAGAAGAGGTGAGGCAGAGCCAGGCCAGCTGGAGACCCCGCAGTAGGGCCAGAAGAAGGATCCTGGGGTGCTGTTCGGGCTGGCTGGCCGCAGGGTGGCTCCTGGGCTGGGAGCTGCAGGAGAGGACGTGATGGGATGTGGTGGGACCCGGCGCGTCCTGCCCTTCCTACCACCATCGCCTGCAGGGAATGTTCCTGGCGTCCCCCACCCAGCAGCCCTGCCTGCCCTGCGGGGTACTGGGCAGCCTCCGCAATCCCTTCGCTGTTCCTGCAGCCCGGTGTCCCACACAGCACGGCCCGTGTGGCACATCCCATCCCCTCTAGCCCGGCATCTTGTGCAGCACCCAGTGCAGCACGCTCCCCCCACCACGCAGCATGTCCTGCGCGGCACGTCCCATCCCACCGCAGCACGGCATCCCAAGCCACGCGCCCCACGCCGTGCATGCCAAACCGTGCACCCCACGCCTTGCACCCCACACGGCGTCTTGCCTCCCGCCGCGGGCCGACCCGGCACCGAGACACGGCCGGGTTTGCAGCACACCGGGAGTCCGGAGGCGGAGGGCTGCCTGCCCGCTGCGGGCTGGGTGGCTGTCCCGCCGGGCTGCTATACATAGGCCAGCCCTGCCCCGGCCAGGCGCTCAATGGAGCAGGCTCAGCCTTATCAACCCGGCGTGTCATCAGAGGGTATTTTTGGGGACAGCAGCTGCAGGCATTCGTAACGTTTGGTCCCTGAGTGCTGACACCCGGGAGCGGAGCTGGGGGAAGTGGCAGGAGCTCGTGCCGGTGCTGGAAGACGCGGGGGAGAGGCAGCGGAGCGAGGTGGGTGTGTGGGACAGGGGATAGGGCTGTGGGGCTGGCACGGAGCAGGGCGATCAGGGAAGGGGGTGGTTGAAGGGGGCGGTGGGGCGGCGGAGCCGTCGGGGCCGTGCGGGTCTGTGGAAGCTGCCGTGGGGTGGCACGTGTGTCTGGGGAGCGTGCGGCCGGGGAGGTGGCTCAGAATGGATGCACCGTCCTGGGGCAGGGGTCTGGGAGGAGAAGCTGGCCCTGGTCCCTGCCTCTCCTCCGGGACTGTCCTTCTCTCACTGTCCCCTCTGGCTCCGTCAGGGAGTATTTTGGTTTCTCTCCTCCCTGCCCGAGGGAGGCAGAGACTCCTCTGCCCCAGCCCCAGCCGTGGTGTGGGCAGAAGCTGGGGTGCAAGGCAGCACCCTGCCCTGCTCCCGCCCATGACGATGGGCAGCATCACCCTCAGCGCTGGGGATGGAGGCAGTGACCTCCGAAAGCAGGGACCTGTTCCCCAGACCCTCCCTCTGTCCCCCTGGGCCTGAGTGACCGATTATTTCCAGCCGTGACTTTCAACACCCGAGGGCTGGGTCCTGCCTGTGGGATCACATTCTGGAGGGGGACCTGCTCCCGGGGGAGCCCCGCTCTGCCCCAGCGCAGGGCCCTGCGTGGTGACTGCTGGGTGCTGGGGGGTCCCCTGCCCCTCAGAGCCCGGGAGGATGGCCCGGATCGGGCCGGGTGCCTCCCACCCACGACAGCCCCGTATCAGCAGCACCTGCCCGCTGAGCCAGCCCAGATGCTGCAGGAATGCAGCTCTGCCACCACCCGATACCGAAGGAATGCCCCGCGGGTGGGGAAGGGGTGGGCTGGGGCCGTCCTGCCTGCGCCATCCCCCTCCCCAGCGCCCAGCGAGCAGCTGCCTGTGCTCCCCATCCAGGCAGGGGCCCCCCGCCCCCGGAGCTGGGGTCCCCTCTGCGACCATGGGGCAGGCAGCCGGGGCTGAGGGCACCCCGGCCCCTCGGGGTGCAAAGGGTCAGTTTTTGTCACCTCTTCTACTGCTGCTGGGCTGGGAAATGGGTGATTCGGGCTGACAGGCGCCAGTCCAGCGTGGCCAGGCTGCTCAGGGTGAGGGTGATGCTCCTGGCACACAGGCTCGGTGCCGGGGGCTTTGCTCCGGATGGGGATCCCTCCCAGCGGTGCTCCATGCCGATCCCTTGCCGAAGCCTGAGCCCCTGCTCCAGTTGGTCCGTGCATCCCCCCAGGCTGATGATCCCCGCTGCCCTGGCCAGCTGCCTGCTGTGATCCCGGGAAGCCAGCGATGGAGGGGCTCGGGGGAGCCCCCAGGTTCCTGGCCTATCCACGTGCCTTCACGGCGCAAAGCGGCGCCGACGCGGTCCTGAGCTGCCAGATCACGGGCGACCCCCGGCCAAGCATCCTCTGGGAGAAAGACAAGACCCCGATCGAGCCCTCGGGCCGCTTCCACGTGGAGGCCAAAGGGGACCTGTGCAGCCTGCTGGTGTCGCATGCCACCCCCCAGGACAGCGGGCTCTACATCTGCAGGGCCAGGAACACCGTCGGCGAGACCTACGCGGCCACCACGCTCAAGGTGGAGGCCGGCGAGCCACCGGAGGAGGAAGGATGCTTGGGTGGCGAGGTACCCGTCTTCCTCGTCGCCCCCTCATCCACGCGTGCGTGCTGCGGGGAGGACGTGATGTTTGCCTGCAGGGTATCCGGCCAACCCTGCCCAGCGCTGGAGTGGGAGAAGGACGGGCGCAAGCTCTCTGACCTCTTTGAGAGCAGCCACTTCGCGGTGGGGCAGGAGCCAGAGGACTGGCACTTTCTGAAGCTGTTCGGCACGCGGCCCCCGGACGGGGGGGTGTACGTGTGCCGGGCGCGCAGCGGCTCCCGGGAGGCCCTGGCTGCTGCCGTGCTCCTGGTCGAACCCCGGATGCCACTGGACGGGCTCCCCAATGGCTCTCCTGCCAATGGCCCCCAGGGGCTGGTGGAGCGGCAGCCGGAGCGGCGGCGGCACATGGCGGGACGGCACGTGGAGACCCAGGTGCCCAACTGCGTGGTGCCGGCCCGGGTGCCGGGGGCCAAGGCGTTCGCTGTGAGCGCGGGGAAGCACGCCAAGTTCCGCTGCTACGTCACCGGCAAGCCCAAGCCGGAGATCATCTGGCAGAAGGACGGCGAGCCCCTGGCCCCCAGCCGCAGGCACCTTGTCTACGAGGACCGGGAGGGCTACTTCATCCTCAAGGTGCTGTACTGCAAACCCCAGGACCAGGGGCTGTATGTCTGCACCGCGTCCAACACCGCCGGCCAGACCCTCAGCGCCGTGCAGCTCTGGGTGAAAGGTAGGAGCGTGCCCAAGCGCTACCGGGGACAGATGGGTGCCGAGGGGTCCAGAGCTTTTAGTCTGGAGTGAGCTGAGCACCCCCAGGCTCTCCCCTGCCCTGCGCAGCCAGGGTCACCCCAGGCTCCTCCAGACAGAGCTGTGGGATGGGAGTGAGGGATGCTGGGCATCTGCGCAAGCAGAGAGGTGGCGTCTCTGGAGGGCCGCGGGTGTCCAGCCGCGAGCGGGGAGAGGGGACAGTGCCTTGGCGACAAATTCCACTGGAGTGCCGAGTGGTTTTGGCGGGCAGCCCTGCAGGGCACAGCTCCAAGCGTCTGCACTGGCGGCAGCCCTGTCCCTCAGTGCCGCCCTGCCAGTTGGGGACAGCCCATGGCTGGGGTGACCCAGCACCCGGTGCATCCTCCACCTGCACCCCGCTGCTCCCCTCCACTGTCTGTCATGGCATGCTGGCGTGCATGCTCCTGCGAGCCCCGAAACTCCCTGCTGAGATGCTGGTTCCCCTCGCTCCGGGGGATGTGCTTCCTGGGGGCAGTGCCCATCCCACGCCAGCTGAAGAGAGTGGCAGAGGAGGGCGAAGGGTGCCGCGCCCCGCGCACCCCTCAGCGCCCGTCTCTCCCGGCAGCAGAGCACCGGCTGCGGTTCCAGGTGCAGCTGGCGGACGTGGAGGTGGCCGAGCGGGAGGACGCCGTGCTGGAGTGCCAGGTGCCGCTGGAGACCATCCCCACCACCTGGTACCTGGAGGACAGGGAGCTGCAGCCCAGCCACAAGTACCTGATGGAGGAGCGAGGCGTGGTGCGGCGCCTGACCATCCGCGATGCCCGCACCGATGATGACGGCATCTACCTCTGCCAGATGAAGGACAAGGGGCGCAGCATCGCCGAGGTCTCCGTCCGAGGTGAGGGGCACGTCTCCAGCAGTACAGCTTTGCCTTCCTGTCCCCCAACTTGCCACGCTCCCCACCATCCCCACCATCTGCCTTCCCACTGTTTGGCTGGTTCCTGCTGCTGCCCCTCCTTGACCTCCTCCTCCTCCTCTCTCCCACTCTGGGGAGCCCAGCCCACTCCCCAGCATCCCTTCCCAGCCCTCACACATCTCTTCTCGTAGGGGTCATCGTGAAGCGGCTGCCACGGAAGCTGGATGTGATGGAGGGGGAGAACGCGGTTTTCTGCGTGGAGACGCGGGAGGCGTCGGAGGGGATCTGCTGGAGCCGGGACGGGCTGCAGCTGCAGGAGTCGCCCTGCACGGTGCTGAAGAGCTTCGGCAGGACACACCTCCTGGTGCTGGTGCACGTCACCCGTCAGGACGCCGGCATCATCTCCTTCACCGTCGGGGAGTCGCAGACATCCTCCCAGCTCCGGGTCAAGTGTAAGCCCCAGGCTCGGAGGGACCCTGTGTCCTCCGTCCTGCCCATTCACGGGGGACTGACACAGGAGAGGGATGGGGTGGGCACCCCCTGCGTCGGGGACATGATGCTGCGACAGCTTTTTGGGGGAGGGGGCTTTTAGCAGGTTTCCAGTGCCCTAGCCTCGCTGGCACTCACGAACCCCCATAACTAGCACCGTGCTACACGGGAGCATGACCATCCTCCCCATCAGAGAGAGGGTCCCCAGGCTGCGTAGCCCCCTCAGCATTTCCACCACCCTGCCAGGAGCCTCGCTTTCCGTCCCCAAGCCGGCAACATGGGCTGTGACTTGCAGGCGTGAAGCGTGACCCCCCGAGTGCACCGGTGTCGGCCGAGATGAGCGCAGCAGAGAGCAACGCGGCCCTGCTGACGTGGTGCCCGGCACCCGACGCCCACCTCCGCCCCCCCCGCCGCTACCTGCTGGAGCGGCGGGAGGCAGCGGGGGGCCCGTGGGTGCAGTGCCTCGCCACCGACCTGCCGGGCAGCGTGCGGGTGACGGGCGACAGCGTGCCCCGTGAGGCCGACTACCGCTTCCGCGTCTGCGCGGCCAACGAGCATGGCCACAGCTGCCCCGTAGAGTTCCCCGGCTCCGTGCATCTGGGTGAGGGAGCCGAGCTGGGGACCCGGACCCAGGACCTGGCTCTCCTGGGAGCCAGCCGGGATGTCGTGCCCCAGCACGCTGCTGGCCGGTGCCGCCGGGGCTGAGCCTGTCCCTGCTCCAGCCCCAGCAGCTCGCCTGGAGAGGGGTCTGCGGGACGTGAGGGTGCGGGACGGCGAGGACGCACGGTTCTCCCTGGAGCTGTCGGCAGCAGTGCGCGGTGCCTGGTTCCTCAACGGCGCCAGGCTGGGTGAGGAGGAGGAGGAGGAGGAAGAGGAGGTGGGTGGCCGGTGCAGCATGCAGTGCCGTGGGACCGAGCACTCACTGCTGATCCGAGGAGCACGGCTGGCTGACAATGGGGCCCAGGTCACCTTTGTGTCCGGTGGCGTGCGGGACTCGGCCACGCTGCACGTGCAAGGTGAGCAGGGCGCTCACCCTGGGGTCCAGCCGGGAGAAGAGCAGCAGGGGTTCTCATGCTGCAGGATGCTCCTCACCCCGCTGTGATGCCTCTCAGCTCCGCAGGTCCACATCGCCCGGGTGCCCGAGGCCGAGAAGCTCCGGGAGGTGCCAACAGGGCTGCCCGTGCTGCTGGAGTGCCAGGTGTCCCCCCTGGACGCCCCCGTCTGCTGGCTGAAGGACGGCGAGGCCGTGCCCCTGGATGATGTTATTGCCGTGCAGGCCGAGGGCTGCGTGCGGAGGCTGCTCCTCCGCTCGGCGGGTCCCTTGGACACCGGTGTGTACACCTGCGACGCCGGGGATGACTCTGTGAGCTTCGTGGTGACCGTGACCGGTGAGCTGGGGACTGCACGTGAGAGCGTAGACCCCCACCTCCTGACAGCAGTGTCCCTGCCCCTCTTCATGTCCCCATGATGGGAGTGAAAGCTGCTGTCAGTCAGGTGCCTGTGCTGAGCCCCGTGTCTCTCCCCGGCAGAGGCACCAGTGAGGATCGTCGGCTCCAACGAGGAGGAACCCCACGCCTACGTGGCCGGGCAGCGCGTGGAGCTGTGGTGCCAGCTGTCCCGCCCAGCAGCCCCAGTGCACTGGTACAAGGACGGGGAGGAGGTGGAGGCGGGCGAGAGCCTGGTGCTGGAGCAGGAGGGGCCGCGGTGCCGGCTGGTGCTGCCGTGTGCCCGGCCACAGGACACGGGGGAGTTCGTCTGCGATGCCGGTGGGGACTCTGTCTTCTACAATGTCACCGTGGCAGGTGGGTGCGATGCAGGTGCACTCATGGGGTCACCTCTCCGGGGGTTTTCTTCCATGGTGCGAGATGCCATAGCACAGGTCGCTGTCAGCGTCAGTTGCTGCGCTGAGGCTGGGGACGCTCATCAGGTATGGTCTTGCTGGGTTCTCATCAGAAGGCTGGTCACTCGGTTGGGGTCTTTGTGGCAGCTCTGGTGCTTAAAACCACCCAGACTGACTGGCAAAGGGGACAGCTCATTCTGCTGGTCTGAAACACTCTGGCACCTGAGGGCACCCAGCACCTCCATTCCAGGGCGTTTGCCGGACCACGGCCAGTAACCAAGGTCTCCTCCAAGGTCTTAAAAATAGCGGGCCCGGCAGCTGGCTTGGGGTGACTTGCAGTTGGACATTGGTCTGACGGATGGCATTAATTGCTGACCTGAAAATTAGTGGCTGCCTGGATCCCGATGATTGGGTGGTGTTTGCTGAGTGCGAGCAGGGCACAGCGTCCCATTGTGGCTGCCCCGGCCGTGGAGCGGCTGCTGGCGTCGCTGGCTGGCAGAGGATAATGAAAGCTGAAAGGGAATGAAAGACTGCCCGTTGCTGGCCCTGAAACCTTCAATCCCGTAACCACAGGAAGGCAGCCGGGGGCAGAGCTAAAGCCTGGTTAAAAGGCTGTGTGACCGCAGCAGTAAAACCTCTCCACGGTGTTAATACCTGGCAAAGCGCCGAAGTTGATGGCAGAGGATGTAGGAGTGAAGATGGGATGAGTGAGAAGAGATGCTGCAAGACTGAGTGAAGTGGTGACTGCTGGGAGAGTGAAGAAAGGAGGGTTTCAGTGTGATAAAACCAAAATTGCCAGTGGGAAGGACAGGCAGCATGTGCTCCGGACAGAGCCGGGAGGCATGGTCTGCCCCGCGGGGGTGCGGGGCATGGAGAGCTTGGTTTCCCTGTGCTGGGAGAGGGAAACACCATCTGCTGAAGCTCAGCCTTTCAGCTGAGCAGCTTTGCGTAACTCAGACGGAAGGGTCTTAGAGAGACTGGCTCGGTTCGACCAGGACTTGGCCATCGGTGCCAGCGGCAGGGCTGGGGGTGGGGGCCGGCAGGGCTGGCTGCTGCGAGCAGTGCTGCTGCGGCACGCTTGGGTTTCCCGAGGCATCCCAGCTATCCCGGGGGCTGCTGCGGCGAGGAGCTCGCTGGGTCGGCGGGGAGCTCGCTGGGTTTCTCGGCAGCTGCCGAGGGCCGGGGCTCCCTTGGAGCCCGCAGCGGGTCTGGGGCCAGAGCGGCGCTGCCCGCCGAGGGCTGGCACGTCGTCCCCTCCTCGCTTCGGTGCCATTCAACGTCTCCAGCCGCGCTTCAGCAACGTGATTGCTTTTAGCAGGCCTGGGGAGACGGGCAGCCGCCGAGCGTTTGATCAGGGAGCCGGGCGGACGCAGGCTCAGCATGGTGCGGGTTGAACACTGCAAACCGGCGCCGCACCGCTCTTGTGCACTGCGGGGCTGCTGAGTGCCGCGGAGCCTGGGCACCTCGGCTGGAAACCGGCTGGGAAGGTCGCAGCCCAGACACCCAGCACGGGGCAGCTGCGGGGCATGAGAAGGGCAGGTCGCTGCTCGGGCACCGGCGTGCTCCGGTGCTGGCTGTGCCCTGTGCCTGCCCGGAGCCACGGGCTGGCTGAGCACCACGGCACGGTCCGGGCCAGCTACAGCCCGCCGCACCGCGCGTGGCCAAGCAGGCAGTGCTGGCTGCCGTAGGCGGGGGCCACATCCTGACCTTCTCCCAGGAGGCTGGAGGGCTGGTCACCTAAAGCTTGTGCCAGGAGACCCTCTGCCTTTAGAGATCCGACTCAAGTCAGCAGGGAGATGTCAGCAATGGCACGCATTTCGTGTGTAACCTGTTAACGGTGGCATTCAGTGAGCACCGTGATCTGGCATGGGGTCCTGGGTCCTGGCGAGCCGCAGGGATGGGTATGCCGGCCACAGGCAAGCCACATGCCTGCACCACAGTGTGAGCAAATGCCAAGGCTGAGCCAAGACAGCAGCACCAGCTGGGACCTGGCAGCCTCCAAAACGGGGAGACAGGTAGGGGGGTGGGCATCCCTTGGTAGGGCAGCTACAGGGCCTGGTGTTGGCACCACAGATGGCAATCAGCAGTGCTGGGGCTCGCTAACGAGGCACTTGCCTACCCGTATCCTCCCTCCACGTCCCTCAGCTCCATCGTGGAGCAGAGCAGGGCAGGTACCATGGCAGGTACCGTGGGAGCTGGGGCACGGCAGCGATTTACATCCAGGCTGGAAACTGGGTGCTCCTGCCGGGTGCGATGGGTGAGGAGCAGAGGGGTCCCTGGGCAGGGCAGCCCAGCCACTTGTGCTGTGCAGGATGTGGGTGAAGTGGTGCCTTCCAGCCTTAAAGCCAAGGAGCTGGTGAAGCCATTGCTCCGCACAGGGCTATGTCTGCCACCATCACGTGCTCAGGCCTTTACGTCCCAGCTAAGCCCCGCATCTCTCCACAGCAGAGGCACCAGTGAGGATCGTTGGCTCCAACGAGGAGGACCCCCACGCCTACATGGCCGGGCAGTGTGTGGAGCTGTGGTGCCAGCTGTCCCGCCCAGCACCCCCAGTGCACTGGTACAAGGACGGGGAGGAGGTGGAGGCAGGCGAGAGCCTGGTGCTGGAGCAGGAGGGGCCGCGGTGCCGGCTGGTGCTGCCGTGTGCCCGGCCACAGGACACGGGGGAGTTCGTCTGTGACGCCGGTGGGGACTCTGTCTTCTACACTGTCACTGTGGCAGGTGGGTGTGATGCACAGCTATGGCCCTCTGCCCCGGCTCCCTGCTCACGCTGCCATCCCACTGGTGGCTGCAGCATCTCGGTGGTCCATCGGGTCCTCATGAGCGGCTCCTTGCCCCTGGGCTGAATGGGGATGTGGGCAAGGGCAGGTCAGCTGCTCCATCTCCTCCAAGAGCCCTGGGCCGCACTGCCCCTCCACACCCCAGGGCAAAGCCACGCTGCCTGCCCATGGATTCTGCCACCTCACACCCCAGCCCTGGTGCTTTCAGTTGCCAGTACCGCACGGCTGGGACAACCCTGGCCACTGGCCCCAGGGTGGGTAGACTGGAGGCCAAGTGTCGCAGGGTCTTGGTCCTCTCAGCTCCACAGGTCCATGTCACCCCCGTGCCCGAGGCACAGCAGCTCCAGGAGGTGCTGGCAGGGCTGCCCGTGCTGCTGGAGTGCCAGGTGTCCCCTCCGGATGCCCCCATCCGCTGGCTGAAGGACGGCGAGGCCGTGGTCCCGACCAATGTCCTGGCCGTCTGCTCGGAGGGATGCTCGCGGAGGCTGCACATCCCCACGGCTGCGCCGTCCGACTCAGGGACGTACACCTGCAATGCCGGGGACGATGCCGCCAGCTTCAGGGTGATCGTGAGCGGTGAGCTACCCGGGGGTGCCGTCCTCCTGCGGGGCTCACCCCCCACCGCGGCTGAGCCCAGCTGTGTGTCCCCCGGCAGAGGCACCAGTGAGGATCGTCGGCTCCAATGAGGCGGACCCCCACGCCTACGTGGCCGGGCAGCGCGTGGAGCTGTGGTGCCAGCTGTCCCGCCCGGCAGCCCCGGTGCACTGGTACAAGGACGGGGAGGAGGTGGAGGCAGGCGAGAGCCTGGTGCTGGAGCAGGAGGGGCCGCGGTGCCGGCTGGTGCTGCCGTGTGCCCGGCCACAGGACACGGGGGAGTTCATCTGTGACGCCAGGAATGCGTCTGTCTCCTACCACGTCTTGGTGGCAGGTTGGTGGCACAGCAGGGATGTCCTGCAAGGGCAGCGCTACCCCAGCTCGGTGACATGGGTACCCCAGTGCTGCTCCCTGCCCCGAGCATCACAGAGGAGAGGATGTGGTGGGTCACCCCAGGGCTGGTGGCTGCCGCCCCGCAGCTGGGCTGGCACCGTGTGCCCACCACCCCTGCCCTCACGCAGCTCCTGCCCCTTTGCGCTGGGGCGAGAGGCTGTAGCACCCAAGCAGCCCCACAGGGACAGGGATGTGGGTGATAGTAAGTGCGGACCACAGAGCCAGGAGCAGTGCGGAGAGCAGGTCTCACATCGTTCCTCCACATCCCCGGCAGAGCCACCTGTGAGGATCCTGCACCCTCCACAGCGCTCGCTGGAGCTGCCGGTGCGGGCGCCGGGGCGTGTGGAGCTGCGGTGCGAGCTCTCCGTGCCGGATGCTCCTGTGCGCTGGTTCAAGGACGGGCTGGAGGTGGACGAGACCGATAACCTGCTGCTGCTGGCAGAGGGGGCCTGGCGCTGCCTCCTCATCCCCAGGAGCAGCGCGGAGGACACGGGCGAGTACATTTGCGAGAGCAAGGATGAGGCTGTCTCCTTCGACGTCAAGGTGTCAGGTCAGCAGGGACCCAGGAGCAGGGAAGTGCTGGTGGGGCTCCGGCTACAGGGTCTTTCCCAGCCTGGGAGAGGGGGACCGGCTCCTCCATAGTGACGGAGCCGGTGGGTGCCCATCCCCCTGCAGCTAGGCCACCCAGCACGGGTGCTCACCTGGGGCTGGCAGCAGAGGTGTCCCCAGGGCCACGTTGTCCTCGTGCTGCTTTGCATCGCAGCCACGTTGCCCTTGCAGAGCTGCCGGTGAGGATCCTGCAGCCTCTCAGACCTCCCCCCGTCGTGACGGTGTCCCCGGGGGAGACGGTGACGCTGGGCTGCGAGCTGTCCCGCGCAGACGCGCCCGTGCGCTGGGCCAAGGAGGGTGTCAGGCTGGAGGCTGGGGGCAGCCTGGTGCTGGAGGAGGAGGGTGCCCACCGCCGCCTGCTCATCCCTGCCGCCCGAGCTGAGCACTCCGGAAAATACGTCTGCGACGCCACTGACGACACAGTGACCTTCACCGTCCAAGTGCTGGGTGAGCAAGAGTCTGGAGGAGAGCCTGGTGGGGGGTGCTGGGTGCATGGACCCCAGGGAGGCCGGCTCTGTCTGTGTTGGGTGCTGCAGACCCACTGGTCAGGATCCTGGAGAGGGACGTCCTGCCAACCAGCCGGAACTGCCAAGCCATGGAGGACGTGGTGCTGGAAGTGCACCTCTCGCACGCCCACGGGGAGGTGAAGTGGTACAAGGACGGGGAGAAGCTGCAGGACATGGGGCGCGTGCGGCTGGAGGAGGATGGGGTGCGCCGGTCCCTTGTCATCCTGGGTGCCACAGGCAGGGATGCGGGGGAGTATCTCTGCGACACCGGTGACGACAGCATCGTCTTCTGCGTCACTGTGGAAGGTGAGAGGGAGATCCTGGGGGGGGATGGCCAGTGGGACAAGGATCAAGGCAGTTCCCGGGGTGCTCTGCCAGGCTGGCGTGGGGCTGGGGCGGGTCGCAGCAAGTTTGGGGGTGCTGGTGTTTGGGGGACAGACAGCTGGCGGGGACAGACACGCAGGGGCTCTGTGGAAACCCCGGTGCTGCCCAGCTGCAGCCAGGGGAGGTCCGGACGGGGTCTGGCCATTGCAGCACCCAGCATGGGTTGCTGCTCCAGCAGTGACAGCCCATCTCTCCAGCCCCAGAGCCGCCGGTGACCTTCGTGGGCAACACAGGCGCCGTGGAACATCGCTGCCTGGTGGCCGGGGAGGACCTGGAGCTGGCTTGTCAGCTCTCCCAGCCCGATGCCACCGTGCGCTGGCTCCGGGATGGCCTGGAGGTGCAGCCGGGCGAGAGGGTACAGGTGGAGGCCCGTGGGGTGCTGCGGCGGCTCACCATCTGTGAGGCACAGCCCGGAGACTCAGGGTGCTACATCTGCGACGCCGCCAGCGACCGCATGGTGACAAGAGTGGAGGTGTCGGGTGAGCGGGCAGGAGCTCAGCACCCCGGGGTCCCCCAGCACGGTGAGATGGTGCCGCAGCCCTGGGTGAGGGGAGGGGAGCCATCCCTATAGGAGCCATCTGCCAAGAAGGAACGTGTCAGGGTCGTGGTGAGACGCGTCCCTCCTGCCTCCCCAGCCAGGGTCTGGTTAAATTTAGCCTTGGCTGGCTCCCAGGCGCCGCTCCTCCTGCTTCGGCTGCCAAGGACTGAACTCAGCCTGGACCCTTATCAGCTGGGGATGGAGGACTGGGCAAGGGTGGGAGAGTGTCTGGTGCAGACAGTTGTCCCAGCCCCCCAGCAAGGCTCTCGGGATCAGGGGGCCACTGAAATTAATGGCCCCAACCCAGCAGCTCCCTGTGCAGGGAGGGATGCAGGAGCGATGGGCTCTGCCACCATCCCTGTCTGGGGCCCCTTCCCCAAGGAGACCCGGAGCTGCCAGACGCTGCCAGCCTGCGTGCCTGCCCCACCGGGACCCCTGCCAGGTCCCACCGGGACCCCCAGCCTGCCCCACAGCAACCCCCAGCCACTGAAACCATCCCACAGCTGGATGCACCGTGACCCCCATCAGCCCACCATGGTGACCCACTGCGGGCATCGCTGCCTCTCTGCTCGCAGCAACCCTGTCCCTGGGACACCTTGGGGACAACCCTGAGCCATGCCTTGTCCCCCACACCCCCCAGCTCGGCCCGTACGCATTGTCAACAAGGAGGAGGCGCAGAGCCCGCTGGAGGTGCTGGAGGGGGACAGCGTGACACTGGTGGCCCGGCTGTCCCCAGAGATGGCAGCGGCACAGTGGCAGAAGGACGGACAGACGCTGCGCTCGGGCGGGCGGCTGCTGGTGTGCAGCGAGGGCCCCGCGCGCAGTCTCACCATCAGGCAAGCGGAGCTGGGCGACAGCGGCATCTTCATCTGCGACGCCGGCGACGACGAGGTGCATTTCACGCTGCGTGTGAAAGGTGAGCCTGGAGGCATCCCTCAACCACGCCGGGATGCTTCGTGCCCCGACTCCATGCCGGTGCCACCAGCGTGGGCACAGCTGAGCCTCGCGCTGCCCCGGCACAGAGGCTCCAGTGCTGTTCATGAACAAGCGGGAGGAGCGGGAGAAGCTGCTGGTGCTGGAGGGCAGCAGCGCCGTGCTCTCCGCCGTCGCCTCCACGGAGCGAGCCGACGTCACCTGGCTGGGCCCGCGGCGAGTGCCAGTGGCTGGCGAGCGCTGCGAGCTGCGGCGGGACGGCCGCGTGCACAGTCTGGTCCTCTGCAACGTGGCCAAGGAGGATGCCGGCATCTACACCTGCCTGTCCCCCCACGACCAGATGCAGTTCGACGTCACTGTCCGAGGTGGGCAGCCGGGGGCGGTGGGGGTGCCCAGGGTCCCCCCTTCCTCCCTGCGGCGACGGCATCAGATGCCGACATGGGGGGTCTGGCCGTGCAGAGCTGCGGGTGAAGTTCCTGCGTGGGCTGTCGGACGTGCGTGCACGGCAGGGCGAGCGGGCGGTGCTGTGGTGCGAGCTCTGCAAGGCGCGGGGGGACGTGGTGTGGCGGAAGGACGGGCGGGCGCTGGCCCCCGGGCCTCGACGGCAGATGATGGTGGAGGGGCGAGAGCGCTCGCTGGTGCTGAGCCGCGTGGAGCCCGAGGACGCCGGCGAGTACTGCTGCGAGTCCAACGACGACCGGACGCTGGCAATGCTGACGGTGCAGGGTGAGCTGTGCCCCGGGCTTGGCCACCGCCCTGGGGAGCTGAGGGGGGGGTGGGGAAGGTGGGCACAGTGACAGCAGGGGGTGCGGGGATGCTCGGCGACTCCGCAGGTCCCCAGTGCTGCACCCTGATGCCCCGGCTGTAGTCCCCAGGGTGGTGGAGATCATCACAGAGCTGCAGAGCCTGACGGTGCTGGAGGGGGAGGACGCCAGCTTCAAGTGCCTGGTGTCCCCCGAGGATGTGGCCATGACCTGGCAGCTGAACGGCCAGCCCGTGGTCCCCGGTGAGCGGCTGCTGGTGGCGAGGAGCGGTCTGTGCCACAGCCTCACCCTCCGGCAGTGCCAGCCGGACGACGCGGGCACCGTGACGGCCAACGCCGAGGGGCTGGTGAGCTCGGCCCGGCTCAGCGTGCGAGGTGAGGGGCGAGGAGTTGGCCGGGCACAGCGCTGGGCGGCAGCCCCGGGGCCGGAGGCTGACCCCATGCATGGCCATGCAGAGGCACAGGTGCTGTTCGTGCGGAAGCTGCGGGACGTGGTGGCAGAGGAGCAGGGGGACGCGTGCCTGGAGGTGGAGGTGAGCCACCCGGACGCCGAGGTGCAGTGGCTGAAGCAGGGCGTCCTCCTCCAGCCGGGCAGCAAGTACCAGCTGCAGGAGTCGGGCTGCCGGCGCACGCTCACCATCCGCTGCCTCGGCCCTGCCGACCGCGGCACCTACCGCTGCGAGAGCCTGCACGACCGCACGCAGGCCAAGCTCTGCGTGGAGCGTGAGTACCGCGCCGGGGACAGGGACGGGTGGGGACGGGGACAGGGAGGGCACTGGCCTCCCGCAAGGATGCTTCAGAGCTGGCGCTTGGCTGGAAGTGGTGGTCAAGCAGGGAGGTGAACGTGGGGGTCAGGGATGGGCAAGGGTGGGCGCCTGGTAAAAAGGGCTCGATTTAGAGGATCGCTCCAGCAAGCACAGACTGGGGAGCCGGGGGCTCTCAGGTGGAGCAGGCACCCGCTCACGGACATGGGTCCCTTGCAGCCCGGAAGGTGTCGATCCGGACGCCGCTGGCAGACGTGGAGACCTTCGAGAAGGAGACAGCCACCTTCCACCTGGAGCTGTCCCACCCTGGCGTGGCCGGGGTCTGGACACGGGATGGCATCCGGGTGAAGCCCAGCAGCACATGCCGGATCAGCGCCACGGGCTGCGGGCACAGCCTGACGCTGGAGAGGCTGGCGCTGGAGGACTCGGGCACCGTCACCTTCGCCGCTGACACCCTGCGCTGCAGCGCCCGCCTGCTCGTGCGGGGTACGGTCACCGGGGCAGGCTCGGGGGGTGCGTGGCACAGGCGCTGCCCGTCCTGCAGCTGTTCGGTCCCAGGGGAGACGGCAGGTCCGAGCTCAGCCACTCCAGGCACACGCTGGCAGATGTCCCTCTGTCCCCAGGGACGAGAAGTGAGCTCAGCAGTGGGGACCCCCCCACCAGGGTGTGGGTCCGGAGGCAGCTGGGACACCAGTGATGAGTGCTTGACCATGGCGGTGCCCCAGGAAGTGCCACCTTCGCCCCTTGCTGAGATGTCCCCGGCACAGCTCCCCATCCCCACAGCCCCAAGCCCATGTCTTTGCCCCACCAAACCTTCCTGCCCTGTGTCCTCTCCCCTCAGAGCCTCCAGTCACAATGGTGAGGGTCCCACGGGACCTGGGGGTCCCGGAGACAGGGGTGGCCAGCTTCGAGTGCGAGCTGTCTCGCCCCAGCGCGGAGGTGAAGTGGTTCAAGGTGAGGGTTTGCCCCAGTCCCCTCCAGCAGCTCCCAGCTGCGCTCTCCTCCCTGCTTTGCCCCCTGACCGCTGCCCTCCCTGCCGGGGCTGTGGGCAGGGGAAGGGGTTGCGAAGCAGCGGGGTGCTGCCTGCCCGCACCCCTGAGCGCACGCTCCCCGGGCAGGACGGGCAGGAGCTGTGGCCGGGGCCCAACTGCCGCTTCTACTCAGCGGGTCGGCGCCGCGTCCTGCAGCTGAGCCGCTGCGAGCCGGCCGATGCCGGCGTCTACACCTGCGACGCAGGCGACTGCCGGGCCTCCGCCACGCTGCACGTCCAGGGTACGGCTGTCCCCCTTCTCAGGGGCACACGCACCCCAAAACCTGCACCGCCCGCGCTGCCTTGCCCTTGTCCGCCCTGGCACCCGGCCCCTTGCCTGCAGAGCGCCGGGTCCGCATCGTGCAGGACCTGCAGGACGCCGAGGCGCGGGAGGGAGACAATGCCGTCTTCACCTGCGAGGCGTCGCACGACGACGTCAAGGGCGAGTGGTTCCGGGATGGGGAGAAAATCAAGGTCTCTGGCACGGTGAAGATACGGCAAGAAGGTGGGGGTACAGGCGGCCCCACACCCAGTCTGGGGTTGAAAGGGGGTGAATTCAAGCAAGGGGAGGTTGCGTGGACAAAGGGGCAATCCGTGCCTCCTGCCTGCCGTGGGTGCCCGTTGCCGTGGGTGCTGGTCACCGTCCCCTTGAGCCAGGCTTGCCCTCCCCAGGGACCCGGCATTTCCTGCTGCTCTGCGGCGTGCGCCCCGAGGACGCGGGACTCATCCGCTTCGCAGCCGGGACGGCGGTCTCGGAGGCCAGTCTGCAGGTGGAAGGTACTGGTGCGGGGTTCAAGGGCTGGCAGCGGGGCTGGGCTGCACCAGGGTCGGCTGGTGGGGTCCCCACGGGAGCCTGCTCGCCCCACGATGCCGACGGCTCCCCCCCCTCCCTGCCAGCGCTGCCCATCCGGATCGTAAAGCCGCTGCGGGACAAGACGGTGCTGGCGCGGCACAAGGCGACGCTGGAGTGCACCGTGTCCCACGCCCGCGGCCGGGTGCGCTGGCTCCGCGGGGACACCGAGATCTTCACCGGCGACAAGTATGAGATCTGCAACCTGGACTGCTACCGCACGCTCATCATCCACCGCGTGGGCCCCGAGGACGAGGACTCCTACACCTGCGACGCCTTCGACGACCGCTCCACCGCCCGGCTCCTCGTGGAGGGTGAGGGGCCACCCGTGGCGGTGCCACTATGCCTCGCAGCGGAGGCACACCGGGGTCCTGTCCCCACGCCCCACTGCTTGCAAGGGTCTGTGCGCGGGGGTGGACGGAGCAGGCTGGATATGGGACCGGGGGCCTGTGCCCCCCGTGGCTGGGACATCCCTTCTGGGTGCCCCGCCAGCTCCGGGGATGCTGCAGCTTCTCCTGACTCCCACTGTCCCCGCAGGGAGATAGGAGCCAGGGGCTGCACACGGACGGACGGACAGATGGACGTCGCTGCTGGGAGATGGGGTCATGCTTCCCCCGGGATGCACAGACACACGGACACCATCCCCAGCCTTCTCCGGCCTCAGGGCTCAGCATTAAACAGCATTTTTTTTTTTTTTCTGAAATGGCTTCTTCCACCCCAACAAACCGGGGTCCCAGCGGCACCGCTCTGCATCCCGCCCAGCATCCCTCAGGGTCCCCCCTCGCCCCCGGCGCAGCCCCCAGCCCCGCACGCCGGGCTCCGAAAGGCTCTTTACTGTTCGGCCGTGGCCTCAGCAGCGTTTGGCACATTTACAAAAGAGATTGGAAAGGGGGATGGCAGCGCAGCGCTGCGGGGACAGGGCACCTGGCAGAAACATGCAGTTCCTGGGGCAGTGGGGCCGGCCGGGCTGGGCTGGGGGGGGGGGGGGGGGGGGGGGGCTGTCCCAAAACAGGGGAGCACCCCGGTCCAGCCTTGCCGCCATCCTGCCTGCCTGGCCGCGGGGAAGTCCTGGCTCACTCCGTAATAAATTAATACAAATCACAGCAAGAGAAATATATACAAGGCGGGAGCCTCTGCCCGCAGCAGTGCTCTGGGCAGGTGCTCCCGCCCTGCCCTGCCCCAGGGCCCCCCCGGCCACTATAAAATCCAGTCGCCAGCAAAACGACGACGGCCTCTGATGCCATGGGGGTCCCCGCGTCCCTGAGGCAGCCCAGCCTCTGCCCAAAGGCTGGATCCAGTGTCCTGTCTCCCATCAAAACAATCTGGGGAGTGCACATGGCAGCACCCCAGGGCAACATCCTCACGGGAACCACCTGGCCCTGGCAGCCTCCACCCCAGGACCACCCCAGTCCAGGCTGGGAAACAGGGGGGAGGAAGGCGAGCCGCCCTGATGGGCAGGGAGGGCGGCTAGGGCAGGGGCACCCTCTGAGGAGGTGGGTTTTGGGGAGCACTGCCTGGGAGCTGCTCTTGGGACTGGGGTGGGATGGGGCACACATGCTCGGGAGAGGCCCTGGAGGGGGGAAAGAGCTGGAGGACCTGCTCTTTGAGGAAGGGACGTGGGGCACAGGCACTTGGGGAGTTGCTGGGAGGTGCAATGGGGTGGGGGCAGGTGCGGGGAGCTGCTCTCTGGGAAGGGGGGGGGGGCTCAAATATGGGATGGGCAATGTTTGGATGCAGAACTGAGTGTGCCCAGGCCATGTGGGAACACGCAGCAGCGGGGACTCGGGGATCCCCCGCCCCAGCAGAGCCATTTGCGCTGCATGTCCATGGGTGCTGGTGTCCTCGGTCCCTGGGCTGAGTCACTGCCAGAGGGCTCCCCCCCAGCACCCCCGGGTCCCACGGGCAGCTGGGACTCGCCCAGCCAAGTCCCACATGTCCTCGGGAAGGGTCTCCATCCGCAGCCCCGAGGCGCGCGTGGCTGCCTGGGGCCGAGGGCACAGCCCCGCCTGTCCCAGGGGGTCTGGTGGAGCAGGCCGGGGTGCTGGTGTCGCTCGAGGTCACTGGGTTGGCTTACACCCGCACGGCGGGGCCGGAGCCCGTGGTGAGGGGCACGGTGGAGCTGCAGTCATAGTCCAGGTCCACTACGGCGTGGGAGCTGGCGATGAGGCTGTTCAGGGACGGCCCCGTCTGCCGCTCTCGGAAACTCTGGATATAGCTCTGCTTGAAAGAGAGGGGACAGAAAGTGAGGGGGGCTCTGCTCCCAGCACACTCCATCCCGTCCCACCCTAAGCTCTGCAGCAGCCCCCAGAACCTGCCCTGTGCAATCCCACCCACCCCAGCACTTGGGCCCGGTGGGGCCTGGCCGCAGCCGGGTGCACAGCCCCGTCCCTTCCTGGGCGTACCCTTCACACCTTGCCCGCTGCCTGTTTTTACTGTGGGCCGCAGCATTTTTGGCCACTGGTTTACATTTGCCTACAAAGGCTGAAGCGCTCCGTGGTGGGTACGTCCCAGCTCAGGCCCTGCTGAGCTGCCCCGGCCCCCAGGATGCCCCAGCCTTGTCCCTTGAGGAGCCTGGATGCCAGCTGCACCTCTCCCCTCTCTGTGCCCCAGCCCACCCACATGGAGAAGGAAGGGCCGTGGAAGATCTCTACCCTGGGTGCGGGACTCACAGGGGAGAGCACGTCCCCATCGAAGCGGCGCACAGGGTTGGGTTTGCGGCGGTAGGCGGGCTCGGGCGGGTGGGCTTTGTGTTGGTGGGGTGGCGGGTGGTGGGGTCTCCGCTTCTTCTTCTTCTCCTTTCGGTCCTCCCGCTGCTTGATGCGCATCAGCTGCACGCGGCGCTGCTGCCGGCTGATGATCACTGCGGGGCAGAGGGGCCTGTGAGCACTGGGGAGCACCCCCAAAATCCTCCCTGCACCCAAACCAGCCCCAGCTTTGAGCACCCAGGCCTCCTTTGAGTGCTGTGCCCCCGTAAAGTCCCAAACCCCTGATCTGTGTGGGCAAATCAGGTGCCGGGAACCCCTACCCCAGCCCCCCAGCTCCTGCGCCCACCTGACGCCACGTTCATCTCCTCCAGCCCCCACATACCTTCGGTGTGGGAGTAGCCCTCGGCCGTGACCTTCCACTGGACCAGGACACCCAGCGTGGCGAGGAGCGGCCAGACGCCCAGGATGACCCAGCTGTACCAGCACACGGGGCGAGCGGGGGCCACCTTGATGCGCTCGTAGATGTACTGTACCAGGAGGAAGAGCTCGATGAAGTAGTCGATGGTGACAGTCATGATGGCGCTGCCGAAGACGGCGGTGGAGAGGGTGGTGAAGAAGCGCTGCCACTGCAGGGTGAGGACGGCGAAGAGCATCCCGACACCCAGGAGCAGCGCGATGGGGATCCACACCGTCGGTGGGTGGTAGAACTGCTCCATCACCACCAGCGTGGCCACTGCCAGCAGCAGCCCCAGGAGCAGCCCCACCATGAAGAGGCCGACGCTGCGCACCAGCATGGTGACCAGCCCGCACAGGACCCCGATGCCCAGCCCGATGCCCACTGAGGCCTCCACGCTCAGCTGCGTGTCCAAAACCCTCTCCTTGTAGCACAGCATGAAGATGATGATGGAGCCGAACATCAGCCCCGTCAGGAACATGACAGCCTTGAAGCAGCGGTAGCCTGTGGAGAGACCACCGCAATCAGGGGGTGGACGGTCAGCAACCCCCCAGGTGCCCCCTGCCCTTCTCCCTGCTTGCCCCTCCAGCTGCCGGACCAGCCAGGCTCACCAAAGAAGCAGTAGATGATGCCGAAGAGGCAGCACATGGCGCACACCACTGACGGCACGACCTGGTAGCGACGCTCGATTTCCTGCTGGCAGCTGTGCCCCCACTCCTGGCCTGGCTCGTGCGGCAGCAGCTTGAACCGCAGCGTCTGCACAGTTGCAGTCATGGCTCTGGGGACTCCCGGGAGAAGCATCAAAATCTCCGCTCCTGCCCCATGGCTCGCCGGCAAAACTGCGCCCCGGCACCCGCCCCAGCTGCAGACAGAGAGAGAGAAGGGGGATGGAGGCATCACCGGCAGTGCCCACCAGCCGGCACCCAGCCACCAAAAAACCTGCTCCGGCCCCTCGCTGCCCAGGTGGGAAGGAAGGGAATGGGGCAACAACCTCACTCATGGGGGCTGATGGAGCACGGACCGTCAGCCCCAGGGCAGCTGCAGGGATGTCCCATCCCTGGGGAGCCCGTCCTCCGCACCCCCGGGGAGCTTCGCTGCCGGGACACGGCGCTCTATAATGTGTCTGCGGCTCCACTTTCCTGCCCCTGGCTCTCCGGCGCCTTTCCCTGCTCGATTAAAGGGAGACTTCCACTACCTGGTATTTTCTGCCTGTGAAGTAATTATGCTTGGTAATTAAGTCACCCCTCAGTCTTCTATTTTTATAGGCTAAACAGATTGAGCTCTTAAAGCTTGTACTCCAAGGCATTTTCTCCAATCCTCTAATCATATTTCTGGCTGGTTTTCATCCCCGCTCCCAGTGTCCTTACAGAAACAGAGCGGGGCCCTGCGCTGGATCCAGCCCTCCCACGCCGACCCAAGAGGCCGGAGCGGGACGGGCCTGGCACTGCCCCTTAACCCGAGGGCTCACCCACCACGCCGCGGCCGCGCCGGGACGCCGAGCAGGCGGTCACCGGGCCCCCCGCAGTGCCTACGCAGATGGAGGGGGCCATAATCCCCTGCAGAGACTGATCCAGCTCCAGCTTACACCTAATTACAGCAGCCGTCTGCCCGCTCCACCCGGAGCTGGTTCCAGCATCCTTTCGCTCCCCGGGTGCCTGTCTGGGCTCGGTTGGGTTAGGATGGGTTTATTGTCACCGGCTGTCCCCATGCCAGCGCCAGTCCTTCCAAGCACCACGTTAGAGCAGCTGGCTCAGGATGGCTGGCAAAACCAGCGCGCCAGGAGAGGGCAGAGGCCGCGGCCATGCCTCTCTACGGCCCAGCACCTCGCCAGGGCCGAGCTTCCCCTAATCCTGGGGAAGCAGGGAGCGGGCAGCCGAGCGCCGGGCCCCTGCCCGAGCTCCCGGGGGGACTGAGCGGGATTGGACTTTACCCGGCTGCCCCGGCGAGGCCGGGCGATGCCGTGCGGGGTGAAAGCGGGGCTGTGCCGGCCGGCGCTGCCCAGGGCATCGGGGCCGGGGCACGGCGTGGGCACGGCACGGCTGGGCGGAGCGGCGGGAGGGCGGCGAGGGGCTGCTCCCTGACCCCCGACCCACGCAGGCCGGGGCCGGGCCGGCGGGGAAGGGTCGCTGGGACAACCAACGCCGAGCAGTGCTGCGGGCAGGGCTGCGGGCAGCTCCCGGCGCCCATTGGCGCGGGCACTGTTGCTAGGGGAGCCCGGCGCCGCTCATTGGCGCCGCTCATTGGCGCGGGGACTCACCCGCCCGCCGCCGCCTCCCCGCAGCCCCGGGCTCCCCGCCGCGGCCTGCCCCGGGACCCCCGCCCTCCCCTCCCGGGCACAGCGCGGCGGGGGCCCGGGGGAAGTGCTCGGGGCCGCGCCCAGCCGCCGCCGTCCTGTACCCCCCGCTCCCCCCGGCGCTCCCCGGCCCGCCCCGCCGCCCCCCGCCCGGCTGCAGGGCCCCGGGCCGGCGGGGCGGGCGCGGCGTTGCTAAGCGACGGCCGCAAGGGCCGCCGGGGCGCGGGGCCGCTCCGCCCCTCTCTTTGTTCGGGGCGGGGGTCCCGGGGGCGCCCCGCCGGGCCCCGCCCGCCCGTCCTCGGGCACCGCGCTCGCTCCCGCAGCCGGTGGGGGCAAGGGGGCGGGGGGGGGACCGGGCGCCCGGTGCCCGAGCCCTTCCCCCGAGGGCCCCGCCGCGCCCCCCGCCCGCCCGACCCGCACGTGCTGCCCCCACCCCCTGCCGCCCCGCCCCGTCCCGTCCGGCCCCGCCCCGCCCGCTCCGACCTGCGCTCCCGGCCCCGCAGCGGCGGCGGCCCCGCGGCGCCCGGCGCTCCCGGCCCCGGCCCCGGCCCCCGCGCATGCTGGCGGCGCGGCCCGCCGCCCGGTGCTGAGCGGACAGCTCCGCCTGACGTCACCGCGCCGCGTCACCGCGCCGCTCGGGAGGGGGCGGGGCCGGCAGGGGGCGGGGCCTCTCCCGGCGGTGGGGCGGGGCTTCTCATGGGGGAGGGGCCTGCGCCGGGGCGGGTGGAGGGGTGTGCACCGGCACGTGGGCTGGGGTGTGCGGTGGGGTGTGCGGTGCGGCAGGCGTCGGGGCGTGCACCGGGGTGTCTGCCCGAGGCTGTGCGTGCAGCGTGGCACAGCGTGCACCGGCCCGTGCAGCGGCTGGGGGGGCTGCAGCCCCCTGGGCGCTGTGCGAAGGGGTGTGGGGCGGAGGGGTGGGCCGTGCAGGGCCGTGGGCGTGAAAACCGCAGGAGAGCCTTGCGTCAGGCGTGCGCAGGATTGCGCGGCCGGCGCACACCTGGCAGGGCGTGCACAGGGCCATGCACCTCGCAAGGGGCCTGTGCCGGGGCCACGGGGACCCCAGCGCCGGCGTTCGGAGGGGGCACCTATAGAGGCTGCCCACCCGTGCCCCCGCGAGCGGCCGGGAGATGCAGGCGCGGCAGGTCGGTGGGAGGACGTGGAGCTCGGCAGCGGCTCTCTGGAGCTGGCACCTCGCGGCTACGGCGCCCAGAGACCCCCCGGAAATCCTGGCAGGGAGAAGGCTCTTGGCAGCAGCGGCCGTTCCCCTGGCAGCCCCTTCCCAGCCCCACGCCAACGCCGGGGAGACAAAGGCAGGAGCCGCAGCTGGCAGGGGGCTGCGAAGGGGCTGCCAGAGGAACGGCGCCGTGGCCACCGGCTGCTGCCCCCACGGGATCTCCTGGGGCCGGGCACGGGGGCCCTCAGCTCGGCCACCACCCTGGCAAGCCCTGGGGAGGTGTTTCCTCTGCCCACAGCTTCATCTCTGTGCTGTTTCCCTGAACTCAGTCTTATTTCTGAAAAATTCAATGCTTTCTCCAATCTGCACTGCTGTCTAAACACAAGACCAGATTAACAGGGTCGTTTCAGAATGAAGCCTCCTGAAAATTCCCCTAGGTTCATGTAAGACAACTGATGTTCAATATTCCGACTTGTAAGGCAGACATCTATTTCTAACACGTTTCTCTGCGTACAGAAAACAGGCGACTTTGGTTGTTTATGACCACGTCTGCTTTTTGGCCCTTGTCCATGGAAAATCTCTGCTCGTTTCTTACTTCTGCATCTTTTCCCTTCTGGCGTCTCCTTGTCCCATCACATTCCCTCTGTTCCTAGTTTTTATATGTTCTTCATTAAACTGCCATCCACGTGACTGCCTTTGCCTATTGCTTGTCTTGGCCTATTCAGGAGAAAAAGGCCGATGAAAACGAGCCGAGCTTGGATGATGGTCCCGTATATGCGGGGGGCGGGATGTTGCCAGCCGCTTCCTGATGAAAACAGGCTTCTTTGTTCCAGAAAATGAAAGAGACCCTGGAGCAGAGCGGGCTCCCGCCTGCCCTCGGTGCCCTGCCATGCCCTGTGGCCACCGGCGCTCCCTGGGACCGGGGGTATGTGTTTCACAGGGAGGGTGGGATGGGCTCCCCACCAGCCAGAGTAAATCCAGGGGCACCAGATGGCTGCGGGGCTGCTGGAAGGGGAGCCACAGGCTGGGAACGGGCGGAAAGGCCGGGTCCTTCTCCTCGCCCTTACTCAGTAATGCCTGGTGCTGAGCCGCCATGTAGGGCTGCTGGCCTCACAGCCTCTGGGTTGGATCATTCCCGCACCAGAGGCTCCGTCTATGTGGCAAACCCTGCCCGGAGCCGGTTCCTCTGGCTCTGTCTGCCCGGGGGCTCTCTCTGTCACCCAGCGGGACGGTGGCCCTGCCGCCGACAGCTCGGAGCAGGACAGCGGCCGCCTCTTCGGTCCCGTTTTGACCCGTAGGCACCGAGGGGGTTCCCCAGTGCTGCGGCTGGGATCTCCTGCTGCTCCGCCTGCCCTCCTCCTGCCCCGGGACGGTTTGCCGCTCCGCGTCCAGAGGTCTTCCAGCCGCTGCTCGCCCTCCCGCACGCCCGCTGCCCGGTCACCCGGCGTGCCCAGCGCCTGCTGCAGCCCGCGGCCTGTGTTCCGCTGCTCCAGGCCAAGCCACAGCCACCCCCTGCGGACGCCCAGGCAGAGCCCAGCGACCGGGGAAGGGGAACCACAAACCCCCCAGCGCCGGGGGCAGCGCTGTCCCCCCCAGCCGCGGGCACAACGGGCCAGCTGCGCCCCGGCCCCGCGGCTCCCGCCCGGGCTAATCCGTCCTTAAGCCGGCTCAGGCGCCGCGGCCCGGTCTCAGCGGGCAGCCGGGGCCGGCCGGGGGCGGGTACCGGGCAGCCCTGCGGCGAGGTCTCGGGGGCCTGGGGGGGGAGCGGCCTGCGGGTCTCACCTCGCCCCCCCCCGCCCCACGGTCCTGCCCCTCGGGGGGGGGGGGGGCGGTGGCGCCGTCTCCTGGCAACCTCGTCCCGCCCCCACGCCGCCCCCCCCCGCTCCCTCAGCGCGCCGTGACGCGGCGGCGGGAGCGCCTCCCATTGGCCGGGGCGGGCGGCCCGCGGTGACGCGGCGGCGGGGCGGGGCCAGGGGGTGACACGTCGGACGGCGGCGCCGCCAGCGGCAGCGGCAGCCGGAGCCGCCCCTGGTGGCCGTCCCCGGTCCCGTCCCGGCCATGCGGCTGTCGCTGGTGCTGTCGGTGCTGCGGCCCGCCGGGCCGGTGGCCATCGGCGTCTCGCTGGGCTTCACCCTCAGCCTGCTCAGCGTCACCTGGGTGGAGGAGCCCTGCGGGCCGCCGCCGCGCCCCGCCGCACGCCCGCGCCCCGACGGCGGCCCCGCGCCGCCCCCCGGCCCCGCCAACGGCAACGCGGCGCGCAGGCCCAACGCCGTGCCCGCCGGGCTGGGCGCCGACAGCTGGGAGCCCCGCGTCGTGCCCTACCGCCCGCCCAGCCCCGGCAGGGCCGCCAAGAAGGCCGTCAGGTGCGGGGGCCCGGGGGGAGCGGGGGAAGGGCCGACCCGACGGGGCTTCCGACGGCAGCAGCTGCGGCCGTCCCGGGGAGACGGCGGTGAAAGGGCCTCCTTGTCCCGGCGAGGCAGTGGGCGGACGGAGGGGGCTGAATGGGCCCAGTGTGTGGCGGGGGGGGGGGGGGTCGCTTCCTGCCGCCGCGCTGGGAGAGCTGAACCGGGGAGTCGTGAGCGGGGCCGCGGCGGGGAGGGGGCCGCGGGCGGCCCCGTGCTGGCTTCAGCCACCCCCAGGGGGGCCCGGCTTCCCCTGGTGGGCAGCGCGGGCTCTCCTGCCTGCCTGCCTGGCAGAGTGCCTGGGGGTCGCGTCACCGCGAGAGCTGGGGCCTGCAGCCCCGCTTCCCTGCTTTTAGCGGTGCTCAGCCTTCAGGACCAGGGGCAACGGGCACAAACTGAACCATAGGAAGTTCCGTCTGAACATGAGGAAGAACTTCTTCCCTCTGAGGGTGACGGAGCACTGGAACAGGCTGCCCAGGGAGGCTGTGGATTCTCCTTCTCTGGAGATATTCAAGACCCACCTGGACAAGGTCCTGTGCAGCCTGCTGTAGGTGACCCTGCTTCGGCAGGGGGGTTGGACTAGATGACCCACAGAGGTCCCTGCCAACCCCTACCATTCTGTGATTCTGTGAGGCCCTGGTTCGAGCCCATGGCCAGGGACGGTCCCCTGGCCCAGGCATGGCGGCAGGCGGTGGTGCCTTCTGCCTGTGGTTGAAGCCTGAGAGTGGTTCCTGCGGAGGAACTGGGGAATGGGGAGGGTGTATGGCGAGGTGGGGTGCAGTGCTCTGGGGCCTAGACGTTCTCTCCCTCCTGCAGGACTCGGTACATCAGCACGGAGCTGGGGATGCGGCAGCGGCTCTTTGTGGGCGTGCTGACCTCCAAGAGCACGCTGAACACACTGGGGGTGGCTGTCAACCGCACGCTGGCCCACCGCCTGGAGCGCCTGGTGTACTTCACGGGCACGCGGGGCCGCAAGGTGCCCCACGGCATGACGGTGGTGACACACAGCGACGAGCGGCCTATCTGGAACATGTACCAGACCGTCAGGTACCTTCTGGACCACTACGTCAACGACTTCGACTGGTTCTTCCTGGTGCAGGACGATACCTACACGGAGGCGCACCGCATCAGCCGCCTGGTTGCCCACCTCAGCATCGACACCCATCTCTACCTAGGCCGTCCCGAGGAGTTCATCGGTGGGGACACCGAGGGACGCTACTGCTATGGGGGGTTTGGCTACCTGTTGTCCCGGAGCCTCCTCCTGCTCCTGCAGCAGCACCTGGAGAGCTGCCGCAACGACATCCTCAGCGCCCGGCCCGACGAGTGGCTGGGCCGCTGCATCATCGACTACACAGCCATCAACTGTGCCGAGGAGCACGAGGTAGGTCCTGCAGTGGAGCTGGCTGCCGAGAGCCTGATCCTGGCCCGATGCGTTTGACCACCTCCCTGTGGGCTCCCAGGTCCCGGGGGGATGAGCTCTTGCACCCTGTCGTCCTTCGAGCTTGCTGTGCTGGCAGCCGATGGGGTGGGAGCGTGGGTCAGGGCTGGCTGTGACCCGTCTCTCCTGGCTGGCACAGGGCCTGCGTTACCACTACTTTGAGCTGGGGAAGAATGCGGACCCTGAGCGGGAGACTGACCTCCGTTTCCAGAGTGCCTTCACTGTCCACCCCGTGCTGGATCCCCTCCAGATGTACCGGCTGCACAAGTACTTCGCGCAGGTTGAGCTGGAGAGGACATACCAGGAGATCCAGCAGCTCCAGGTGAGACCTGGCTTGGCTGGGAGGGTCTTGGCTTTTCCTGTCATCTCCGTGGGCTTTCTGGTCGCTCCGTGTTACCTCTCTCTTCTCTAACTGGAGGGTTTCTCACCTGGAGCTGCTATGGGACAGGATCAGCTGAGCTCATGTGGCTGCAGGGGCAGCCGTGCTGGCTGGAGAGCAGTCCTCAGAGTGTGAGCAGCTTTGGACCCAGATGGGCCCTGAAGCTGTGGTGGTGATTCAGGGTGATGGAGGCAGCAGGGTGCTGAGGTCTGCCTGCAGAGGCTGGGCAGGGTGGGAGAGAGTGTGGATCCTGCTAGTGGAGGTGGCTTGCGGCATTCGGGGTGCTATTAGGAGGAAACCTGAGGGGCTGACTGGAGTCAGGCTGAAGGCAGAGTTATTCTGCCACTGCTCTTTGGGCTGGAGTGGCTGATCGCTGAGTATCGGGGGTCAGCTCACCTGCAGCCAGAGCTGGAAGACCTCCCTGCGCCCACCTGGGCTCTCACTCCTGCGTCTCTCCTCTTGCAGCTGGAGATCCAGAACGCCAGCAGCCTGTCCGCCGATGGGGACAATGGTGCCACGTGGCCTATTGGCATCCCGCCCCCCTTCCAGCCCAAAACCCGCTTTGAGGTGCTGCGCTGGGACTACTTCACGGAGGAGCAGGTCTATGCCTGCGTGGACGGCTCTCCCAAGTGCGAGCTGCGTGGCGCAGACCTGGCGGACGTGGCCGACGTGGTGGCCACGGCCATGGAGGAGTTGAACCGCAAGTACCAGCCGGTGCTCCACGTCCGCAAGCAGCAGCTGGTGAACGGGTACCGGCGCTTCGACCCCACCCGTGGCATGGAGTACACGCTGGATCTCCAGGTGGAGGTGGTCACCCAGAAGGGGCACAGCCGCTCCGTCACCAAGCGCGTGCACCTGGTGCGGCCCCTCAGCGAGGTGGAGATCATCCCCATGCCCTACGTGACAGAGGCCAGCCGCATCAATGTCATCCTGCCGCTGACGGCCCACGACCGGGACCACGCTGCCCGCTTTATGGAGGCTTATGCAGCGGCTGCCTTTGAGAGCAACGAGAACGCAGTGCTTACCTTCCTTTTCATCTATGACCCCTTTGAGGCCCAGCAGGTCACCCAGAATGACATCTTTGCCGCCGTGAAGGCCCAGATCACCGAGTACGAGCGCAAGTATGCGGAGGTGAAGATCCCATGGATCAGTGTCAAGACAGATGCACCCTCCCAAATCAAGGTCATGGACATCATCTCCAAGAAGCATCCTGTGGACACGCTTTTCTTCGTGGCTGGTGTGGGGACAGAGGTCACCGTCGACTTCCTGAACCGCTGCCGGATGAACACCATCAACAACTGGCAGGTCTTCTTCCCCATCCACTTCCAGGGCTACAACCCCGCCATTGCTTACCACAACCAGGTGCCGCCCACCACGCTGGACCTGCTGCGGGACGCGGGGCGCTTCGACCGCGATGTCTTCCACGAAGCCTGCTTCTACAATGCTGACTACATGGCGGCGCGCACCCGCATGGCGGGTGACGTGCAGGAGAACGAGGACATCCTGGAGACCCTGGACATCTATGACATGTTCGTCAAGTACTCCAACCTCCACGTCTTCCGGGCCGTGGAGCCCGCCCTGCTGCAACGCTACCGGCACCAGGCCTGCAACCCCCGGCTCAGCGAGGAGATCTACCACCGCTGCGTGCAGAGCAGCCTGGAGGGCGTAGGCTCTCGCTCCCAGCTGGCCATGGTGCTTTTCGAGCAGGAGCAGGGGAACAGCACCTGAACTCCGCGGCACAGAGGGGCTGGCCCTGCCCTGCCGTGCCTACCTGCCCACCCCACCTCTTCTGCTGCCCAAATCTGTCTTCCTCCTCCCAGCAACTGCAGGGATCGCCGGTGCCCGAGCTTGTGACTTGCCCCGCTGGGGCTGCCCAGGCCGGGGTCTGCCAGCCCAGGGTGCCTGGGTCTTTCTGGAGCGGCTGTGGCTGTGCAGACCCCGGGGCGAGGTGGGATCGGGGTTGCAGAGCTGTGAGCTGGGATGCCCGGGCTGCTCATCCCCCAGCTGCTGGCCACCAGCCCCATCCCTCTGTCCTGGCCCTGCTGCCTGGCAGGCAGGCGATGGGCTGCCCTGTCCCTTGCTGTCCCCCCTCAACCAGGCGCACGCAGAGCCCAAGGCCGCCCTGCTGCGGGGCGTGACTGTCCCGGAGCTGGGGGTGATCCCTCACTGTCCCCCCAGTGCCCCAGGACAGGGCTGTGCCCCTTGCTCCTTCGGTGCGTCGGCCCGGTTGTGCAGGGACAGCTCGATGGGGCATGTCCCACCACAAAAGAGCAATAAGGAGGTTGGTTTCGGGGTTTTGCCACTTGGCAACCAGCCGGAGCCCTCCTGGTGAGTCAGGGTGGGGGGTGCTGGCCCCCGGCGCCGGTGGGCACAGGGGGTGCCGGAGGGGATCCTGCTGTATTCACATACCGTGAGCTGCTCCCCATGGGAACCGTGACCCAGGCCGCTTTGGCCTTCGTAGTATGGATAGGACGTCGGAGGTTGCAGCCCTTGGACAAGACCCTCCCGACAGAGGTGGGAGCCCTCCCTGCCGTGGGGTCACCCTCGGGGCCGAGGGACGCGGTGCCCGGCTTGGTGGGCACGGCAGAGGGTTTGGCTGCGCATCTCCTAAGGAGAAAGCGACTGAGGAGCCGCTCTCTGCTCCTGGTTTGTATTTAATAGTGGGGAGAGGAGGGCGGGGGGACTGTTTACACTAATAAAACAGAGAGATGAGGTGGTGGGTCTGGCTGATTCTTCCCCGGGGCATCTCTGGGGGCCCTGTAGGGGTTCTGTGTGCTGGTAGGTGCTGGCTGCTTGTATGAAACCTGGCTGCAGCTGGCTGGACTGCTTCCTCGCAGGGATGCTGCTTTCCCCAGGCTGCCTGAAGAATCCTCTACCTGAGCTGGGAGACAACTGCCTCTCCTTAATCGCCTTAGGGACAGGCTAGCAGGTGCCAGGCCAAGCAGACACTTGGAAATACCAGCTTGAGCCCCTGGGGCTCACAGCAGGAGTCCTGCACCTCCTCTGATGCCCACCTTCCCTGGGGCCATCCTGCTGTCACCCCTTGCTGTCAGCCACTGATGCAGCAGGACGCTGAGCCACTTGCCATGGGAAGCCCCCATGCCTGCGTGCAGCGTGCGGAGCTCTGGGCAGTGCCCTGTCCTTCTTGGTGCCGTGAATTCGTGATCCTGCTGACCAGGTTTCCAGCCCTCCTCAGCCCTGGCTATGGGTAAAAACGCACTGCGGTGAGGGGCCGGTGCAGCCGTGTGTCCTCCTGCGTGTGCTGTCCCCCTGACAGCCTTCGCGGGCTGTACGTGAGTGATGGGGGACCTCTGGCCCGTGTTGGAGCAGAGTTTGGGTGCCCAAGTGGGGTAAGCTCTGCCTTCCAGCATCTGGGATCAGCTCCGAAGGACACTCCCGGGACAGAAACCCCATCTGAACACTGTTGAATCATTAGGGCCGGACCTGCCCTCCCTCCATTGGCTTCACCCTTTTTCAGGCTGTTGTGCATCTCGGGGCTTGTCAGCATCTTGTGGTGTCCAGTTCCCTGCTGCTGTGGTGCTGGGTTGGGGAGCACCATGGTCCTGCCCCGGACTGGCTCATTACCTACAGCTCCTGTTTGCAGTAGAAGTGTGGACAGTCCCCTGCCCGTGCTGCCTGCTCCAGGCATGATTTTCATGGCTCCACATGCTCTTTCCGACAGTCCTTTGGTCACCGTGTTTTACTTGTTCACAAAACACCCACTGTCAGAAACATCCCTGAGAAAATTCATTGAACCTACTGGCTGTTAGTTAACCAGGCTGGTAGTGCTCAGCGAAACTCATGGAAAGCCCCTGGGCTGTGTGGCTTTCCTTCCCCAAAGATACCTCATTCATATATTCCTGCTCCAGTCTTCATATCCATGATGTAGGAGCGTATATGTTTAAATATAATTTTGTTATATTTCAGACGATAACCATGAGCTTGCTCTGAGTATTTCTATTTTTGGTCTTCCCTGAGCACATCCTTAATTCCCTTTAAATGCGAATCTGGGACAGAGGGAGCAAGGCGGATGCAGGTGCGTTACAGATATGTTTCTCCTCTGAAAAGCAGACCTAGGAGTCGGATGTGATGAGGTGTTGGAAGAGTATCCAAATAGTAATAACGCAAACTGGCTTCAGATCAAGTTGGCTGCGAAAAGAAATGCTGAATTGCCATTTAATTGTTGCAAGATGGTCCAGATAGAGTTGCTCTGGTCTCCTCTTTGCTGTTTGCCCAGATGGAGTTAGAGCTATTCGCATACCTAGCGCTCCACACTATCAACACCAACAGAGCCCCCCCCGCGCCAGCGTACCCACAGCAAAGGACAGGCCCCGGAGCACTCCCAGCACAGTCAGTGCTCCTCTTAAAAGGGAGCTGGCCGCGTTTGAAGCGGCGTTTGGCAAGTTATTTGCAGCGTTGCAACACGGCGAAGCCCCGCTCTTACCTGCGCAGGGCTGGCAGGTGCAGGCAGGGCGCTGGACCGGGATGGTGACAGCCTTGAAAGAGGCAGGAGCAGCCCCAGGTGCTGGCATGGACCTGTTCAGGTTGGATCAGTGCTTCCAAGCGACGTGCCAGTTTTTGCACAGAGGTGGTTGCAGAAGCAGGACAGCCAAAGGGCTGTTTTCCCAACAGGGCAGGAGAAGACACGTGTCTGCTGCCCGTAGACTGCTGGTTCCCTCGGGAAAGTTTTCTCAGCAGTGTTACTGGCTCACCACAGCCTTTGAGAAGAGCAACGCAAGTTGCAATTGGGGAGAGTTTTGGAAGAGTGTGAAGGGCCAGTTCAGAGCCCTTAGGAGCACGAGAGGGGCTGGCTGGGCACACCGGGGCTGGGCGGGTGCTGGCCTCCCCTCTGCCTCCTGCACCACGGCAAGGAAACGGACTTAAACTGGGGAAAACCCAAGCTGCTGCTCTGCCGTTCTGCCCACCCCAATTTGTTCCCCCAGCAGTAAGCCTGCGAGCGGGGAAGGCAAAACCAGCTTCGCTAGCCCTGCTTGGGTCGCTTCTGGCTGCCATGACCCCTGCGGCGGAGTTATTTACGCCCTGGCAATGTTAATCAGCTCGATAGCTGACCTGTGGGGGGATGTAGGAAGAGAAGCTGTGCCAGGAGAGGGCTGGAGGGCGAGGGGAAGCGCAGTGCCCTTTTGTCCCAGTGCTTTAGTTGGGAAGGGGCCAGGGGGGCCTCACCGCAGAGCCAGACCCAGTGCCGGCAAACGTTTCCTCCCGGCTGCAAGCAAAGGCAGGCGAAGCTGTGCTGCTTAGGGAGGAGCAGGCAGGGAGATGCCAGGCTTTGCTTGCACCCAGTGCCTGAGGTCACAGCCCTTCTGAAGGGTGTGGGGGGCTTTGGCCAGGGGCTTTTCTGGCCAAGCTTGGGGAAATCAGAGCCTTTCAGTGAAGAGGGAAACAGCCGTTAGCTGTCAGTGCAGGCAGGGCTGCTGCCGGCGTGTGCCTGCCCGTGGGGGTTTCCCTGCACAGGGCTGTCTGCGCACCCAGCGTGCCCGGAGACGTCCCCTCCGGGGACACGCAGCCCCAGCGCAGGCAGACTGCAGGAGCCCCAAGCTCCAGGGCTGGGGGGAGAAGCAGGCAGCTCGGTTGGATTTTGATTTTAATTGTCTCCTTTGTTTTTCCAGCCTGCTTGCCTGCTGTCGGGGGCCGAGCGCTGGAAAGCGAGGGCTGTGTCCTCTGCCTGGCTCCACTGATGGGTGCCACTGGTGCCTTCTCCCAGCAAGGGGGTCATGGAGAAACAGCCAGGAGCAAAGCAGCACGCTTGGCACGCTCAGGTCATCAGGAGATGATGAGGGTCACTCATTTCTGCAGGTGTTGCCTGTTACCACCAGCATCTCCAGGCAGGAGGTGATGGGGAAGAGGTGATGGCAGCGAGGCCACATGTCCCATTGCACTCTGGTGCTCACGTACAGCCCTCCGCTCCAAGCCAGATGGTTTATTTTCTTTGAAACGCGGCTTTTCCCTGGGAACGGCAGTAACTGCGGTGCATGGCGGTGGAGGCACGGCAGGGAGTGCCTGAGGAGATGTCCATCCCATGGGCAGAAGGGATCTTTGCTGGCTGCTCCATCCTGGTGCCCCCTCCACGGGGCTGGCACCACATCCCGCAGGAGCTGAGTCTGACGGGGCTGTCACCTCCACGGTGACAGGAGCTGTCACCAGCACAGCCATTCCTGCCACCGTTGGGTGCCTGGCATTTGTCCAGAGGGCTGTGCTCGTTAAAATTAAGGGCCTGTTTCGCTATAGTGGATCCCCTTCTAATTATGCCCGAGCCATTTCATGTGGCTCGTTACAGGCAACTCAAGCAGTGCTGGGCTGGGCTGGTGTCACTCTGCAGCCCAGCAAACCCCGGGTGTCAGTGGCCCCGTCCCTGGGGAGGGACCGGACCCCCTGCCTGCAAGACAGGCTGTGGGAGACCCTGCAGGAGGTGTTACCTCCAGGTGCCACCAGGAAGTCACCAAATTAGAGAACAGAGGCACTGACAGCAACAGATAAAACAACTTCCCGTCAAATCTTCGCCAGGTCACCACTGCAGGGCTCCCAAGGCCTGTCCTGAGGCTGCTTTGATGGCAGCCTTGGGGAGCTGGGATGGGCCACCCGTGAGGCTCAGCCTTTCCTTCGGCCGTGCTTCACTCCTGCTCCTCCAAAATCACCTTTATTTGCTTGTAAGCACAGGATTTGGCTTTGGGGGGGTTCCGGAGAGCTGTTTGCTGGAGCTGGGAGATGAGGCGCTGGAGCAGCATCTCAGTGAGCATGGCATCGCGCTGCAACCCCTGCCCTCCCCGGCCAGCACCACCACCTCCTTCAGATTTTTTATCAGGAACCGGTCCTTCCTCAGCGCGTCCTGCAGCACCTCCAGTGCCACACGCTGGGCTCACCTCATGATGCTGCTCCCGTCCTTGCTCGGCTCCTCCGACACATCTCCACTGCGGAGCAGGAGGCAGCATGAGCTCCCCGTCATGGCCTTGGTGTGGATGAAAGTGGCTTCGTGGTGGGGCAGATGGGTCAGGACCTGGTGGCAGGGACAGCCTTGTCCCAAAGGACCCCAAAGGGACCTGGTCCCCATACCATGTGATGAAGAGATGTGGCAGATGTAGCTGTTTCCCAGCTTTTCCCTTTAGGACGCAACTCCAGCGCTCTCCTTGCAGGGCATGGTGTGAGCTGTGGGATGGGGTCCTGTGTCCCAGCTGCACCCAGTTAACCTGGGAAAACTTCAGGTTTAGGGGGAAACCTGTGATGCCCAGTGCTGGCAGCCTCCACTGAGGGCCAGTCCCTGTCTCCGGCTTTGTCCCCTCTTTCTGTGCCACAGGGTGGCCAGATCGGATGGAGCAGGTTCTGGAGGAGGCAGGAGCTGCAGGAGCACCTCTGCTGGGGAAAGCCTCTGGACCCTGCCCCAGAAGACCCAAGGAGGCTTCTGCCGCTTAGACCCCACCCATCCACCCATTTTGGTTTCACCCAGCACCCCTTGCCCACGGCAACCATAGGGGTCCTGCTGGAGGTCCCCCCATGGGCAAGCGGGTCCTGCATGGGGTTCTGGGAGTTGTCTGGGGTGCAGGGTGCTTCTCCAGCACAGGGCATCCATGGAGCACCCCCCACGGCACCCTCAGCCCATGTTTCTACCCTTCCATCTGCCCCCACCCTGCAGCAGCCCCCCAGCGCTCCCATCAGCCCCACCGCCTGCCCAAGGCTGGTGGAGCCCAAGCGGGCCACCGGCCGGGTGTCCACCCTGCCCCGGGGAGCGATTCAAGGGCCGGGGTACGGCTCCGTCAGCTGCCGGTGCCGGTGCCCAGCCGGCACCACGGCTCCTCTGCCGGGAGCCCAGGCATGGAGGGCCAGGCAGCGCGGACGGCTTTCTGCGGGCAGCAGCGCGGAGACGCTCGCCTTCGGGTGACCCAGCGTGCTGGCTCTCCCGCAGAGCTGCCAAGTGCTCCCGGGGTCCCACCGCCACCTCCCCCCGGGGTGGGACCTCTCTGCCCCCCTCCCCAGCCCTGCCTGCTGCCCCCAGCCCCGCAGAGCCCCCCGCCCCAGCCCTTGCAGGCGGCTCCGGACCTACTTGTGCCTCTTTATTAGGGAGCGTTTGTACATTTATAAAACGGTGATGCACATCTCTCACCTTCACCCGCACGAGGCCATTGGTGCCGGCGCTCCCGCCGCGCTGCCCATGCCCACCCCACTCGGGGCTCCCTGATCCCGCTGGTGAGGAGGGGGCCACATCCCGCATCCCCTGCCCGCCGCAGGCGACCTCGGTGTAGGGCTGGCTGGCACGGCCGTGGCACGTCCCCGGGCTAACATGTGGCACCCCTCTGGGGACAATCCTGCTTGCGGGTGGGCGCATGGGGACCCCGTGGGGAGCTGGCGTGGGGTGCTCCAGGGGGGCTCCCCGGGGAGCAGCAGTGCGCCTGCCCTGCCGGGACACTTGCTGTGTCCCCCAGCGCAGGGGTACAGGGGACCCCCACAGCCAGGTGCTCCCACCGACAGGGAACACACTTCCACGCGGGTGCGTCTTTTGGGGGGCTGTCGGGCTGCACGTACCCAGGGCACGTCACCAGGGCACGTCACCAGGCTGGGGCTCTGCTCCCTGCCCTGCGTCTCCCATGCGTGGGGCCTGGGGGGCTGCAAGGATGATGGCTCCTCCTGCATCTATGGCTTTGGCCCCGGAGCGGCATGGCCTTGTTCCGTCTGCGGGCACCGGGGATGGGGACCGAAGCGGCAGGGCCAGGGGCCACCTGCCTCAACCCCAGCCTCCCCCAGAGGTCCCAAATTCCTGCCCTGGGGTCCCCCTCTCCGCCGCGTGCGTGTGTTGAGGGGGGCTTTGCCAGCCCGCCCCCCCCTCCTGAGATATTTTGGGGCAGTTTGCCCTGCGCTGGTGTCTGCTACAGTGGAGGGGGAGGAGGCAATGTCCGGCAGGACAGTGGGAGCACCGTGGGTCCCGCCGTGGGTCCCGCTGCGGGTCCCGCCATCTCAGCGCGGGCGGGAGGGTGGTGGGTGCCGGCGGCCGGCGGGTCGGGCTGCGGCTGTCCGGGCGGCGCTGGGCACGGGCACCCTCCGAACCGCGTACAGTCTGGGGGAGGCACAGCGGGTGCTCAGCACCCGGGGGGTGGGAGCGTGGCCAGGGGTACGTGCATGGTGCAGAAGAGCGGCGACAGGCAGGGGAGGGAGGGCAGGACCCCCCGCACCTCCCGGGCTGTGCCGGGAGGCTGCACCAAGGGACGAGCCGCTTTGGGCAATACCTGGGCGAGGAGAGGGTGGGGAGGGCTGGGGGCACAGTGGGCCGGGGGTAGGGGAGGGGGGGCAGTAGGTTTGCAGTGCTGCAATGGCTGGGGGCTGTCGGAGGTGGGCGGGGGTCACAGTGCAGGGGTCTGGCTGGGAACAGTGATGGGGAGGGGGGCTGCAGCCCTGGCAGGCCGCGTGACGGTGGGGAAGGGCGGGCAGATGTTTGGGGGGGTGTCACAGTGGTGGTGGTGCCATGCAGGTGTGGCTGCAGGTGGAGTGTCCCTGGGCTGGCCAGGGGGCCATGCTGCTCCGAGGGGTGCCCTGCAACGCTGCCCTGCCCTGCAGCAGGAAGGGAAGGGGGGGTGGGGGTGGTCCCTGGGCAGGGGGGAAGCTGTTCCAGACACATCTCTCTCCTGGGGGGGACCATGCAGGGCAGAGACCCCCACCCAGGAGGGTTCAGCAGGGGAGGGCTTGGAGGGGCTCGCGGGAACCCCAGTTTACCCCCCGCATGCTCCGCATTGCCAGAGCCCCTCCGCCCCACACCCCACTGCTCCCCCAAACCCCCCGGCATGCCCGTCCCCCTCCACGCCGTGTGCTTGAGGTGGGGCCGAGCCCGTGTGCTGCGGCAAGCAGAGGGGATGGGTGAAAGGGCTGGGGGGCCGCTCTGGTGCCGGTGCCGAGGCAGCTCCGGCGGCATCGCCGGGGTCAAACGGCCCCGATGGTCCTGGCAGGGGGGTGGGGGAGGCGGGGGCCTGTGCCCACCGCGCCCAGTGCCGCGGTCCCTCTCCATGCGAACAGTGGGGAAGGGGGTGGTGGGGGGCTGCCCCCCCCCCCAGTCCCAAGCTGGCCTAGCAGGCGAAGTCCTCGAAGACGCCCTGGTGAGGGTAGTGGTGGCGGTGGTGGTGGTTGGGCAGGATGCCCGCGTTGTAGGCACCCTCCACGTGCCGGCCCAGCGTCTCGCAGGGGCTCTGCAGGGACGGCAGTCAGTGGGGTGGGCACAGACCCCACGGACCCTGCCTCAGCACCCCCCTCCCAGACCCTGTCCTCGCATCCCCCCGGGCAGCCCCCCACCTCGGGGGTACCTGGTCCTTGAGCTCCTCCAGTCCCAGCGTGGCGATGCTGCCCGAGGGCTTCTTCAGGGGTGGTTTGGAGTGGCGCAGGACCCGACTCACCCTGTCCCGGATTACCTGGGTGCAGATGGGGGTTCAGCCCCGGACCCACACGCAGGCAGCACCCCATGTGTGGGCACCCCGGTCCACACGGACCTGCTGCCCGCTCCCCTGCCTGCCCAGAGGACACAGGGCTGACAGTGGGGACAGCACCTCTGCCCACCACCCTCCCCGTCCTCGGGGCACCGAGGGATGCTGGGGGACCCGTCCTCCTCCCACTGCCTCTTGCTGGGAGTTCCCCACTTTGGGGGCTGTAATAGCCTTCCGAGGTGGCCGTGCACAGCACCTCCTCCCCGGGTAGCCCAGCCCCTGCTCTGCATCTCGCCCGGTCCCACCACCAAGACACAGCCCCAAGGGCTCCGCGCACCTCGTAGACGTAGTCCAGGATCTCCAGGATCGTAAGGATGCTGGCGCCGATGAACAGGCCCATCTGTCCCCCAATGTCCCCTGGGGAGGAGGAAGGGGACATGGTCACCGGGAGCTGCTGCACAGCCTGCTGGGAGCCCTGGGTGGGCCAGCGGGGCTGCGGGCAGTGCTGGGTGGAGGGGACAGCACTGTCACGTGGGCAGGGGCGTTAGGACAAAGGGAGCATGGGACACGTGGGACAGGGGATGGACAGCAGCATGCCACCCTTCAGCCACCCCACGGCCAGCTCCGGCCCCATGCGGTTCCCCCCAGCCAGCCCTGTACCCTCCCATGGCTGGGACCCAGAGCTCTGCGCCTCGGGGTCCCAGGGCAGGTGGGGGGAGTCACCAAGAAGCCCAGCAAGGTCATAGGCTTTCTTCTGCTCAATGGCCTCGTAGTTGAGCGCCTCAAAGAAGATGTCCAGCACCAGGAAGTTCTCCCTGTGGGGACACCATAGTGCTCCGTAAGGAAGGTTGGTCACTGACCCTCCCACGCCCACTGCCCCCCAAACCTCCCCTGTCCCCCAGCCCTCCAGCTCCCAGGTGTTCCCAGGGCCCTTGTGAGTTCTTCAGCCCAGTGTGGTGGGGACGTGCCCCAGGGCAGGAGGAACCGCCAGGTGGGGAGGTGCCAGCAGGAGGGCTGCGAGAACAGGGATGGGTGGTGGAGATGCTCTAGTGGCAGCCACCCCTGGGCAGAGGATGCTGCAGGGACCATACATGTCAGGACCCGCTCCCTGAACACTGCCAGGAGCGGGGTGAGGGTTCCCCAGGTCACCCCCTGACCACCCCCCCGGCACACCCCAGCACCGCCAACTCACCGGATGTAGGTCTCGTTCTTGTTGTACTTGCGGGCGAGGTAACGCGCCGAGCCCTTGTTGGGGATGCGCACCATGGAGATCTCCTTGCCATAGCGCGTCAGGTTGCATGGCGTGGGGCAGCTGCAGCGCTCCTGGCTGTCCTCCACCGCCGCGTCTGGGGGCACGCACCCGTTGGCACGGCCACACCCCCCAGCCCCCTCCCCAGGGGCACCCGGCTGGCCCCCAGCCACCTGCCTGCCGCCGCACCTACCCAGCGTGTGGTCAGCACACTCGATGTACACGTTGGGCGAGCAGATGGACTCATTGCCTGCGGAGAAGCAGCTGGCTGGGGGCGTGGGGGCCTGGCCCGCTTCTGCCCCCCGCCCTTGACTTGCTCCCCTAAAGGCAGTGGGGCAGGGATGGCCCCTGGGTGCAGACGGGATGGGGACAGTGGCCCTTGGGTGCAGGGTTGGCTGGGGCAGGGGTGGCCCCTGGGTACAAGGCAGACAGGGAAAGGGCTGACCTGGGGTGTAAGGAGGGTGGGAGAGGGGCTGATCCAGCGCGTGGAGGGGATGGGGTGGTCCCTGGGTGCAGAGCGATGGGGCTGGTGTGGTGCTCAGGTGCAGAGGGATGGGGCAGGGGACACCCTTGAGTGCAGAGGGATGGGCAGGGGTGGTCCTTTGGGTGCAGGGTGGAGGGGGCCAGGGCAGCCCCGGGCAGGACTGCTGGGGCAGCGGGGTGCCCGCAGGCTGTCACACGTGCCCCTCACCTGGCATGTGGACCATGCGGCAGTGGCAGCTCCGCACCACGGCCTCCTTCTCGCACTGCAGGCGGCAGGCGGCGATGCTGTAGGTGTCGTAGCCAGGCAGCGTCTGCTCACCCTGCACGCTGGCCCGGCAGTTGCCCCACGGCTGCGGCAGGTAGGTGAGCTGCCGGGGCGAGAGGGGCATCGCTGCAGGGCCGCGCCGGGCCGGGTGCTCACGGGCACCGCGCCGGGGGCTGCGGGGCATCCTGCCTTACCCGCTGCTCCTGGCAGGACACGAAGGTCTGGAAGCCGGGCGAGACACCGAAGCCCAGCTGATGAATGTAGGGCGGCTCATCCTGGCTGTGGATCTGGACCCGGATGCCAGCTTCAAATGATGTCTCATCTGCGGGAGAAGGGCAGAGGGCTGCCCAGCACCTGCACTCTGGGAACCAGCACCCCTCCGGTGCCCCGCTTGCCCCATAGCTCCCTGCCCTGGGGTGCCCTGCTTGCCCAGCAGCCCTCCCTCCCCGCATCCCTTGCCTCTGCCCGGCCCACGCCACGGCCCCACTCACTGGTCTCTCTCCAGATGGGCAGGTATTCTTCCTGCTGGATGTCCAGCATGATCTCCAGCCCGTTGCCCATGCCGCCCTGGCGGGTCACTCGCGGGTTCCTCCGGTCCCCGTTGAAGGTGTAGCACTTACCATAGCGTGTGTAGACCTGGGGATGGAGAAGGGGGGGTGAGGGAGCAGGCAGGAATCTGACAGGGCGTTCTGCAAGCAGGATGAGGTCCAGGGATCCCTTTCCAATCCCACGCAGGTGCTGGAAGGAGGGGGAACGGTCTTGCATGGCCCTTGGAAGGGCTCATCTAAGCCTCGTCCCCCCATGCTGCCACCTCTCCACTCTTGCTGGGGTGTGAAGTGTCGCTTCCAGCACCTGTGGGGCAGCCCAGCCATCCTGCCCCTGCCAGGAGGGGACTCACAGGGGCGAAGTGCTGGGGGCCGCAGCGCTCTCCCTGAAAGCGGCATTCCACCAGCATGTCCTCAATCTGGTGGCCCAGGCGGTGGAAGAAGCTCTGCATGGTGCGGTCGGAGCGGCGGGGCGGCAAGAAGCGCGAGTAGTTGGCGAGACGCGTCAGCCAGGCGCGCCGGTCCTCCCCCAGCACGGCCAGCATCTCGGGCACCAGTGAGCGGTTGTCCCAGGCCAGCCCCAGCCACCGCCCCACCGAGTAGAGGTCGGGCTTGGTGAGGCGCGGGAAGCGCGCCCGGTTGGGGTTGCAGAGGGTGACGGCCGGGAAGCGGAGCCGGGGTGCCCAGGCGAGGCGCGCCCGCATGTGCACGGGGTGCGAGAGCAGGTGGTGCAGGCGGTCAGCGGCGCCGGTGGCCAGCAGCCCGGCGGAGGCCAGGAAGGCCAAGCTCCAGAGCAGGCGACGCAGCCGGGACTGCGGCCGGGTGCACATGTAGTGCAGCCCGGGGATCCTGGTGGCTCGCAGGATGCCAACGGCGAGCCGGGCAGCGTCACCGTCCCCGGCTGCTGCCAGGGCTTCCCCGTCCCGGCAGCAGGCAAGAGGCAGCGGCATGGCTGCAGGCAGGGTGGCTCCTTTGGAAAGTGGGGTGCAGGCTGCTCCTGGGGCTGCCCCGGGGACCCTGATCTCCTCCGGGGAGCTCTCCCTCCCGGGAAGCGTTTGCTCCACCAAACGTGGCAGGCGCCTTCCTGAGCTGCTCCAGTGACGGGCGAGGGGAGGGAGAGGAGGGGGCTGCTGCAAACAACACGCCTTCACCCGTCCTCCATTCGGGAATGGAAAATTCCTCCCCGAGCCGGGCTGGGAAGGGGTGGGGGTGGTGGGGGGTTGCGTTACCCCAGGGCAGGGTGAGCCGGCAGCACCCAGTGCCCCAGCACGGTGGGCACTGGTGTCTGGACGCTGATGCCCTGTCCCAGCCACGCTGTGCCAGCCCTGTTAGTGATGCTTGCGCCCCGGCTTGTCCCCGTTGTCCCCTGCCCTGGCACTGCAGCCGCCCCTGGATCCCCGCCTGGACCCCCAGGGTCACCAGCCGCGGCTGCTCTGGGGCTGGGGGCCCTGCCCCGCAGAGACATGACAGTGCCAGGCCTGGGGTGGGGCCCATTGCCAGCGCTGCTTGGGACCACACGTGTGCCTGGGTCCCCGGCACTGAACCCCGGTATCCCCCACCGTGGGTGTGGGGACCCCAGTGGGTCTGGGCCCCAGTGGGGCGGAGAAGCGGGGGCCATGGGGCGGGAGGGGTAGAGCCGTGGGGCGGGAGGCTGCGTGGGAGCCCCCCCGAGCCCGGCGGGAGCTTTGAAGTGGCGGTGAGGCTGTGATCAGAGCGCGGCGGCGGGGAGGGGGGGCTGGGGGGGGTGTCTCCGCTCCAGGCTGTCACCGCGGCTGGCAGGGCCCCGACAGCCCGTCAGGGCTCCTTCAAAGCTCGGCACCGCGTTCCCCGGCAGCCCCGCACCCCCCCGCCCCCCCCGCCGCTCCCGGCACCCGCCTGCGGTGGAAGGGGGCACTGGGAAGGGGGGGCGGAGAGACCGGGCTCCAGCAGGGGGCGGTAGGGCCCCACGTTTGGGCCACGCGCCCTCCCCGCCACCCCACCGCCCGTCCCCGTCCCCGGCGGGATCGGGCCCCCCGCCCGCCGTGCTGCCCGGCTCCTGCGGGAATCCCGCCTCCGCCCCACGGTGCCCCGGAGTGCGGACCGTCCGTGTGTCCCCCCCTTCCCCCCGCCCGCGGCGGGCTGCCTGCGCTGCCCCAGAGTCCGCACCGGCCCTGGTACAGCCCCCCCCCCCCCCGGCTGGCACGTCTTTGCGGGGCTGCCGGAGCGGGCTCGGCTCCTCGCTGAGATTTATTGCGGCTCTAAGAGCCGGCGGCTGCCAGCCTGATACCATCAGCCCCTCGCACACCAGGGCGGCTTTTATATTAGTTTTCTTTTCAACGGAGGATGAGCTTCCCAGGCTGGAGGAAATGTCATTTCTCTGAACGCTTCCATCTCCGTGTCGGTTCAGACATCTCCGGGCAGCGCTGCAGTCATCCTGGGAGCGGTGCGAGGGGTGGGGGTGGAATGCAGAGGCCGGGGCACGTGGGGACAGACAGCTCGGGGACGGGGACAAGGGTTGGGCAGGGCTGGCGGAGAAGGTCCAGAGGCGGCGGAGGCCTTGTCCCCTGTGCCCTGCAGCCCCAGACAGGTGGGCACGGCTGCGGGGGCATGCGGGGAGGGCAGAGGTGCCTGTGGGGCCCCCTGAGTTACTCACTTGTCAGCTGCCAGGGTGCCGAGGCCAGCTGTGAAATCGCACTGGCGAGAGCGCAGCACAGTCCTGAAGGGCTTTGCCTTTCCAGCATGACAAACCCAATTAGGTAACAGGGAGCGCATGAGGAGGAGGAGGAGGAGGAGGAGTAAGGGCAGAGGAGAGCCTGCCTGCACCGGGAACATGATTTCCTCCCCTCAGCTGACCCAGAAAAGTGTCTTGTGGGGCTGGAGCACACATGTCCAACTGGGGACAGCGCCTGGGGCACGGGCCCCCGCACCTTGCTCCGCTTGCTGAGCACCCATGGGTGCTGCAGCCTCGGGGCTCGGTCAGCAGAATTCCCACACAGTCTCCCTGTTCAGCTGCCGCATGCTGGCATCCCTGCGCCACGCTCACGCGCAGGGGAGACCCCATTAGGGAGGTAATTTCTCAACAAGATTCCTCATTTCCCTGCTCTCTGCCGTGGAGACACGCTGACCTTGACAGAAATAGCTGCCTGCGTCTTGACAGCTGGATCCCAGCAAGAGATCGCCGAGGGCCCTGGCATCCTCCTCCCCACCCCACACAGCTCTGGGCTCCCCCCCTCCCACTCCCCTCCACCCCCCTGGGGCTCGCCATCCTGCCCCACTGCTGCGGGGAGCCCCATGACAACAAGGTGCTGGCCCCCAGCATCTTCACCCTGGCTCACGCCAGCCCACCCGCAAGCACGGGGGACACGAGCAGCAGCCCCACGCACTCCCAGTCCCCCATCCCTACTGCTGCCAGCCCATTGTGCCAGCCTCCAGCTGATCCCAGCTCATGTAGGTATTTCCGCAGCTTACACGGCTCCCCACGGTATTTAGCCTCTGGAAGACGACGTTAAACATTGCAAGCAGCGACAAATCCTGATTGCTCCGAGGAGACAAGAGGCTGCACTAAGCTTCCAGCCAAATGTTTGCATGTGAGGGAAACGAGCTGTGGCACACGTGGTGCCGGCGGGTCCTGCTCCTGCATGCCTGGGGCACCCAGCGCTGCTCCCGTGTCCCCACTGAGACACCCATCCCTGCTCCCACGTCCCTGCTGGGACACCCAGCCTGTGCCTGGGCACAGGCACAGCATGCAGGGGGAGCACCCCAGCACAGAGACATCCCTCAGAACAGTCATCACTGGAGCATGATGGGGATAGGGACAGGGATGGGAAGACATCGGAGTGCTACCCACCCTGGGCTTGGCAGGGATGCCAGTCCAGGGGTAACCTTGAGGGTGGTTTCCAGGTACCCCAGTCCAGAGAGCAAATCAGCATGGGCAGGGCTGGGGTATAAAGGAAAGCAGCCTTCAAAACTGGAAACGCTGCTTCCTGAGAGAGCATAGGCAGCTGGAGGCACAGGGATACCCCTGGCCCCAAGACGTGGCACAGGAGCTGGGGCCAAACTGGGACAACACTGGCAGAGCTGGGGCAACAGCATGCCCATGCACGCTGCCCCCCACTCTGCTCCTGCCCACCACTCCGGACCCTGGCTCTGCCGAAGCCCCCCATCACACCCCGAGCAGCCAGCTGCCCCCGCACGGAGCGGCCAGGCCCCTCCTGGGTGCCCCGGGAGGGAAGCCGCAGCGCTGACGCCAGCATTGCGACTGCCCGGGATATGAGATCCGCTTGGATTCAGCAATTTCAACTCATTTCAAGCCCGATTCTGCAGCAATTTTCTGAGCCAGTGGGATGTTTTCGCCTCTGCAAACGTCCCCTCTCACGCACGGTCGCACCATTTCCCTTCCCCACTCCCAGGAGGGGTTGGGGAACGGTGCCAGTTTGGCTTGACCCCAGCTCCGGCAGCGGCACAACCGTCCACCGCACCAGCAGCCCCTCTGCGCAGCCCCTGCCCCACGCAGAGCTGCCGGGACGGCTCCTGCGGGATGCAGCCCTGCTCGTGGGGACCGGGACTCCCACCTCCACGGCGCGCAGGGCTCTGCAGCCCCTCCGCCTCGGCAGAGCAAGGTGCCTTTGGCCCCGAGAAGGCTGCAAAGGGCCAAGCTCTGGAGCATCCTCCGCAGCGCCCCGACCCGCTTCCCCAGGAGGAGGGAGAGCAGTGGGGCTGGGGGATGCTGCGGGCACATCCCGGAGGGGCCGGGACCCCTCCTGCCGCCGTGGATGTGCCTGTCTCTGTGCCACAGGCCAGCCTCTGCCAGCTGAGCCCCCGCGGCCAGGCCTGAGCTGGCAGCAGAGACGTGGGCGCGTGAAGCTAGCAGAGCCCCTCTCATGCCAGGCAGGCTCGCTGCCGGAATACCAAGTGCTCAGCTGTGCCGCGGGCTGTGCCGCCAGCCGGGCAGAGCAGCGGGTGGCACCCAAGCCCCGGCACCGGCCAGGGTGAGCAGGTCACTGCCAGGCTGCCGCATCGGGAGTGGGCAGGATGTGGACCAGGGCTCCCTGCTCCTGGCAGGTCGGGAGCATGGGGATGTGATGCACGGCACACGGGCCAGGACACCTTCCCAGCACATCTGCCCCAGCGCTGCCAGTGACATCAGTAAAGCAGGGAGACATTGGCACCATCCTGCTTTCAGGAGCAGTGTCGGTGACAGCACACCCAAACCTCCAGGTTCTCGCACAGGCCAAGCCAGGAGCCAGAGGGGGCTGTGCCGCTGGTGCCCCACGGAGCCAGGGTGGCTGTGACACCCCAGGTCCTCACCTCTCGGCCCCGCTGTGCAGGCACGGCAGCACACAGCTGCCTCCGACAGCAAAGCGAGCGCCATCGCAAAGTTGGGCTTCCCTCTCCCGCTGCTCCTGGGGGGAATTCATCCCAGAATCTCTCTCAGCTCCTCATGTCCAACCTAAATATATTCATGGCCAGTTTGTGCTATTTGTTCTCATGCCAGCATTGTCCCTTAGCTTAAATAGCTCTCTTCCCTCCCTTGTGTTTACTCCCTTGATGTATTTATAAACAGCAATCCCATCCCCTCGCAGCCTCCAGCCTGCCAGCACGCACGTGCCAATCACTCCCGGTTTCCTCTCCAATTCAGGCTCTGCTCGCCTCCGCAGCCCGGCTGCCCGGCACAACATCTGCTTCAGCTCCCCTGCAGATTCCTCAGCCCCGGCTGCCCAGGGCTCACACACTGCTCCGGTGAGATCCCTGGCACACGCAGATGCGTGACTCTGCCCTCTCCATCCCACAGCGGCCGTGGGACAGCATCCCACCCAGGTCGGGACCACTGCCCCGGCCAGGGCTAGCCTGCTCCCTGCAAATCTCCTGGCTGCTTGTGCTTTCATAGGATTTGCTTGCGCTAAGCGCTTTAAAGCACCCACTAAAAGGGTCACTTGGGCAGATGAAGGAGCCAGCACCAAGGGAATTGCAGAAGATGGAGCACCGGGGCTGCTGGCAGAGGGGAGAAGCATGCTGCAGCGCAGGGATGCAGAGAGGCAGGGGGGCAGGAGCTGTGGAAGGCCAGTTCAGCCTTTCGGCAGCCAGCAAACCTCTCTGAGACGCTGAACGTGCTCCTATTTACCCTGGTCTGTCCCTAAGCAGGAGGGTCAGGTGCTGGGGCTGCAGGAGGTTTCTGTCCCATGTTTCTGCCTCCTGCCTCCCTCGGGAAGGAGATGGGGAAACCTGGGAGCAGAGCCAGGAGACACTGGGGATCCCCATGGGAAACCTGTATGAAAGCTGCACCCCAAAACACGCCAGAGCGAGCCCACCGACCTGCTAACATGGTCCTGGGCCCGGGCTTGGACTGTGCCAAGCAGCAATCCCACCACCGCTCCATGCACCCCCCCAGTGCTCTCCAGACGGCTTCCCATCCGCAGACACCCCCTGCGCCAGGCACGCTGCCCCCGGGCACCCAGCACAGCGTGCTACGGATAAGGGCTGGGACGGGCTGCAGCTCAGCCTCGCTGCTGCAAACTCAACAAAACACGCACACAAACAGAGAGCAATAATTATGGTTTTGGGTAGCGGGCTCCTCTCGGCAGCCAGAGGAAACCCAGCGCCATGTGCAGCGCTGTGCAGACACAGCCGCTCTGTGCCACTTGGCCCAAGGACCGGGGAAGGATCCCCAGCGCCGCCGCTTCACGCAGAAATGTAGCGCTGAGCCCATCCATCCTGCAGGCTGGAGAAAGCAGGGAACACCAAGGGTACCCGAAAGTGGGGTACGCAGGGTCCCCAGGGCTCCTTTGTGGAGCTCGCAGGCAGCCTCTGCTCTCTGGCTGCTGTCACCCGGCAGGGACCCCAGCGCTGCAGGATGTCCCTCAGCTCCCCACGGCACCAGCTGGGTGCTGGTGGCTTTTGGCTGAGGGTCAGCAGCGGAACCTGGGTGCCGCCGGCCGTGCCTTGCTCCCTGTCACAGGCCATCCCCGGGGACGGCTTCTCTTTGGCAGCAACTGCACAGGGAGCGCTGCGCAGCCAGTCCCCAAAGGGTTAACAAGCAATTTCCTTTGCTGACAGCTCGGAGACCGTTCACTATCGACTGCGGGAGAATAAGAGGGGAGAAGCAGCGAGATAAAAAGGCAGCAGAGCTGGCACCGCCTGCTTAATCCCAGCGTTTAATCTGCTGGGGCAGCGCAGGCAGCCTTATCTCGCCGTCCTTCTGCTGCTCCATCTCATTACTGCTCCCACAGCTGCGCGGGCCGCGCCGCCTGGAGATGGGAGAGCTGAGCCCAGAGATGCGAGAGCTGAGCCTGGAGATGATGGGAACGCTGGCCTGGGGCGGCCACCGCTGCCAGCCCGCCTCGCTTGGCAGCCTCCGCTGGGCACCCAGCACCCCACGCCTGGCACACACGCACGGCAGCACCCCATATGTGGCACACACATATGCTGGCACCCCACGCCTGGCACACACACACACACCGGCACCTCACGCCTGGCACACACACATGTGCCAGCACCCCATGCCTGGCACAGAAGCCAGCACCCCACGCCTGGCACACACATGACCCCCCCACTGCCCAGCCGGAGCGGGGCAGCTGCATGGACACACGGACACACAGACACATAGACACCCCCACGGATGCGCACACAGACTGCACCCACGAGCGCGCTGTCTCACACACGGCGCTGCTCACGCGTGGCGCTGTCACACAGCCTCGGGGACACACCGCAGCCGTGTCACACACTCACACCCGCACATTTCCTGGTCTTTGTTCCTGCACATGGGCTCTGGTGGTCCAGCCTGCGCGACGCCCATGCCCCCGTGGGTGGGTGGAGGATGCAGGGCTCCATGGGATGGTGCATGTAGGACACAGCAGGCAGGGACACGCCACCTTGTCCTGTATGTCCCCCTCCCTCCACCCTCACCTATCCCGGTGCTTCCCTCCCTGATGCCAGACCAGCTCTTCTCTGTCTGCTCATCCCACCGGGCATGGCATGGCCAATGTCACCGTGTCATCCCCGGCCTGGCCCCAGCAGCGCCCACAGCCACAGGGCAGGGGTGGGCAGGAGGGGGGGGCCACCCCTTGGGAGCCGGCAGGTGCCAGCACAGACACAGTCCCTCCAGCCGTGGCATTTATCTGTAAATCCGCAGCGCTGACACAGTGCAGATGAAGCCTCCGTGTCAGCCGGGTTGTCACGGGGGTTATCCTGCTGCCTACGGATGGGTTTACACTGATAAGATTTATTGTCACCCTGGCTGAGGTGCTGCCAGCGCCTCGCTGCCTGCTTCTCTTGCAAGGCTGTGCTGCTTGCCTGGGGGTGCTGTGAGAGCCACGAGTGACACCTTGCTGAGCGCCTGCCAGCAGAGTGGGTCCCCAGATGGGAGGAGAACACACATGACCCTCTACTCCCCACTGCCAGGTGTGACGGGTCCCCTGCCCACCCATCCCAGGGTGCCTCGCCTGGCCTCTCACCACTGCAGCGGGATGCGGGAGGATGCTGGTCCCTGAGCCGGACCCGGCTGAGCAGAGCACACATCTGTGCTGCCGGAGATTTGCTGACAGTGCTGGCAGCATGGCTCCTGTCACACCTCGGCAGCTTTGCAGCTCTCCTGCATGGTGCGGGGTGGCTGGAACTCATGGGGCTGCCGGGGCCACTGTGTGTGGAGCCATCGCAGGCAGGATGGCCGGGGCAGGGAGTGGGGGGAAGCCCCCCAACCTCAAGACTCACTCCAGCACCACATGAGAGCCAGCGGGGTGACTATGAGAGCTGGGACCTTGTGCACCCCCTGCCCCAGGGTGACATGGGGTGGGCAGGAATACCCCAAAAAGGGGAATTTGTCTCCAGTGCACCTTGGTCTGCCCTGGTCCCTCATGCACACCCTGCTGCCTGCCCCCTCGCCACGCTCCCTGGCACTGATTTCCCTGGGGCTGGCAGGGATTGCCCTGAGCCACCTGGTGCAGCCAGGCAGGGGCTAAATCCCTGAGCAGCGGGAGGGGGAGCCGCCTGCCAGCATCCCCCGCTGCCCCCAAAGTCATGGCATAAGCCCCCATCCCCCTCCGCCCTGCTCCATCGCAGCTCCTGCCTCTTCCCCTTCCCCTCCCTTCCAGCTGCTGACCCCTCGAGTGATGCTGGGGGCTCTGCTCTCCCTGCCAACACGAATTTGACCCCAGCATGTCGGAACTGAAGGAAACAACATGCAAACAAATAGCCCGAGCCCCGGCTGCACCCTCCTTCCCAGGGCCAGTTCGGGGGGCCATGGGGGCCTGGGGGCTAGTCAGGGTGATGCTGTAACCCACCAGCGCATTGGGAGCCTGAGTGAAGTGGGGTGATCACAGCCCAGCGGGAAAGGGCTCGTTAATAGCTGAGCCCTTTTAGTAGAGATTAGGGAGCTGCGCGGCTTTGATCTTTGATTGCCAATTTGCATCTTGAAGGCGCTGGGACCTCATCCAGCCTCCGTGCAACCCTTTGTGGTTATCTCGTGGCTAATGGATTTGTTCTTAATGCTGGAGCGTGCAGGCTAAAGGCTGATTAAACCCTCTCCGCGGCGCTAAATCAATGGAACAAACATGATACAGGCTGGCTTTCCCCAGCCCGTGCGCTCCCAGGCAGAGGGGCTGATCAACAGAGCCCCTGCGCCCCGGCACTGGCGGGGGATCCCTTCTTGGGGCTGCTGGGCAGGGGAAGAGGCGCAGGCACCAGCGGGCAGGGACAGCCCTGCAGCCCATATCCCTGTATCCTTATATCCCTGCATCCCCATCCTCTGCTCTCCATTCAGGCGGCGACGGGCTGGGGGAGCTCAGGGCTCCCGAGGTGTCTGTCCCTCTTGGGTGCTTGGGCCACATTGCCCCTGTGCTGATCCTCGGCGTCTGCAGGAGCTCCCCAGTCCCCCTCGGCTCCTCCCAGCTCCCAGGGCTTGCTATGGGAGCAGGGACATGGCCTGGCAGGGATGGAATGGGACAACCTGGCCCTGCAGCTAAGGGAGTCCTCCCCTCTCCTCATGCCCCCTTTGCCTCCCACACACTGGAGAGCAGTGCTGGCAGCTCCCATCTCCTCTGCGGTTCAGATCATCACCCCTTCCCCCTGCTCGGAGCCAGCACCATGTTCTCAGGACCGTGTGCTGCCTGCAGCAGCCAATACATCACGTGCCGTGAGCAGCAGTATCTGTACATGCTTTCCATAATACCCGTGGTCTCCACTGCATGCCCAGCTTCAGGAAAATGCAATTCCCACTGCGTCTGCAGGCAGCGTTAGCAGAGGGGACCAGCTGCACCCTGCCCATGGATGCCCCAGGAACAACTGGCCCCTCGTCCTACCTGCTGCCCGGGCTGGGGGCCTGGGGATGGGAGCTGAGCACCTGAGGTGGGCAGGACTAAGGTTTTGGGGATTAGGACCTGTGGGGAGGAGGGCTGTGTGGCTGCAAGCCAGGAGGAGATTGCCTGACAGCATTTTGCACTCTTTGCTCTCTGCAGGGCTCATGGCATCACCCCAGATGCTGCCAGGGCTGAGCTGCCTGCAGGTCTGGTGGCATTTGAGTGACGGGACCCCCGAGCAGGGACCCAGCTCCAGGGCCCGAGCTGCCTGTGCTGGAGGATGAGACAGGAGCTGCAACAGTGAAGCTCAGACCAGCGCCTTGCTGGGAACCAGTCCGCAGGGAGGAGGTGCTGGGAGCAGCCTCGCTGGCCCTGGGCTGTGCCCGTGCCCGGCTCGGCCCCGGTGAGCGGTGGCTGCGGCGGAGGCAGCCGGGCTGCTGCACAGCACGGAGCCGGCGGGATCACACGCCGAGATTCCCATCTGTAAACCTCGCTATTGAATCATCTCCCCTCCGCCAATATTTACCGAGTGCAGGAGATAAAGCGGCTACAACAGTCGTCGGTGCCAGCATTTCAGTCCACCTGGGCTGGTGGCAGAGGGGGGGGCCCTGACAGCTTGGCCCCCTGAGCCCCCAGCCCCGGCTCCCGACTGAGCAGCCCCTGTGCTCTGCCAGGATGGAGGAGCCAGGACCTCTCCACACCGCTGCACGGCACCTCTGCCTGCCTGGAACGGGTGCTGCTGCCGCCTGCACCCCCCTGCCCGGGGCATCAGCACAGCCCCCCCACCCTGATCCCGACCTCTGCACCAGGACAGCCACCTCCACCCGCTCAGCATCTCCCCCGCAAACCTCACCGCAGCGCCAACCCACGCCCTCCAGTACCGCCCCATCCCCTCCACGTCACCCCAGTGTCCCCAGCTACCACCGTCCTGCATCGCACAGCCCCCTCTCCCCCTGGCTCCAGGCTGCCTGTGCAGTCCCCGCAGCGGTCCCTGAGAGGGCCAGGCAGGACTTGATGCTGAGATACAGCTCCTGGAGGAGAAGCCCAGAGCGTTATCGTCCCGGGGAGTTAATTAAGGTCATGTCAGGCGATAAGGAAACAGGATGTCAGAGCAGCAGCAGCACAGGGGGGTCAGAGCCTGAAAAACTCCCTCTGAAAAGGGACTCCACCGAGATATGATCAGCCAGGTGCTCGGGGACGGAGTGGCTGTCACAGTCACACGCGTGGGGACTCCAAGGACAGCACCACACACGCTGGACCCATGTCCAGCATGGAGGGGGGTGGGATGGAGATGGAGATGGGGTGGGGTGGGGCTGGGCAGGGGGCCTGGCTGTGATACGCTGTGCCTGGGCAAGGAGAGCCAGCCAGCAGCCCTGGTTATCCACTCCTGCTCTCGCACAGGAGCGATGCGCCCCGATGTGACCAGCACCATGCCAGCAGGGCAGGAATCGCTGTGAACCTCTGCCCGTAATTAGCACATGTAATTACAGACACTCTCTGATTAGCAGGACCTCAGAGCCGGCACGCCAGGCTGCTTGACAGTGTTCGCACTGCTCCTGTCTTGGACTGTTCGCCCCGCCGTTCGGTGACGACCTCACCCCCGGGGCTGGGCAGTGCCAGGGGCTGGGAGAGCAGGGCTGGCCCGGCGAGGCACCGCACGATGCACAGCGACGTGGCGGGAGCAGGCGGGGGACCCAGGGGACAGGCGCAGGGGACACTCTGCCAGCGCAAACCCATCTCTCCTGTGCTAGCAGCCGCGGCACCCAGTGCCCTGCCTGGCCGGGCAGGAGCTGAGCCACCGGGACGTAATTAATACTTGCATCAATCTCGGATGGATTTGCATAGTGCCCTCGGTGCCGCGCTGCCCGGGAAGGCAGGCTGCTCCACACCCTCCCTGCGGGCAGCAGCAGCAGATGCCATCCTGGCCCTTCCTCCTCCGTGGGGGTCACAGCCCCAGTGTGGCCCACAGCTTGCCCCCACATGCACCCCATCCCTCCTCGCCCCACAGCCCCCCCACAGCGGGGAAACCCACAGGCCCCCAGCCCTGCCCCAGCCGCTGGAGCGTTGAAGACAGATGGAGATGCTTCCCTCTGCCGCGCCGTCCCTCCCTCCCTCCTCGGGCTCCGAAGGAATTGCGGAGATGGCAGCTTGGGAGTGAAGGGCACAGCAGGGTTTGGAGGGCACAGGGGGGCGGCTGAGCTGCAAACACCCACCCCCCTGCAGCTGGGAGGCACAGCAGTGCCCACCTCTGCATGCCCAGGATGGAGCACAAGCTCCATGAGCAGCATCCATGGCCGGTGCCTGCTCCCCTGGGGCACCCCGCTCCCTCCTGCCCCTGCCCTGCTCCCCTGGCCCAGGTGAGCCCCCCCGGCCCATCCCCGGAGGTGTCCCCCGGGCCGAGCCCTAGGCTGGGAGGAAGAAGACATGGGGCAGGACAGAGCCTAGGGTGGTGGCAGGGACACCGGGGTGCAGGCAGGGACACCAGGGTGCAGGCAGGGACATGGATGCCACCCACAGCTCTCGCTTTGCCACCCCGTGGGTGGAGGTGGAGGTGGTGGAGGGATGGGACAGCGCAGGGATGCACGGGGTGCCACTGTCCCCTGGGGGTGACAGATGGGTGAGATATCCCTGCACAACCAAGCGCTGCGCCTCGCCACGGCCGGTGACGCCGCTGACAGCCGCTCCCGGCCCCGTGACACCACGGGGACCGCGATGCTCCGGGTACAGCCAGATACAGGAGGAGACACGGGCACGTCTCCTGCCCCCCGGGCTGCCCGCCAGCCCTCCGCAGCCGCTGTCACCGACGTGCCTCACCCGTGCCTGACCGCAGCACCCACCGCGCCTGCATCACCCACGGTACCTGCAGCATCTGCAGCAGCCGCAGCAACACCCGCAGTGCCAGCAGCACCCACAGCGTCACCCGCAGCTCCTGCAGCACCCGCTGCCCAGCCCGCCCCGGGGGCATGGCAGACACGGCCACTAATTGTGCTGGTGACCGGGGACAAGGGGCTGTGGCCTGATTGCAGCTGCCCAGACGAGCGCGGCCGGCTCAATCAGAGCCGCACAGCTCTCCAGCGCGCCGGGCATCGGGAATTAAACTGCTAATGAGCTGCTGGCTGGAGGGCCGGCAGTTGGTGATTAATCAGGGGCTCTACTCTGATGTGTGGCTCCTCTCCCCTCCCGCCCTGCACTTCCCAGGGGCTGGTGGCCAGCAGCCGGCCAGTGGGTCCCCCCAGTCCCTGCCCCCCGCCCGCCCAGCCACCGTGGGCATGGGCCAGCCCAGCTGAGCTCCCCAACATAAAGAGGGGTCCCCAACCCCAGTGCCACGGGGACACAGCGCCCGCAGCCCCTCACAGCCTCTGACTCTCCTGCCTCCCCCCTCCTCCTGCGCTCGCCTTCCCAGCGCTGCAATTAGGAGGGAACCTTTTGTTCTGCTGGAAGAAAACCTGTTGAGTCCAGCCAGCTTCGCCAGCGCTTAACAGCCGCTCAGGGGCAAAGCGTGCTCCGGCTTGCATCTGCGCCGGGAGCGGGGCACGGCGAGCTGGGGGTGCCTCCGCCGAGGGGCCCTCCCTGCCTGTGACCGGGGAGGACCAGCCATGCAGGCAGCAGTGTCTCCCAGGGACAGGGCAGGCACACGCGGGACCCCCAGCCCCAGCAGGTTGGGGTGCCAGTCCAGCTCCCCCCCCCGAGACCAGCAGCACGGTGCCACGTGCCCTGGCTGAGCATCGGGGCCATCCTCGCCTCCCGCTTGCTGCTGGCGCGGCGATGCAGCCGCGGGGAGACAGGGCCAGCAGCACCCTGCCTGCCACCACGGCTGGCGCAGCAGACGGGGCACAGCTCGGAGCGCAGAGCGAAGGATTTGCAGTGTAAGCAGGGGACGGCCACCCGCGGCTGGGAAGCTGCTCAAGCACGAGCCCGACTCTGCTCCCTCTCCATGAAGCCTCGGATGGCTTTCCAGCCCTTCACAGCCCTCGCAGAGTTAGGATGCGGCGGAGGTGTCGGCACCCTCCTGCCCTCGCACCCTCGCCGCCGCTTCCCCAGCTGCACGGCGGGGCAGCGCTGGGACAAAAGGCCAGCGACCAGCATGGAGCAGGTTAGAGAGATGCATGTTCTCCCCTACTGCACAATTAATCATGGGAAGTTTTTCCTCCTTTCGTGCATGAAACAAAATTTGGCAGGGCGCTCTGACCACAGGGACTCGCTGCTTGCTCTCCAGTAAAAAACCCAGCCACCTCTGGCAAAGAAATAACCTCAGAGCATCCCTGTGTGCACAGGCAGCGAGAGGCAATGGGGGGCCAGGCAGGAAAACCCAGTGGGGCTCGGTCCACAGCCCCCCCGTGCAGCGAGCACCTTCAGCCACACGCTCCTGGCGTTCGCCCCCCTCGCCAGTCCCCAGCGCGCACACGGCTGTGCTGCTCTGCCGCTGCCACCGGCCCTGCCCGCAGGCCCTGGTACTCCGGTCCCGGACACACAGATGCCCAGGCAGCGGCACCCACCCCCGGCCAGCTGCCCGGGTGCTGGCAGCAGCCACTGCGTCCCCTGCCCGGGCTCCCCTCCCGCCCCAGCTGCCTCCCGCTGCCTGCTCCATCCCCCAGCCTGGCTGGAGCCACAGCCCGTCCGTTCCAGGAGCAAGCCCAAGCCTCCCCAGCAGCGTTCCAGCTATTTGTTATTGGAAAAAGGGGGAAATACGGTTTTCGACAATTATTGTTTTTTCCACCTGACTGGCTGCAAACTTGTTAATTTTTTTCTTTAATGTGTGAACAGTGTCGACGGCAGCTGCATGTGAAATGACTCGACGCCCTATCTGCGGGTCCCTGGCTGGCTTTCAGTGCTCGCACCGCAAACATTGCCTTCTATAAATAAAGGCCTATATCTCATCAATGGCAGAACAGCAGAGCTTTATATAGTCGTCTTACATAAAACCGTCTCTCTTTATGGGCTTCAAACCATTTGCGTCACTTAGTGCAGCTCCGTAAACCTCCTGCTCCAGCCGCTCCCCCACGGAGGGAGACCCGGCACGGCTGCCCTGTGCCCCGCGCCACAGGCGGGGAGCCCGGGGTCCCCGCTCCGCCCGGGGCTGTCCCCCCCCCCCCCCGCAGGGCCAGGTGACAGCTGTGTCCTCGTCCCCCCACCCCGCCGCCTTGGCACTCGCCTCCCTCCAGCCCGCCCGGCCTTGGCACCGAGCGCCGGCACGGCAGCCGGCACTGCCAGGCACCCCAGCGCCTGGGGATGGCCGGCCGTGGGCCAGCACCACACACCCTGCCCTTGTCACCCTGCCTGTCCCTGCCGCGGGTGCCGGGGCAGTGCAGGCAGGGATGCGGGGAGGTGCTGCTCCGACCGCCGTCACTCGGGAAGCAGGGACCTGAGGGCACGGGGTGACCTGGGACGCAGTGCCAGGCTGGGGGGACATGAGCCCGGTCGGTGACCTTCTACCCCACCGCCCAGCCTGGTGCGGGGGATGCCGGGGGCTGCCCCCATGGCCACCGGGCACAGGTCACAGCCGCAGCCTGCGCACAGGCTCCCGCGGTCCCCCGGGTCCCCAGCTCCATATGGCAGAGCCCGTCCCTCCGGCTCGCCGCAGGCGCCCGCACGCACGCACTGATGGGTCGCGGGGGGGGCCAGGGACTCCTGCCGGGGCTGCAGCAATGCCTGCCTGCAGGGAGGCAGCCGGCATCCCAGTGGGCAGCGCTGGAGCTGGGGCGGGAGAGCTGCAGAGACCATGGTGACAGCCTTCTTTTACCTCTGTGCCACCCCAGCTGCCTAACCCAGGTGGGCAAGTGGCCAGAGCCAGAGTGACACTGGCACCAAGGACGGGGTCACAGCAATGCCCTGCCAGCCACGGTGCCATGTGGCATCCAACCGTGCCGCCGGCACAGGGCACCTGCACCCCAGCCAGCCCTGCCCCATGCCCAGAGCCACTATGCCCAGCCAGCCACACTGCACCCCATGAACCCTGCACAACCCAGCCAGTCACCCTGCTCCCCGTCAGCCCCACAGCCTTGTGTCCCCAGTCCCCCACGGCCCCACAGCCCCGTGTCCCCAGCACCCCATGGACCTGTGGCCCCATGCACCGGCAAGTACCCACTCCCACCGCCAAGCCCCCATGGGTGCCCCGGCCCCAGCCCTCCCGCAGTCGCCCAAAGTGCCCATCCCGCTCTGCAGCCAGCCGCACTGGGGGGGGCACCACCCCACAGACCCCCACGGTGCCCTGGCCCCGGGGACAGCAGTGCCCCGATGTGCCCAGCCCGGCACGTGGGTCCGGCCTCGTGGCACGTCCCACATCCCCGGGGAGCCACACCAGGCGCGGGCGTCCTGGCCGCTGGCTCCCCCCTGTATCGGAGACAGGCTTATTAAGTGTGTGATATTAAATTACCCAGATAAGAGCGTAAGAGCTTTTAAAGTCAATTCATTAAATATAATTATGAAGAGAGCTTTTTTATGCTCGCAGTGATCCGATCTCAATCAGGGAGACGGTGGGAAAGCCGCCGGCTCCTCCAGCATCTCCGCTCCCCCGCCGCGTCGCCTCCGCACCCCCCTGCTCCCCGCATCAGCCCCCACAGCAGGGAGCCCTCACCCACAGCCACGGCCCTCGCTGCCCGCCCCGCTGCCCCGGCACCCCCTCTGTGCCGGTGCCACCGCACTCAAACGGGGGGTGGCACTGGGGTCTGCCCAGCCAAGGGGAGGGAGCGGGGAGGCAATGGGGGTGAGCTGTAAGGGCTGGCGGGGTTGGGGAGGAGGGCAGTGGGGTATGGAGATGTACTGGGGCAAGAGCCAGGGGACTGGGAGCTGAGCACGGGCTCTTCCCATCCACAGGTCCACTTCCCTGCAGGATCCGACCCCCTCCCCATCCCCTGCAGAGCAGCGTCCTTAGGGACCCAGTGATGCATCCCCGCTCCCCAGGCAGGCGGAGTGCGCGCTTCCCTCCGCTCCCACTTTCATTAATGGCGCTTTGCAATCAATTAATACCCGCCAGGCAGGGGGAGGCTGCCCTGACCCGCGGCCGGACCCCTCTTGTGCAGCCCAGGTGGCCCCACGCCAGCCCTTTGCACCGGGGTCCCCCTGCTCGCCCCGTGCACCCCCAGCCTGGTGTACAGCTGGGTGCCAGCCTGACCCTGTCTTTCCTGGGGGAAACCATGGGGGAGCAGGGACCCCAAAGACACCTCGGGAGCCCCACGCCCCTCACACCTCCCCAGCCATCCAAAAGACAGCCGGATTGCCAGGACACCCAGTGTCCCCTTGCCATGCTGCCTGACACCCACCGTGCTGAGGGGCTTTATGGTGACACCCCCAGGTTCAGCCAGTCCCTCACTGTCCCACCTCGGTACCCCAAATCCTCTTCACCCCCATGTCCACCCGCACGCTGCCGCAGCCTGGGCACCACGGGGCGAGGAGCAGCAGCACGACTGGCCGGCGGAGGGGTGCTCCAGGCTGGGGTCCCCACACAAGGCTCCGGCGGGGGCTGGTGGGAGCAGCTACCCGCTGCTGGGAGCTGCTGGACTGACATTTATTTTTAGACGTGAATTGTATAAATTAGCATTTCTCAGTGGATTAAGCAGCAGGAATTGTGTAAAATTAAATGGCAATGAATTGCATTAAAGTCCCCCGTTTTCTGGCACAAGCAGCGCCTCGAGCCGTACCCGGGCAGCTCATGTGTAACAGTGCTGGAGATGCCACCGCCGCCACTCCGGACAGGAGCGCAACCAAGCTGCGGCGTGTCTGCACCACCCGGGATACAGACTTGGGGACACACAAGCACGGTGGCCAGGCTGTGAGGACGGGGGCTCCGGATGGGCTGCAAGCCCATGGGGAGCTGGCTCAGGCGCTGGGCTGGGGCTGCAGGACATGGATCCGGTGAGCGAAGCGTGGTGACCCAGATGGGCACAGCTGGGCTCGGCCGAGCAGCTCACAGGCACGGAATCAGCAAGGGATGTTCCAGGCTGTCCTGGGCATCAATGCTGCCAGCCCCAGCCCAGCCTGGGCATGGCAGGACACCCACCACAGCCGCAGCCATGCCACGCTCCAGGGGAGATGATGCTGCGCTGGGTCCCACATGGGACCCCAGAGCCCCTCCACGCCCTGGCCAGGGCAGGTCCTGCAGTGCCTGGAGCCCTGTGAGAGGCTGAGGGGGCCCCGGTGAGGCCCCCACGGCGTGGGGCACACTCAGCCCTGCACAGGAGGAGAGGCAAAAGCAGGTGGATGAACACCAGGGGCTGAGCAGGCACCAGGCAGGGCAGCGCAGGTGAGGAGCAACGAGTCCAGCTCTTACCCAGCGTAAAAATAGGCTGAAAATGTGACATTAAGTACAGTTCTGGCGGAAAGGTCAGGGAGACTCCCTGCGTCGGGAGCGGCGTGGGTTGCAGGGGGACGGTGGCAGAGCCTTGCTGGGAGGAGGCAGGGGCGACAGCCTGCTGCCCCCTGCCCACCCCACGGCCCCAGCCGGGATTTCTCGGGGTGCACATGGGGTGCAGCCAAGGATGCGCCCCCTGTCTCAGCACAGGGGTTTCCCCCACACCGGGGTCTGCACGGGGTGTTGGGAAGACCCCCCCACCGCCCACATCCCGGGCAGGCAGGAGGCCCTGCCTGGAGAGCTGGGGCTGGTGCCAGCTCCGAGAGGCACTGCCAGCTCTCGGCATCGTCCCCGCTCCCCCCCACCTCCAGCCCTGGCAGGACTGGCTTCGGCAGCCACAGATCAGGAACAAAAGGCTTTTGACGGGGGACGTGGTTTTGAGAAAGGCACCCGGCTCCTGCCTGACCATGAGCGGAGCCTCCTGCCGCAGCCACTGCCGGCGAGCCGGCGGGATGCTGCTGCCAGCCGGGGGGAACCACCTCCACGCACCTCCTCCCGCAGCCCCCAGACCCCTGCCCACCCCAGCTGCCTGTCCCCCTTGTCCCCAAAGCACCACGGGGAGGGGTCTCCCTTCCCACCGTGCCCCCCAACGCGGCCAGCACCGGCCTCGGGCTGTGGCCGTACCGGGGTGCCAGGCACGGGGGTGACGGGGGGGTGCGAGCCACCTGCCGCAGCTGAGCCCCAGCTCCGTGGGGACGCTTCCCAACCTCCTGCTTAATGGCACGTAAAGAACGCTATTGATTTCCCGCGCCGGCACCGCACGCTTCGCGCCCTCGGCACCGCAGCTGCGCTCGCCCAGCCGGCAAGGGTCCGCATCCACCGCCCTCGCCCGGGCGCCGGGCAGCATGCCAGCAGCACCGGGCACCAGGCGGCCCAGCCCCGCGACCCCGGGCAGAGCAGGGATCGGGGGGCTGCGGAGCACAGCACAGCTCGAGGGGTCAGAAGGGGCTTCACCAGGTCTCCGGCACGGCCCTCGGCTGGGGCCACATTTGTCAGCGGGGCTGCAGGGGAGCCTTGCTGCAGCTCAGGGCTGTCCCTGCCGCCGGGGGAGATTTACGGCCCAGCCGGGCTTTATTACACGGAAGATGCTTACGCCGGGGATTTTTTTTTTTTCTCCATAGTTTCTTAATTTGCTATCCCATAAAGAATGTGGATTTGTGACGTTAAATAGGGGAAGATCATTTACCACTCACGGCTCTTACTTAAAGGATCCGCACGAGTTATTTATTGTGTGAGCATAGGCTGCAAGCGGCAGCACGAGGGGACACGCTCCAGCCGCGGCACCGCTCCTGCTCCCGACCGGGCAGCCAGCCGGCGGCAGCCCCTCGGCTTTGCCACCCTCGTGCTGTAAAACTTTCAGCCTCTGGACAAAGTCCACCTCGTGCCCAGAGGGAAGGAACGGCTCCAGCACTCCCGCAAGCATGGCTGCAGGAAAAGCTCCTTCCCTTCTCCGGTGTTTTTGGGGACGCCACCTCTGATCCAGAGGCTGCTCGCCACGGGCTGGGCGCCCCGGGACCCCAGGCTATTTGTCCCACTGGGATGTGCTGCAGACTGGGAGCCCTCCATCACTGCTGGGACATGCTGTGACTCACGTATCCACCCACTGCAGCGGGGATACGAGAGCTTTCTGAACATGAAGACACACGCGGGGACCCAGGGCTGGGACCAAGGAAGCCTGGAGCTCCCCGCTGCTTGACGGCTGGGTGCAGGGCAGCCCGGGTGTCCCTGCGTTGGGGCCACAGCTGGGAGTCACGGGAGCACCCAAGCCCACACAACACAGCTGGGACTCGCTCTGCTTGCCAGGCAGCTTGTGCTGCGTTTTAGTCATTCCCAGGAGGCACGAGGGACCGATTCAGCTCTGGGAATGGGAGTAGGAGGCTCCAGCTGCAAATAGTGTTGCTTCAACAGGTCCCACTGCTGCCTGGCAAGGCTTTGAGACGTGGTGTGCGGCAGAGGGAGGTCACATCTTCCCTCATCCCTCCCCATGCCCGTGCACTGCAGCCTCTCCTGCCCCAGGTTCACCCCTTTGCTCCACGAGCGGCTGGAAAGCAGATGGTAAGAGGTGACGGGGATGCCCCTTTCTGCTGACAGTCCCTGATGCCTCAAACGCTGGGCCAGCAGGCTGAGCTGGGGACAGGGGAGTGGAGGCTGTGGGAGCCCTGGACTCCCCTTGCTTGGGCCAGGGGCCAGAGGTCCGCTGGCACTAACCATCCTCACGCCTGAAGCCTGCTCTAGTGCACGGAGCCGGCACACCGGAGCCTAGCTGCCCCGGCATCCCCAGGGCAGACTCCTCAGGAGCTGAGGCAGGCGGGCCAGCTGGTCCTGCACAGCCACCTGCGGAGAAACCAGGTTCTGATGACTGTCCCAAGGGTCACCCTCCGCTGCCACGCAGCACGGCACACGCCGCACACCATGCCCATGCTGCGGGAAGCTTGCACCCAGCCCCAGCCACCCCAGCTCTGCCCTGCCAGCCTTGCAGCGCCAAATCCCATCACCAAGCCTAGCTGCCCGGCACAGCGCTGGGCTCGCTGCCTCCCCCACAAGCCAAAGCTGTGCAGGATCTTCCAGGAGGAACCCGGGGCTGGAGCCAGCGTGGCCGAGCCACGCACAGGACTGTCCAGCACTGGAGCTCCCTGCTCCCAGCCCAACCGCGCTTGTGCCCGGCAAACTCAGGCAGCTGGCGTAGGGCAGGCACAGAACCCGGCGAAACGCCAGCTGGAGTGGGGCTCCCCCCCCCGCTGCCCCCTGCTCCTTCCCACCCCATCGCAGGGCCCCACGCCACCCCCTCCACACACCGCAGCCCCCCGAAGTGCTGCTTTCCCGGGGACAGCATCCCCCCTGCGCAGCGAGCAGGTTGTACCGGCGGGCACAAAGTGAAACGGGACATGCCGCATCAGCCATTTCCAGCCCCGCGGAGCGTCCTCTCCCCGCAGCATCCCGCACAGCCCGTGGCACCGCGTCCCCTCCCCGGCACGGAGCCGGCTGGCTCCCGGGAGCGCAGCGAGCCAGCCCAGCAGCAGCCCCTGGCAGCCGTGGGAGAGAGACGGCTCATTTCCAGAGTCATTACGGTCCGAAAAAGGGTCCTATCAGCTATTCCACCCGTTCAGCGCATTTATTTTCCCAAAGCACAGCGGGGATTTGTGATTCCAGGCTCAATATTAGCGAGAGCCCGGCGGGGAGCTCGCTGCCTGGGCAGGCTGGGCGCTGCTGGGAGGAGGCCCTGCGACCCCCGGGCAGACCCCAGCAGCCCCCCGCTCGCCCAGCTGCAGCTGTGTCTCCGGAGTGGGGCCGCTTGGCGTGTGCGTGTCTGCGCACACGCGTGAGTGTGCAACGCTGGCAACCCCCAGATTCACACGCACCCCGGCACCAACCCCCCTCAAACGCAGGAAGGCTCTCCTATGTGCAAAGGGGTCTCTGACCCCCCCACCCACCCCAGCCACCCTCGCTGTGAAAAGCACCCTGCGACAGAGCACTTCAACCCAGGGGGAAGCGCGGGCTGGAGCCGGGCTCTACACCACAGCACCTCTACACCGCTGCACACCCACCCCGGGGAACGCCGAGCCCCATTTCCCCCCGGCCCCAGCTCCCGCCTGTGAGCCCCTCCAGCACGGACCTGCCGGCAGCCCGGTCCTGCGGCGCAGAGCCCTACGGAGAGCGGCCACAGAGGATCCTCTCTCTCTCTCCATGTGAAACTTGGGAGGGAAACTCAAACAGAGAGAGATGCAAACTTCAGCAGCCGGAGCAAGCCAGGGAGCCCTGCTCCGGTGAGGTGCGGCCGGGTGGGTGCCCCCCGCACCAGCGGGGACCCCCGGGGAAACCGAGCCAGGCGTGCACTCACCACAGTGAAATCACGGGAGGAGCAGTTCTCGCCGCTGAAGTTGCAGCTCTTGAGCATGTCGTCGAGCTGATGGCCGGTGCGGTTGACAATGTCAGCCATGTCAGGGTCGGGGTAGAGCAGGTCCGTGGCCTTGTGGCCGTCCCGGTCCTTGGGAGGCAGCCCGGTCATGTTGGCCAAGTGGAAGATGTCAGCATCGGTGAGTGCCGAGTGGCGGTAGCGGTTGATGTTGCAGATGGTGATGGCGGGGAAGACCATCTCGCGGATGGCCTCCTCGTCCAGGGCCATGACGTGGGGGTGCTCCAGGTAGAGCAGCGCTGACTTGGCCGCCTGGTAGAGGAAGAAGGCGAGGGAGGCCAGGAAGGCAAACGCCCAGAGGGTCTGGCGCACGCCCAGCCGCCCTGACCGGCAGATGTGTCCCAAGCCGTGCAGCGTGCTGGTGCTGGCGAAGGTGGCCAGGTCCCGGGAGCGGGGCCGGGCAGGGTCCTCGATCAGGCTCTCCTTATCCCCTTCTTCTTTCTCCTTCTGCTTCTCATCCTCCTCGGCAAATTTGATTTTACACACGATCTCAATCGGCATCTGCCCTGAGCGGCCGGCGTGCCCAGCCAGTGAGCTGCCCCCCGGCACGGGCACCGGCCGAGAGCCCGGCCAGGAGCTGGGAGGGGGCTCGGGTCCCCCCCAAGCCCCAGCACGGCGCCGGGAGGGCCGAGCCGTCTCGGGAGGGAAGCGCGGCCCCTCTCAGCAGCTCCGAGCCGCCGCTTCCCTCTTGTCTCACTAGTCGATCGTCTCCTTGTGCCTTCGCTTATCAGCACAAACACAGCTGTCAAAAACCCCTCTCTCTCCTCTCCCTCGCTCTGTCTCTCTGCCTCTCTCCTTCGCTCCTCTCTGGTTAAGACCCCAGCAGATACAGGCAGCATTTAGGCATCATGTGCTAATAAAATCCAGGGAATACTTAATAATTCAAGACATGTCAACATTATTTCATTGTCAAATAAAGAGCGAGCACCAGAGAAAAGAGGCAGCGCGAAGGGCCCGGCGCCTCCGGGGCAGGGAGCCGCGCTTCGCCCTCTCCCCAGCCGCGGCTCCCAAGCGCGGCCGGAGCCACTTGTTTGAATGGCTCGGGAGCCGCCGGAGCCGAGCCGCGCCGAGCGGAACCGAGCCGTGCGATGCCGTGCCGTGCCGCGGCAGTCCGAGCCGCGCCGCTCCGCGCCGTGCGGTCCCGCTCCTCTCCGCTCCCAGCCGAGCCGTGCCGAGCCGTGCCGTGCCGTGCCGTGCCGTGCCGTGCCGTGCCGTGCCGTGCCGAGGCGGGCGGGGCGCGGAGCCTGCCCCCCCGCCGCCGCCGCCGCCGCCGCCGCCGCGCCCGTGAGCCCCGGGGCAGGGGCAGAGCGCGGCTCGGCTCGGCTCGGCGCGGCTCGGCGGGGGCGGGCAGCCTGCGGGCAGCTCGCCCGGCGGCCCCCTCCTGCTCGCCCGCCTGCGGACTCCTCCTGCCTCGGCGGCTCCCCGGCCGTTAACCGCCTCCCTGCCGCGGCCCGCCGCGCCCCGCCGGTCCTGCTCCCGGCCCCGCCGAGACCCGCAGCGGGGCTGAAGACGGGGCACCGGGGCTGCGCCTCCCCGCGACTCCCCCTGTGTGTCCCCCCGTGTTCCTCGGTGGAGCTGGGAGGGCGGCGGCACTGTCACCCGCCCCCCCGTGTCCGCCGCCCCCTTCCCCGCTGCCCTTGCTGGGCTCCCCCACTTCGTCCGTGCCCCCCCCCCCCCCCCCGCTTTGTGCCGCACGCCGGGCTCCGCGTCTCCCCACGGCGCGCACGGCCCCACGCAGGACCCAGCTCCCGCGGCAGCGCTGCCCCGCACACCGCGGGGGAAGCGGGGTGTCCCCGTGCCCACCCCGCCCACCGCAGCGGGGCTCTGTCTGGCGTTGCCCAGCGGGGTCCAAGCTGCGGTGAGGTTGTGGGGTCCCAGCTGTGCTGAGGTTGTGGGATCCGAGCTGTGGTGAGGCTGTGGGGTCCCAGCTGTGCTGAGGTCGTGGGTTCACCCCACGGCACCAACCACAGAGCCACACAGTGCCCGAATCCGGCTGCTCCCCACGCACAGTGCCTTCTGACAGCAAGTCATGATCTGCCCCGGCTTCCTGCCTCAGTTTCCCCAGCTGGTGACGAAGGGCTGGCTCTGCCAGAAAGGCCGGGCCAGACCCCTCACCCACAAGCCAAGCAACTCTCTGCGATCCTGCCTAGCGGCACAGCGGCGGGGGAAACACCAGCTCCCTGCCTCCAGAGCAAGCCCAGCACCAGTTCCCCCCCCAGGAGATGTGGCTTTGCTGGGGACGTGCGTGCCTGGCCGGGAAGCCGGGGTCCCGGGAGGACAAGTGATGAGACAGCCGCCCATGAGCTCGACGAGAGGCCTCGCCCCTCCCCGGGGACTGCGCCGCAGGTCAGCGTGACCTTCACTGCGCTGCCGATGCCAACGGCAAAGCTTTCCCCGGCCGTCCAGCGAGCGCACACACGCACATCTTCAATCTTCCCATCGATCTGTGCATGGCACACATGTTCCTGCCGCTGCGCGGGTCAATACAGCATGATGGGCTGCCTCCGGCAGGCAGCACGCGCAGCCCCGGCCGCCCGCTTCGCCCTGCCCGGGGATGCGGTGTGCACGTGCCAGCCCCGCATCCCCAGCCCGGAGAGGGACAGTGGGGAGCGGGCAGGGCACGCCGCAGCCACAGGTGGTCCCAGCCACACAGCCGCCGTCCCCGAGCTGCTTCCGCAGGGCTGCTTGGCTCCACGGGGGATGCTTGGCCCTGCGAAGTCTGTGAGCAGCAAGGGCCTGATCCTGCGGCCAGGAGGTTCTGTGCTGCAAGGCGATGGCCAGCACTGGGTCTGTGGTCTGCAAAGCCTGGTGCAGAGTCCCTGCCTGTGTCTTTCAGAGCCGTGGTGGTGAGGGACAGCAGTGCAGAGAGGATCTGCCAGGCAGGTCCACCCCGTAAGCGCAGATCCTGAGGCGCAGGGCAAACCGAGCTGTGTGAGTGTGAGACTGGCAGGAGCCCAGTGTCCTCTGTGTGGTGGACAGTCATGGCACAGGAGCAGGACTGTTGCTCGGCTCCCTCCTTGGCCCTGGCCCCCACACCACAGGGACCACAGACCTCTGCTCTCTCTGGACATCTTCTGCTCCATTAGCAACTGCCACCTGGGCTGGGGACACGTCTCGGCACACTCCACACAGCATGGATCCCTCTTCTGTGTCCAAGGAGACATGCCCTCTCCTCCCTTCTCTCCTGCCTCTCCTCCCCTGCTGGGCCCTGGTCCTGCCTGGCCACCCAGCAAGGGCAGATGGGTGCTGGGGACTCATCGCCTTGCAGGATGACCCAAGACACAGGGCTGCAGTGCAGCCAGGCTGGGTTGGGATCGAGCTGTGCCCCAAGTAAGGAGCACCCAAGGCACAAGCCCCATCCCCAGCTGCAGCTGCAGGCCTCCTGCAAGCCATGGAGCAGGGAGGGCTGCGGCTTTGCGGCCACCAGCATCCAGGGAGCGGGCATGGTTCCGCACTGGAGCCTCTCACATGTGGCTAGGCACGGCACGCCTGCTCATGGGGGATGCGAAGCCACGAGGAGGGACGCTACGGCATGCAGCGGGGCTCATCGCCCCTCTGCCCGGCCACGAGCAGCTGCTGATGCTCCCACATCCAGCCCTTGGGATTGATGCTGACAGCCGGGAGAAGCCCCATGCCCCGGACTCCGGAGTGCCGACTTCGCTAGCCTCCGTGGCAAGCTACTCAACAGGACAGGAGAGCCAGCCAAGGGCTCACCGGCAGCCTGGGAAAGGGGGGGTCCCCCCTGCTCACCCTCGCGCTCTCCAGCCCAGGGGGATGCTGAGCAGCGGGGGCTTGGCGCAGGGCCCACGCGCTACGCTCAGATGATGGGGGGAGGCTGCGAGCGCCGGGGAAGACAGGACTGGAATTCGAAATGATGTTGACAAATCGGAGAAATGGCCTGAAAACAATCAGATCCAATTCAAAAGGACAAGCGCCAAGAGCTGGGCTGGGGCGGAAAGCAAATCTGCCCAGCGAGCAGAGGGCGAGCAGCTGGAGGGCAGGGCTGCTGAGCCGGCGGGAGGGCAGGGCACAGCCCCGTCTTGGCAGCGGGCAGCGGTGTCCGCTTGTCCGAGTTTAACACCGACACCCAGGACAGTCGCAGGCGGACAAACAAGGCGTGCAGAGGGTCAGAGCCCCCCAGGCAGGACGTGCTGTGCAGGTGCAGTTATCTGTGAGTGCAGAAGCCGCGTTTCCAGACGCCCAGCAGCCAGGCAGCTGCTTGGAAAAGCAGCCGGGAGCTAGGAAAAAACAGGAGAAGCCTGTATCATTTGGGATATGGGATCTGCCAGTTGCGCTGAGCTCAGTGGAAGGGACGACGTTGCTCAGGGCTGTGTGAGAAGGAACATCATTCGCAAGGCATCTGAAGCACTTGCTGGCAGCAAGGCCTCAGTGGGAGCCCTGTGCCTGGTCCGGGACCACACATCAAGAAAAATCCAAACTAATTGGAAAGAGTAGAGACGATGGCAATAAGAGAGAGCAGCGCTGGAGACTGGCTGGAGGCACTGGGGGTTTGGGCAAGAGCAGAGGAGGCTGCGAGGCTGCACCCGTGGACAAAACAACTGCTGTGAGCACAGGAGGAGGGGGCTTTCTACAGCATCAGGGCCCTGGCATACCGTAGAAGACAGCGGGGTTTAGGTGGAGTCTCTGCACGCGAGAAGCCGGCCCACAGCCTAGAGGAGTGCTCGGTGGGACTGATCCTGCCGCGGTGCCCTCCAACACCCTTGTGATGATTCATCCCCCCCAGGACACAGACACTGTCCGTTTCTATTCTTAGGCCAATCTGGATGAGGGTCTGTTTGCGATTTCCCTGTCTTGCCACCGAGCCGATGGATTGACCCTTTGCCGTACCAGCACCCAACCTCCCACCACGCTCCGTCACCGGCGCTGTGCCGCTGCGGTGAGCCCACCCTCTCGGCCACCTGCGGGGCTGTGGCTTCCTCAGAGTGGGCACAGGGGATCAGCCCAGGGGACCGAAGGGTGCCGTGGCCAGGACAGCCCGGGCAGGCGGGCAACGCAGGTGATGGGATAGCTGCAGCCCTGGGTGGGCAGCCGGCACTTGCCCCAGGGGAGACCCCCAGCAAGCAGCCCCCACCTGATCCCCCATGGGTCCGAGCTGGCCGGGATGCAGATCCTGCTTGCTGGGCACATCTGCCGCCAGCCCAAGCCCATGAGCTGGCTGCTGCGCCTTCCCCACCAGCTCCACATGCTCCGGAGCCGGCACTGGCTGCAGCCCCGTGCCCGGAGGGAAGTGGATCTGGGGCGATCATTAATTTTGATCTAATTGAAGGAAACGTGACTGTGGAGCCCAGCTGGCCGCAGCACTGTGCTCTGCCTCGCGCCGGTCAGATCCTCCGAGACCCTTGCAAAAGCGTCGGCTTAACAAGCACAGCCTCCTGCCCCGGCCTTCCCGGCACGCTGCCGGCACCCGCACGGCAGGTCGGGCTCCGCGGCAAGGGCAGCGAGTGCCTCGCCTGTGGGGAGATGTGGGATGACAAGATGTCCACTCCAATTACAGGAGAGCAGGGCTGGCGACGGTGTGATGAACGTGCCAGGCATCACCGCCCGCCGCGGAGCTGGCTGCGGGGCAGTCGCGGGAACAGTAATGCTGCTTGCACCCCACTCTCCGAAACCTCTGCACTGTCCTGCGCCCGCGGGGAGCAGTGGGGCTGGGAACGGCGGGAGGGAGCCGCACGCACCAGGGCAGGGAACAGGGCCATTGCCATGAATGTTTGTACCAGCCGCACAGTGCTGGGATGAGGAGGGCAGCTCTGGCGCCACAGACCAGCCTTGACAGTGGCCCCGGACCCCTGGGGAGGCGGTGGCTGGCCTGGGTTGGGTTCCACCAAGAGCGGGGAACCCCTCTCCAGTTAAGCCCATACTGGCAGATGAAACATCTGCCAGGGCCACAGATGCATTGGCTGCGCAGCACCCCATTAATACACTGACCCCATTTACGTAAACTACCCCCATTAAACACAACATCTTATTAAATGCTTTACCCCAATTAAGTGCAATACCTTAATTAATGCAACACCCCAATTAATGACAACACTCCCATTCAATTTATTCCTTCATTAAGCGCAAAACCTCAATTACAAAGTCTCTTTCGAAACCGTGTGCACGAGCTCGCACAAGGTGCCCTGGACACCTTTTGCTGTTTCCAGAAAAACAATGCTGGGTTTCTGTGGCTTCTGGGGTCCTGCCTCCCGGAATTTAAGGAGTGGGTTTCAGTAGAAGGTAAAGTAGGATGTTTCAGTAGGAGGTGTAGGAGCATCCTCCATGGCTGAGAGGACAATGTCTGCCTGCATCTGATTCGTGTTAGATCTCATGGACTCTCAGTGAGATAATGGGTCAAATCCCAGCCCAGTTCATGGAAGAAAAGGGTCTGTGCTGGGCCCAGGCCCATTCCATGGTGTTTAACCCCAAGCAGCAGCAGAGATCTTGCTGACTGCCCTGCTGACTTCACCCTGAGAGGCTCAGTCGTGCCCCAGTCCCAGCCATCTGCTGCCTCCGTGCCCGGGGAGAGGCAGCAGGCAGCGGCTGCTGTGGGGGTTGCCCACCCGTGTACAGCAGCCCCCTCTCCTGGTCTCCATGTGAGACACCCAACGTGCCACAGCTCTGCCAGGCTGAAAGCAAGAGAAGAAACAGTGGCTGGCACCCCCTCACCGTCTTCTGCTCTGACCTGGTCAGTACAAACCACCCCCAAACTGAGCCAGCACAGACATCTTCACTGAGAGAACACACATCCAAAAGCCTGCCAGATCCGTGGAGAAGACCAAAGCAGAGCCCCCATCCACCTAAGAGCCTGCCAAATCCTCCATGGAGAAGAGCAAAGCAGAGCCCCCCTCCCAGCAGGATGGGCACACGTTTCAGCACAGAGGGTGTTCAGCATCCCCAGGAGGATGCTCAGCCCAGCACCTATCTCCAGGCTCCGGGTCCGGCGGTGCTCGCTGGCCCGTGACCGGCAGGAGGTCAGGCTCGGCTAACGCTGCCCTCCAGTCGTGAGCCGGAGGAGCGGAGAAAACGGCCTCACTGCCCTCAGAGCATCCCCTGCGGCGGGAAAGGCCGTCGCAGACGTGACTGGAGAGTGGCTGCATGGCAGCAGGAGCCCCAGCTCCAAGCACGGGGTGCTGGGGTGAGCACAGTCCCTCCTGCCCTCGGTGCTGTTAGGAAAGGGAAAGCGTCCTGGGAGCCATCGCTGCAGCGTGCGGAGACGCTCGTTTGGTTTTATAGCTTTTATTGCTGCAGCTGGCTGATCCTCCCTGGTCTCTGCCATCTTGAGGAGGGCAGCCGGGCAGGCTGGCACGTGGCTGCGCCGTGCCGAGCAGCTCAGCGACAGGGCATGTGCCTGGGCTGCTGCTGGGCTTACACCACTAAAAAAAGCACCAGCACAGCAGGGAAACTCGGCACCTTGCTGGGACAGTCCCCAGCGCTGTCCCCACACAGCCCCTCCGTCCTCAGCTTGAGCCCCCCCACCTCCACCACTTGTCACCTGCCTGGTGGTTTATAAAACTTTAAAGCTAATGGTGTAATAAACTCCAATAATGATATTGCAGCTGCACTGGGGCACTCTGGGATGAATACATTACGGGAGCTGCAGCAGTTGGGCAGGGAGGGTGGCATCGGGGCCACGAGATGCTCCAGCCAGCGCCACAGGAGACGATCAAGCCTCCCCCGGCCCGCTGTGAGCAGGGCACCCCCCTGCTTCACTCCCTCCCAAGCGACAACCGAGCAAAGACAACTGGAGAGCAGGCAGTCCGCCTTGGCCCCGGTCCTCCCTGAGCGTAAGCCAAGGCAGCAGACCTCGAAGGGAAAAGGAACGTGGGGGGAGCACGAGCCCCTAAGGCAGCCTCCAGGCAGCTTCTGGCTCGTGGGCAGGGGATGCTTGGATGGACAAACTGGGCTGAGCCGGGGGGACCACACTGCTCCGGCGGTGGGAGGTCATCCTGGCAGTGGGCTCCGTACTGGGGTGAGCCCTGGCCGCGGTGTTCCCTGCCCTGCCTCAGCAGCGCCAGCCCCAGCGCACACCCATCAGCGCTGGCGTGCCGGGGTGCACAGCTGCGGGCGCGCGTAGGGGAGCTGCTGAACACAGCTGTACGGGCACAGCTGGCACAGCTGGGAGGGCATCTCACAGCCAAGGGGACGTGCCCAGAGCTGTGCCGCACTGGAGGGGCAGGGTGCAGATGGGTGCAGCCTTACTGCGGCGCGCAGGGAGGATGAGAGCCCCATCCCACCCCAAACAGCCCTGATTCCGCCCCAGGGACGGGGTCTCTTCTGCGCTGGCGTGGGAGCAGAACGGTGATGGATGCCGCACGGCTGGAGCCCGGCACAGCAGCAGCAGGGAGCCCATCACCAGGCTCTCTAGGCACCTCTGGAGAGGTGCAGCCTGTGAGTAGCCCCAGTACAGGGCACAGGTAATGCTGGCACTCCAGCAGCACCCACACGGGGCAGCAGGGCTGCACCGCGGCTCCTCCATCTCGGCCCCGGCCCTGCGGGGTGTGAGGAGCCAGATGGGAGCGTGCCCAGCCAGCGGGGCATGCGGATCCGCTCTTCATGCTCCGAGAGACATCGCTCAGCTGCTCCCTCACACCTGGCTGTGCCCACAGGCCGTGTCCTGATCCGTCCCGCTCCGTCCCCTGCAGCCACCAGCACCCGGCCAGCACCCTCCTCCTCCTCCCAGCCCTGGACCGCTCCTGCCCCATCTGCAGTGCTTGGCCCAGGGGACTCCTGCCTCCTGCTTGCCTTTCCTAAAAACAACAGAGCCATAAACTGCCAGCAGAGCTGCCTCAGCGCAGCAATAGGGCTGAGGTTTTAAATGCACCCAAGTCAGGAGAGTGGAAGTTATGGGTCCCCGAGCAGCCGTAGCTCAGCCGCATGGTGCCCATGACAGTCCAGTGCGTGCACAGCCGCCGTGCCGCGGGCAAGGGGCAGAGTTAATGTTACCATGGGAACCATTGCTCCCCTTCCCCTGACATCTGTGTGACTAAAACCTCAACCCTAATGCCACGGCCCCGGCACGTGCGGCAGGGGCACCCTGCCTGCCCCCCCCAGCTGCCGAGTGAAGGGGCTGGGAGCCAAGCCCGGGACTGTCCCTGCCCCTCGGCGAGGTGGGGGCCATATTGGGGTTGCAGAGGGGAGCAGTGATTCGGAGGAGCCCACAACGTGAGCCCCACAGCCCAGCTCCTGGGGCTGCAATCCGGAGTGGCAGTGGGCCCTGGAGCCGAGCACACTGTGGGCACCGAGCGCATTGCATCCATCAGCCCCAGCACAAGCCGTGAGTGCCGGCGGCACGGCGGGTACTGCCTGCTGCGGAGCAGCGCATGGCCAACTGCAAACATGCTGCGTGTGCTGTGCCAGGCACTGCGGAGCCAGGCACCCTCACACCCTGTGTGCTGCAAATCCTGGGCACGCTGCTGGCACCAAGCATGGGGCATGCTGCAAACGCCAGGCACCTCGCTGGGCTTCATCCTGAGCACGCTACGAACAGGGAAATCAGAGGTGCTGACCCCGAATGTGAGCCAGGCCATCGCAAATGCGACGCCTTCAGGCACCGAGCGCCAGCTCCCTGCAGACAGGCAGCTGACGGCGAGCGCTGAGGGCACCGATGATGCCACGGGCACTGAAAGCTGCTGCGGACTGGGGATGCGCAGCAGGCTGTGAGCGCTGAGGGCTCACACTCGGCAGAGGAAGCACGGGCTGATGGCACTGCTGACGCGAGAGTCAGCGCAGAGCACGCTGCCGCTCCGGAGCGGGCTGGCGCCTGGCACCGAGTGCAGGCTAAATAGCAGAAACCCTGCTAACGCTGTGCAGCAAGCTCTGCAAATAGCAAAAGCATCAGGAAGCTTGTACCGAGCACACCATGGGCTGCGACAGCCAAGCGCGCAGCAAGCGAGCAGCACATCAGGCACGGGGGGCTGGACGCTGGGCGAGCAGTGAGCGTGCACACCTGTGGGAGCAAGCGGGGAGTGCGCGGGCAGCGTGGGCTGAGGCCACTGCAAGCACTGGATGCAGCGCTGGCGCTGAGCACCGGCCACAGTGCCAGAAGTCTTCTGTGAACACTGATCACGCTGCGGGGACCGAAACCCTGAGCACACCGCAGAGAGCGGGCCGCTGCGAGCGCTGACTGCGCTGCAAATGCCAAATCTAACAGGCGCCGGGCACACCTTGAGTATGAAACGCTGCCTGCAGAGATTGCTGAGCACTTGGCAAGCACAAAACCACAGCTGACACCAAATGCTGAAGGTGCTGCAAACACACTCTGAGCACACCACTTGCGCTGAACCGAGTGCGAGCACTGTGCAAATAACAACGATGCCACAGGTATTAAGTGCTGAGCACTCTGCAATTATCAAGCAAACCGTGGGCATCAAGTGCTGCACACACCACGACCACAAACACACTGCAGGCACCAATTTGATGAATGCATTCCCGATAACAAGCGTGTGGCTGGTGCTGAGCGCACCAACAAGAGCCATGCGAGTGCGGGTACAGAGTGCCACGGGCTATCGCCCGCACCAAACCTGGTGTGGGCACTGGGGCTGCTGCAGACAGCAGCTCGGGCACTGCGTGCGTTGCAGACACCCAACACAGCACGGGCACTGAATGCCAACCAAGTGCTTTGCTGGCTCCCTGTTGTGTGCTGCGCTATAAATAGGAAACGTGCCAAGGCACGTCCCTCTACATGCGTTGCAAACACCAAGCGAACGCAGACAGCAGGCACCCTGCGCTGACCCCCGAGAGCTGGGCACGCTGCAAACACCAGCCCTCTTCCAACGCCCACCTCGAAGCCCGCTCTGCAGAGAGCAGCTCCCCGGGCGCTGCGTGCTCTGCCAACGCCAGCCTCAGCGGCGGCACCGGGCACCAGCACTCCGCGTGCCGCAAACCTGCGCAGGCGTCCAGCGTCAGCCCAGCGAGCCGCTTGCAGCCAGTGCCGAGCGCGGTGCTGGGGGATGAAGGCCGCCCTGCCCGCAGGCTGCCGGCCCCACGGCTCCCCCAGCCCAGGGTGCGTGGGGTTCTGCCCGTCTCTTGGGGAGTGACAGCCGCGCAGGAGGGCCGGTGGTGCGGCACGTGCCGGTGTGCTCAGGGCCTGTTATTTCATTTTCACTTGTCCCATCCCATTAGCACAGCTGTCTGCCACCAGAGAAGGGAAAATTGATGCTAAACGGGATATCAATTTATCATGGAGTGTGTCACCCGCCGCACGGCTCTGCCAGCCGAGCAGCAGAGACGCGCTGCACCAGCCAAGCAGCACCTGTAATTAACAGCTCGTCAGCCTCCCCCGCGCTGCAGCCTGGGCACCCGCCGGTGGGCGCAGCGCGGGGAATCCCAGCTGCGGTGCCACCCCCCGCCCCCGGCTGGGGACCCCAGCATCCCTTCCGGGGGGCCGCGTGTGCCAGCGATGGAGGCAGCCGGCGGGTCGCAGTGGGAGCGCTGGGGTCGGCAGCCGGCGGGGCGCTGGGACAGACACCTGTCCCCTGTCCCAGCCCCGCATCAGCCGCTCTCCCTCTGCCCCGATCCAACCCTGCTGAGGTGTCCCGGCGCGAGGCAGAGCCGTAACTCACGGAGTGATGGTGCCCGGTGAGTAACGAGCCGGGAGCCCGGCTGCCGGGCGTGAGTTACAGCCGCTGCCTGCGCTCAGTGAGACATCAATCCCGGCGGGCGGCGGGGATAGAAACGTAGCGATCAGCGTGCCAGGAAGGGGCTGCAGGACGGGCCATCAATCCTGGGCAGCCTGGTGGGATGCCAGTGCAGGCAGGGAGCGGGCACGGCTGGAGGGCGCCCGCTGGGGACACCCTCGCCTGTCGCCCCTCTTCCAGCCCCCATCCTCCCAGACCCCCTTAGCCCCATGGGGGATGCAGGCTGCCGTGCTCAGCCCATGCTGCCCGGCTGCGGGGCCACAGACAGAGGGCAGCCAGAGGGAGGTGTCAAACGTGGCTTCTCCCAGCCCTGGGGATGCCAGTGGCCATTCTCTGGGAAAGGTGAGAGCAGGAAGGAGGGAAGGGGCCACCAGGACAGCCTGGTACAGAGCCGGGAACGAGGTCCCAACCCGGCGTTGGCAAAATCTCCAAGGGGTTTCACACGAGCAAGCTCTCCATCCCTGCTACTCCGGGCTGCTCGGCGGTTGCCCCCGTCCCCCCAGTGCCCCTGCCATATGGGGGTGCTGTAGCCGCACGTGCCCGGGCAGGAGCAGCACCGAGCCCCTGCCCAGCCGGGGATGGCACTGCCACCCCCGTGCCCGGGCTGTGCGGCAGCAGCGCGGCGGGCAGCCGGCGGGAGGGAGCGGGCGAGCGGGGCGGCCGGCAGAGCGGAGGCTGTTTGTTGCTTTGATGTTAAACACCCACAGATGAAATGTGTGCCCCGGGGCTGGGTCCCTCGCAGCCAGCCAGCCGGCCAGCCTCTGGCAGCGGAGCCGTGCCAGCGCTGGAGCCGATAATTGGATGCATGTTTCTTCCAATGAGTTTGTATCATTTTTATGTAAATTTGACATTTTCCTGATGTTCTGTAATGTGCACAAAGCAAGTGCCGCTCCTGCCGTCGGCAAAGCCTATTTCCTTCCTGTCTGAAGTGCTGTGTTGATTTAAGGGCCTGCTAATACACACAGCCGGGCCCCCCCGTGCACACGCACGTGCCCGCACGTGGCTTGCCGGCTCCGATCTCTCTCCGTCAGCCTGATGCGCAGCTCCTGGGTGCCCAACCCCATGTCCCACCCGAGGCCGGGTCCACCCTGCGCTGTCACAGCAAGGAGCTGCGCTTCCCAAGACAGCGGAGCACCTTCCTTCACCATCTCAAGTGCCACCAAATCCCCGACGGCATCGCGGGCTGTTTGGTTCATCCCGGTGGAGGAAAGGAGGTGCCTCCATGCCCGGCATGGGGGGGGAATGCCGGCAGTCCTCACGGGGCTCTTTCATCTCCTGGAGGAAGGCAGGAGGAGATCAGAGCCCTGGAGCCAGAGGGAGAGGAAAGCAGATGACAACCAAGGGGCACCTTTCTGGCAGCGCAGGGAGGTGCTGCTAATTAACCACACGCCCAGGGCTGCAGGGGACCACGCGGGGGGAGCTTTGAACTCTGCTGCTCCGGGAGCTGCCAGAAGCACCGGGATGGATCTGCCCGAGCACCCCGGACTGCTCCTGGGCAGGGTTCCGTGTGTCCTGGCCGCAGCACCGCCTGCCCACGGGCATTAGGGGGGACCTTCCTAGGGGTGCGGGCACCCCTGCTCCGCTTCCCCCCCACTTCTCACGCCGAGCTCTGTCTGTGGAGCAGGCGAGCGGGTTTCAAAGGCAGCGCTGCTATTTAAAGCCCTTATTGTTCACGTCCTTGACACCGGCAGCTACATCCTGCTGTCGTTCGATGAGAGCGCATCCTGGCCCGGCCAGCCAGAGGAAGGCAGCTAATGAAGAGCAAGTGCAAAGACGCCTCTTCTTTGTCCTGATCACAAAGCGGCTTCCCAAACGGTCCCCCTCCACCCTGCGCCCGGCAGCTATTTATAGCTCCCCTTCCCCAGGGCACGCTGGGAGTTTCCTCCAGACAGCGATGCCCTGGCATCCCTTTGATGGGCCGCAGGGATGAAGGCTCTCCAGCCTCGCACGCCATCCCTGTCTGCTCCCCCTGCAGAGGCAGCTGCGAGGGCAGCTGTGTCATCCAGGGCCAGGAGGAGGGTGGGCTCCCCCCCGGGGTCCGCTCCCTGCCCAGCCCAGGCAGCCAGGGGTCCTGGGGAGCTTCTCCATCTGGGCAGCATGGCTGCCTCCCTCCTCTTCCTCCCCACGGGTGGGCACACATCTGCTGCCGCCGCTGCCCTGCTCGCCTCGGGCACGGGGCTGCACAGCTGCGGGAGGCGGCGGAGGGCTGGGTGCCCCAGCCAAGCCCCCGCGCCCTGGGCAGCCTGCCTCCCAGCCCCCCAGTCACGGCGGGCGTCTGCTGCGCCCCGGTGCCAGGCGCTGCTCTCTCCGGCGAGAGGCTTTGACAGGAAATTAAAGATTAATGTTCCTCGCAGCACCTGTGCCGGTAGCACCCATGGTGCTGAGGACGTGCCCAGCATGGCAACCGGAGCCAGCAGGTCTGGGGCAGGGGTGCCCAGGGCGTCGGGGCAGGGAGCAGGGCGCCTGCGTGGGCAGCAGGGGTAGGGGTGAGGGGGGAAGGGACGTGTCCCTTGGGCACTGAGCCACCGTCACTGCATCGGGCACCCAGAGCCAGGCAGGGAAATGCCACCCCACAGGCAGGGCAGTATCAGGGCTGAAAGGGCTAGAGAGGCAGCGGCAGAGCGTCGCAGGTCTCAAAGCTCCGCGCAGAGCCCTCAGCGCCTTCCCTGCCTCCTTCAGCACGTGGACTGCCCTGAGCAGGGACCCAGGAGCCCCTCGAGGGGACATCCCGCAGCAGGCCAGGGGACACCAGCACCCGGCTAACCGGCCGCCTGGCACGGCGAGCAGAGCCGTGCAGCTGAGCAGGCAGTGCGATGCCAGGAGCAGGCAGCGCGATGCCAGGAGCGTTTTGTCCCTCCCTCCGGGAGGGGATTAAGCTCAGCCTGGCTCTTGCTGGCAGCAGCCGTGCCCACACGGATGCACCCGTGGCTGCAGCTGCCGCCTTAGCTCCCGTCGCAGCCGGGTGATCCGTGCCTGCTGCACCCACCACCCACTCCTGCGGCACCCCTGCCCTCCTCCCAGGGCACAGGGCTGTGCCAGACCCCCCTGTGCCCTGCACCTATTCCCGTGGGCACATGCTGAGCCCCACGAGGGCGGTGGGACCTGTTTCCCCACTGACTGGCCCTGGGCACACACTATCCGTGACCACAGGTCTCTCCTCCGGTTCCGCAGGAGCACCGGGCGCCTCGGTGCGCGGGGCTGTGGTTTTGTGAAATATGGCCCCTATAAATCCCGTCGGGTGCGAGCCGTTATTCTCAATATATTTTCAAATATAGTTCAATTATTTTTCCCATATATCACAGGGAAATTGCATTGGCGAGTGGCGGCGCTAAGCAGGGAGCGCGTGGCAGGGCGGCGTTAATAGGATTGTGCATGGTATTATGCATGAGGTCGTTCAGGACGCAGTGGGGAACCTCGCATGCTCCGGAGAGACGGGAAGGAATAAATCAGGCTATTAGCCCAGCACCTTGCTCAGGTCTGCAGGGGATTAATCTCTGCGGCGTGTGGGGATCCCAGCTGGGTTGCCTCCTCGGGCTCCTCCCAGGAGCTCTGTCCCACGCTACGCCTGCGTCTACTCAAAGCACCGGGGAGCAGAGGCAGTGCTGAACATGCCAGTGTCACCAAAGCAGGAGTGACGTGTCACCAGGGAGCGGGCATCCCATGACTGCACTCAGGACAGTCCCTGAGCCCGGTGGTGAGGCTGGTGGGACACCCTGGGAAAGCCCTAGGTGTGTCTCAGGATCTTCACTGGAGAAGTGGGCCCTGTCCTCCTTGGCCTGAGCTTGCTGAAGGGCTGAGGGCGAGCCTGTCCCCAGCCCACAGCCCTGGTTCCAGCCCTGTGTGGGGTCCCAGGGGCTTTCTGCCCCGTGCCACGTTGCAGGTGGGCAGCGCGGGGTGCCCTCACCACCCCTCGCCAAGCGGCAGGCGCTCGGCCAACAGTACCTGGGGAGCAGCCGCAGCCTTCAGGACGGGCGCGTGTAATCAGCCGGGACAGTCACATTTCCTTCAGTTCTCCATGAATATTTATGCAATTTGCGCAGAGCTGCTGGAGCCGAGCTGCTGAGCCAGAGGGGAGATGGCAGCCTGGCCCACCAGCTCCCCCCGGCTCCCCACAGTTCCCAGGGGACCTCTCTGGGGCTGGTCTTGCTCAGCCATGCTGCTGCACACACCTCCACACCGCAGCCGGCAGGCAGTGAGATGGTCCTGGGAGCAGCAGCCTCTGGGACGGACGCAGCAGAGGGCACAGTGTCCGAGGAGGGGCTGGCCACTGCTGTCCTGGGTTTGCAGAGGGAACATCCACACCAGCTGCAAACCATGCAAGCAGCATCAAAAGCAGACCCCCGACACTGGGCTCGTGGGCTGCCGGCTGTGCCGCAGCGGGAGGCTGTCTGCCCGCTGCTGGTGCACCTCGGAGAGCCCGGCAGCCTCGGCACTGCCTGGGCTGGTGCCAACAGAGATGGAGCCCAGCGCGCGAGCAGCGGGAGGGCTTGGTTGCATCTCTCCAGGGTTTCTGTATTTGGGAGCAACTGGAATTACTCCAGGACCCACCCCCACGGGCTTGTGCCGGCACCCAGTGCAGGCCACAGGGAGGGGGCAAGGGACAGCACTGCCGTGGGCTGCAGACCCCTCGCTGGGGTGGCCCACCCAGCATCCCTGGGGCTCCTTTGCAGAGGCTGGGCAACCAGGGCTGCCTCCGCGCCAGGAGGCTTGGCCCTCTCGGAGCAGTGCAGAGGTTCCTGGTGCTTGGCAGGTGTCCCTCGCTCCCTGGCCGTGTCCCCGGGGGGCTGCATGGCTCCACAGTGGGTGCCCCACGGCAGGCAGGGAGGTGAAGGACCCGCTGGGCGAGAGGGCATGGGTGCTCCCCGGCAGCAACAGGGCTGGTGGTGCCGGAGCAAGCAGCGAGTGCAGGTGAGGTTTACAGTAAAGGGAAAAACAAATTATTAATCATGAGAGCAGCCCCAGCCGGGCTGTCAGGGCCGCATGGGCTCATGAATATTCAGCGTCGGGCTGAGCACTAAATCTCATTTAAATGTCAGGGACCATTAGGCAGACAGGGAGGGGGCTGGGACGGCAGGTCCCCTCTCGGTGCCAAGCCCCACGCCAGCCGGACGAGCCGGACCAGGGTGCTGGCATTGCCCTGCCACGGCTGGGCAGGGGCTGCACTGGTGCTCTGGGTGCCCCTGGCCAGCCCCAGGGTGCTGCTCGGGGGTGTCCGAGACCCCCCTCACACCTCTGCCAACCCTGAATGTCTTCTGATTGCTGACGGGTGCTGAGAACCCACACTGAGCACCCGATAGATCCAGACACCACCAGGCACCGCCCTGCTCCCCCCGGGCAGGGGAACAAACCCTTGCGGATCACCCACCCAGGCAGGCTCAGCCTGGAAGGACACACATGCTCCTCCAGACTCTGGCACCCCAGCCAACTCTCCTACTTCCTCAAGGCAGGCATGGGAGCAGCCCTGGGCACAAGGTTGGTGGGTGCCATGGGCGTGCCCAGAGAGGTGCCTGGAAGGATGCCCGGGGGGACGGAGGCCATGCCAGGGAGGTGTGGGCAGCACACCCAGCGCCCTGAACGCTCTGCGTCCTGCTTTGGAGCGCACCGCGGAGCCCATTCCCTGTCAGCACCTGGGCACCGGCCCTCTCCACACCAAGCACCCAGCCGTCCATGGTCAGGGCGGTGGCTCCCAGCGCTGCCCGCGGTGGTGGCAGCAGCAGCAGACAGCGGCAGGCAGCAGCACGGAGCCAGGCACGCCTGGGCACTGCCTCCTCATGCTGGCACTCACGCTCTCTCTATCTCAGCAGGGGCCTGGCAATTACACGGATACATTTAAGCTCTTAATCCTACTGAAGATTATTCCAAGGTCGGGGTGCGAGGCAGGTCCCCACACGCTGCCAGGCTGCCACGTGTCCCTGCTGCCATCTGCAGGGACAGGCCAGCTGAGGGGACACTGGCACCCCGGCACACAGCGGCTGTCCTCATGCCTGGGCCACTAACATCCCTCCACCCATGGCATGGCCACAGCCATGAGCCTGCTGGCATCTCCTGAAGGTCAGAGCCTGGCGTGGGTCACCCTGCCTGCAGCCTCTGCCAGGTGCTGGAGCCAGCCCCTGGTACCTCCCCTGGCTCTCCACCTCCCAGCCCCATCAGCTCCCCGTCGTTGCCCCACACTTCTCCACGGGAAGCGTGACGGGTGGCCTGAGCCATCCAGAGGGATGAGGAGACCTTGGAAGAGGAGAGTCTCTCCAGCAGGGCACGGGGGCCTTCTTGGACTTGCCATGGATGGGGCTGGGGTTCCAGGGCTGCTGCGTGCCCATCCAGGACCCTGGTGACCAAAAAGGTGGCTCACAAGCTCTAAAACTTTTATCATCACTGGCTCTGGCAGATGATGGGCTAAGAGCAGCAAGTGGCTTGAAGCTGGTGCAAACCAACCTGGCGGCAGGTCTGAAGACTGCTGGAAAGCGGGACCATTAACCGCAGCGGCTCATTCCCTAGGCCATGCTGGGGTGTCCTCCAGTCACCTCCAGAAGAGCACGGGTTCTTTACAGGGCCATTGCTTCTGCCTGAGGCAGGTTGCGTAGTGGTGACTGAAAGGAGGGAAGAAGCTGAAGGGAGTAAGTGCTCCGGCTGGGCGGTGGCACCGGGGATTCCCCCTCCTGCCCTCTGCATCGCTCATCAGAAATCTGGCACCCGCTCCCCAGCGAGACCGTGGTCCTGCCCTGCCTGCTGCCGACAGCAGACGGAGCCCTGCGGGACCTGGCCTTTCCTCCCCGGGGCCGATGGGTAAGTGCTGCAATCCGTCACCGTCCTGTCTCCCACAGCAGGCCAGCTGGGCTGGGGGATGCGGCTCTGGGGCGGTTCTGGCGTCAGCAGCCGGCGGGAGCGGGGCTCCCCGGGGCCAGTCCCAGGGGATGGTGAGAGGGTAAGGCACACTGCACCCCTGGGTCCTGTCTGGGACCACGCTGCACTGTTTGCACCCAGGACCAGTCCCAGTCTCACCTGCTGGGCTGAGGCAAAGCCCGGGCAGCAGTGTGCCAGCTCATCACCCGCAGTGTCCCTGCATCCCCCAGTCCCCTCGGAAAGGTGCTTCTCCAGCCCGGCACACGCTCCCTCCTGCTGCGGGATGTGCTGGGCACTGGCGCTGGGTCTTCTGCTTTCCCCTCCTCCAGCTCCCCAACAGCGCAGCCATCCCGTGCACCAGCACGCAGACACACCAGCCTCCGCACCCCATCCCACCACCCCACCGTACCCCTCCCTGTTCTGACACCCCCCAAGCCCCATGGCACTGCCTGCCTCTCCTCCTGCTACTGGTTGTGAAGGTAAAAAAAAAAAAAAATTAATGATTATTAGGAAGAGCTAAAGCGGAATTGCAAATGTTATTTCTCTAGTAGATGGATGATAGCGGGCTGGATGATAGATAGCTGGATGGATGGATCTCTCTCCCTCCAAGCTGTAACCCCCTTCCCATCGCTCCCTCCGGAGTGCTGCTGTCACCTTGTCTCTGCTCAGAAGGGCTTTTACTGGCTCACTGGGGGATGCACGAGAACAGGTTATTAATACATGGAGAGGGGGATGGAATCCATTTGACTTGAAAATAGCTGAGAAACTGAACTGCACTTTTAAAATCTGCTTTTAATCAGAAGGAAAAGAAGAGAAGTTTGAACAATTAGGGAGTAATGAAGAGCTTCGGAAAAAAAAAAGCTCTCTGAAGATTAGCTAAGATTTTTACAGCACTTGTACAATTTAAAGAGCTATGCTGGTTTCGAGCAAAATCGTTCGAATATTGTTTGTGAAAATCACAGGCGGTGGGACCGACGGCGAGTGCCGGAGCCTGGGTGTCCAGCGGCAGGCACAGCGCCGGCTCGCCGTCGGCAGGGACGCCGCGCTGCCTGTACGCCGGGGCAGGGAGCGGCTGGCAGCCGCAGGGCTCACACCGCTGGAATGGGAGCGCGGCCAGGCTCGGCCGTGGACGGAGAGCCATGGCGGGGTCTCGCTTCGGGTGCACAGCCGCCACGGTGATGCTGGGCCTGTCCCATCCACTCCAAGCTCTCAGCAAGGGGAGCAGGGGCAACCCCCCCTGGATTTGGGTTTCGGGGGGCTGGGGATGCCCAGATGGAAGGGCATGGGCAGGGACCCCTGGCAGCACATCCCTAGAGGAGAGCGCGTGGAAAAGCCGCGCTCGGGCACTCCCATGGTGCACACATGGGGTGGGCAGCCCCGATGCCGGCGTCTCCCATCCTGAGCTGACCCCTGGCCGCGCTGGGAAGCCCGAAGCTTGGCCTGTCCGTCCCTGGCACGCCGGCGGCTGCTCCCCACCGGTACCTGCCAGGGGCCCGTCACCGGCAGGCGAGCGCGGGGGCTGCACAGCCGCGCGCAGCAGCAGCTGGGTAATTTTCATGCTAAGTGAAAAGTAAAGTGCACAGACTCTTTATTAGAGCGAGCACGGTGAGGGGAACAATGAAGGCAGTGATGATCGTTAACTTTCTAATCGGAGGAGAAAAGTCCTCAATGCAATTTTTATGGTAATAACATCGACACTAAAGATAATTGCTCCCCGCGTCGCGCTTAGCGCTGGGAAACTGTTTGGGAAAAAAACATTAATTTGTAGGAACTGAGCCAAAGTTTCCTTAAGGCAGCTGTTCCCTGTGCCACCCTGCCCCCAGCCCGTGCCTGCACTGCCCTCTGGCCAACCCCCTGCCCGGGCCACCCCTGCCCACACCAGCACCCCTTGTCCCTCACGCCAGCCAGGCTGGGTTCACACCACGCTGGTGCTGGCCGGTGGCACAGGGCTTTCCCAGTGTCAGTCCCCGGGCTCTGTTCGGCAGGAGATGCCGGAGGCGGTGCAGCCCACCGCTGCGGTGGTGGAAAAGGGCCAGGAACATTTCAGGCGACGTGACGGAGCGGCACTCGTGCTGCAGCAAAGGGGGACGGGCAGGGCTGCCCCGTGTGCTGGGACCACCGCGGGCAGGGAAGGATGGGAGCTCGCCCTCCCCGGGGAATAATAAGCGCAGGAGAAATTACAGCCAGGTGACATTTTAACGAGCCGGCGTCCTGCGTGGCATTAATATTCCAAGGGCTGCAATTCCCTGGAGGGCGTTTGAGAGATGAAAAAAAAAAAAAAAATCCCAGCCCAGTAAAATCAAATAAATAAATCTCTGCCTAAGCGTGGCGTCTCCCCCGCCCCCGGCACGGAGCGGGCGGCACACGGTGTGATTTCCCCTGTGATCCCCTGCTGCCGAGCAAGCAATCGGCTCGTCTTTGAGCGCGGCGGCAGGATGATTTATCCCGGCTCCCGGTGCCCTGGCTGGGGCGAGAGCGTGGGGCTGGGGATGATGCATTGGGCAGGAGCAGAGGTGGCGGCAGGGGGAAGGCGGGAGAGCAGGGCACGTGCGCAGGCCACCACTCAATCCTAAATTAATTTTAATATTTGACAAATCAAATCTACTTAGGTGAGCCATGGGCCATGCAAGGGAGATTTATGGGGGTTTGGGGCTGTCGGCTGTGCGCATAGCCTGTGTTTGCCGCTGCCCGCCGGGGCTCCGGCACTCACGGCATCGCTAATTCCCCCCTCCCCAGGGGCAGGGATACAGCCAGTGTGTCCAAGCGGCATGACAGCAGCAAGAAGAATGTCCTGGCCTCTAAGTCCTGGCTTATTAGGCTGGCAGGAGTGACGGGCCCTTTGCATCCCCCAGCTCTGAGCCCGCCGGCAGAGCTGGCAGCCAGGGCACGGCACCGGACATGGCTGGAGGTTGTACCCAACGCCTGGGATGTCCCTGGGAGCTCTGGCTGAGCCAGGGAAGAGCAGCCAGTTCTGGCATGCTGGGGACTGCTCTCCCCTCTGCGGGGCTGGACCAGTTTGCTGTGGGTCGGGGGCAATAATAAATCTGTCGGCTGAGGAGCTGGAGGTGGTGCAAGGGGTGCGCAGAGCCATTCCTCCACAGGGTCATTTCAGTCCCAGCTCCACCACCAGCCGCAGATTCATGGGCCCCAGGAGGTGACAGGAAACCTGATAGGTTTTAAGACAGCAACATGCCCTGAATCTGCAAGGTGCCTGAGCAGGCGAGGCAGGGAATCCAAAATGTTTACAGCCTCAGGGGATGCAGTGACTGTGGAGCAGGGCGGGCAGGCTGGGCTGCCGGGGACAAGCCGTCCACCCCTGGGAGAGACCGCCAGCATCCCTGATGTGCCGTTGGAAATCCCTGGCATCTCCCCAGCAGCTCTGTGGGACTGGTGACGGGGACTCGGGGAAGCCCAGTGCTTCCCGTGCCGAGCCCACTCCTGCGACAAAGCCCTGGTGCGAGGGGCTCCCGTGGGTTGCAGAGGTCTCTCATGGTGATGTCAGAGAGGGGTCTTCAACCCTTTCTGCCCCAGTGCCCTTCACTCCTGCCCATGGGAGGGGACCAGCCTGGACTCACTTCTTCTTGCTGACTTCTTTATTCAGCACAGACGGGTTCACCGTGTCCTTGTCCCCAGGCAGGGAGACCAGGGCTGCCCTCAGCCAGCCCTTGCCTGAAAGATGCTACTAGAGACACGGCACTGGGCTCTGTGCTGGAGACCAGCCCCACATCTGGCTGCAGCCTCGAGCTGGGATGTCTCAAGGGGCTTACAGCCCATCCTTGTCTCGAGGGACCTACAGCAGCATGTGGCCTGTAGCAGAGCGGGCAGCCTTTCCAACTCCTCCAGCAGCCAAGAGGCAAGTGGTGTGCAAAGCTCAGGCCAGCCCAGAGCCCTGGGTGGTTCTGCTGCCCGCCCTGCCTGTGCATCCCCCAGCTCCCGGAGCCCTCCACCTGCCCCAGGCATGCCAGAGAACAGCCACGGGCCACGGGAGGGATGTGAGATACAGGAGAGACAGCCTGTCTGCAGGGACGACACGCACGTCTACGCCCCGCAGTACATACAGTATCAAACAGAGACCTTGAAGGTCTCAAAGGACAAGTTGTCTGGGCCAGTAGGGACTGGCTGTGAGAGTTGATGGACATAAGCAAAAGGCAGTTTCCAGACCCTGCACACCATCCACCCAGTGCTTGGCCAGGATCCCAGCTGGGTGCAGGGCCAGCTGCTGCATCCCAGCGTCTCCCTGCAGAGAAGGATGCAGTAGGATGGACGGAGGACCGTGCCTCCGGGGCTGTGAGGCCACAGCAGAGCTTCATCCCTGTGAGCTGCACACGGTTCCTGGTGGCTCTCTCCAGCCCCGCTCCAGCCCCACGGGTGCCCCATCCCCAGCAGAGGCAAACCGGCGATACACAGTCCATGGGAAGGTGGAGCGACTGGCTTGTAGGCGCTGTGTTACGGCTCAGCAGAAGTATATGCTCTCGTAAAATATCTACATTTGGATGCAGAGATTTCCAGGCATCCAAGAACGCTGTGCTGATAATTAAACATCTGCTCTGCATTTGTCTGTCTTCCTGCCGTGATGTCGCTCCAGCCCTCGCTCTCCCCTCCCTGTCCGTCAGCACGCTCCCAGGACCGGGACAGCATCCCCTGCTCACCGCTCTGCCCCAGCCTGGAGATGCAGCATCCTGGGCCGTGGGTGCTGGGAGAGAGAGGGCAGCTCCGGGCACCCCTCGGAGCAAACAGCAGCTTCACTGCCAGCACCCGCAGCCTTCGCAGGGCTGCAAACCCACAGCCTGCCCTGTGGCTCCCACCAGCCCAAACAGTTTCGCTGAGCCCCACTGTCCATCGCCAGCCAGTGCTTGTCCATGCACCGTCCCCTGGGCTGAGCAAGAAGCTGCCACCGCCATCCTGCTACCAGGAGAGCATCAAAACAACCTCCAAATTGATCTCTGAGACTCTTCTGCAAGCCCCAGACACTTCCTGCTAGGAGCGAGTGTCCGCTCTAGTTACTGTCTCCTAGGAGAGCACCGAGGGCTTCAGGCTGTCACAGGAGGAGCCGGCCCAAACATGACATCTCCATGGAGCCCAGGGTACAGCGGGCAGGGCCATGGTGCCGCTGAGCAGATGGGACCGGGGCCTGGATCGATGGGACCCAGCCGGGCCCCACGGGGACTCCAACAGCTCATACAGGGGCCCGGCTAGCGGTGGGACAAGCGGGGGACAGGGGAGGGCGCCTTCCCCAGCTATGGTCCCCCGGCCCTCGCTATGCCTGCATCCAGCCCGCTGCCCACTCCGCTGGCCCCAGGGACCGCAGCCTGCCCGCATCGCGCTGCTGCCCGGCCGCTGGCACCAAGCACGGGGACACTCGGTGCAGTGCCACCCGGGGTGCCGGCAGCCCTGGGGACAGTGCCCTGCTAGGGTGGTGGGACAGGGAGCTGGGGTGCATGCGAGGACGGGGGACGCTCCTGGGGTGTACTGCGGAGCACTACCTCATCATGCCCGGCTTTGCCGGGGCTACCCGTCATGTCAGCAAGGCAGCCCCATCCCTTGTCCCCTGCCCGCTCCCTGCCCTCGCCTCCTGTCCCCTGCGCTGTTTGTCACACTTGTCACCATGGCAAGCGAGAGATTAGCCTTGGACCCTCCGCTCCCGCCCCAAGCCACTGATTCATATTCATGAGACTTCAAAGCATCTCTTTAGCTCCCCTGCACCAAACCTAATCCGCTGCTGCAGCACGGTGCCAGCAGCCCTCACCGGCAGCACCGGGCCAGAGCTGGCAGCCCCCGAGCCCCCCTGCCCTGGCCGGCAGCAGCCACGCAGCCACGCACCCACTGCTCCTGCTCCCAAGCCCGGCTCGTGGTCTCGGGGGGCTGCTCTGCACCATGGGGGTGCTGCCATAGGAGCCACAAAAAAGCAGGAGTTAGGAGGGTGGAGGTGACGGTCTGTGTGTCCTCACCCGCACCCATCCATCCCTCCACCCGTCCAGAGGAGAGGGCTGAGCCCGCAGCACCCTGCCCGGACCGCCAGCCCAGCAGCATCCCCGCGTGCATCGCGGCGATAGCCAACAGCCCTTCGTTGGGGCTAATTTGGTGCCGGCGCCCCACGTTCCCCCCGCATCCCACCACAGTCAGCAGCCAGCAGGCATCGGGCAGGGGCTATTCGGAGGCGGCCAGGCGTGCAGAGCACGGCCTCACCGAGCAGCCTGCCTGCTCCCGCCAGGGACTCATCCTGCAGCACGGCACCGCCGGAGAAGTGACAGAGAGCGTGCCGGAGCCCACGGCATTTGGAGACGCAGACAGGACCAAAGCGAGTACCTACACCCAGCCCACCCCTGAGGAGTAGTGGGGCAGAGGGCAGGAGGAAGCTGCACCCAGGGGTGCCCTCCCATCACCCACTGCAGGGCTGCAGACCCCCCCAAACCCTAGCGTTAGCTGGGCCATCCTCCATGTCCAGCCTCTCTGCTCCTCGGCAGGATCTCACCGGGGTCAAAAACAGCCGGACCGGCACAGAGAGCCGGTGGCATCATGCCTGTGCCAGCGCTGGCGCTGGGAAGGTGCTGGCTCGGCGCACAGGTCCTGGTGGCGGGCGGGCGGGCGGGCGGGCGATGGGTCCCCCATGGAGCCGTCTCCTCCAGATGGCGAAGGCCATTAGAGCCGCTCTCGCGCGCACAGAGCCATAAAGTTTATGGGCCTCATCATTTAGCTGTAATGGAAATAGTTAAATCTGTCTCTGTTTAAGCAAACTCTGCCCTCGCGGGAGCGCTTGGCGCGGGCAGGCAGGGGACTCAGGCGGGCAGCGGGGTACCTCCGCTCACTACCCACCACCGGCACATTCAGCCCCGGCACCTGGAACATCCCCATCGTGCCAGGATGGGGACAGGCATGTGACAATGGCGGGGATCTCCCTGCACTGCCAGCTCCAGTGCCTCCGTTTCCCCTCAGTGCGGGGCAGGTAAGACCCACATTTGGGGTGTGCAGGCAGGATTTGGGACTACGCAAATTCCCTGCCAGCCGCAGCTGAGAGGTGATGTGCAGCAGGCTGGCAGAGAGCACAGGGAGCTGCCGGCAGTGGGATGCCTGCCTGCTTCGAGCAGGGCACCCACAGCTCTGATGGTGTGAGACTGGGATTCGGCAAATGCAGACCTGCCCTGAGCAGGCAAGTCCTTTGGCCTGGCAGTCCCAGGCAGGGCGCAGCCTGGAGCCAGTCTGAACCCACCGAAAGGGGCAGAGGAGGTCGTGATGTTTGAAAGCCACTCTTCATCCCTTGCCAGGTACCCCCAGGAGCTGGGTATGGGGGAGATATGATCCCAGCACAGCCTGGGCTCAGCTCCTGGAGCAGGACCAGGGCAGGGAAAGGGGGGAGAGCAGCACCCCACTGTGCCTCACAGCACCCCTCAGCCCCAGCCTGGGGTCAGGAGGCTGGACCCCCAGCTGGGAAGCTGCCGGTGTGTTTACGGAGGGCCAGTTTCTTCCCATCGTCACACGGAGCAGGTAGGGGTGCTGACCCCAAAGCGGTAGGGTAGGCTGGCAGTGCCTGCCCCACATGCAGGGTTTGGCTTAGCACCCCACGCAACCTCCCCCCAGCCCCACATCTCACCCGAGGTGGGGTGAGACCCCGGGGCTGCCTCCGCCAGTGGAGCGGGTCTCCCCACCCCTCTTAGCCACGGTGAAGGTGGGAGCTACCCCCTCCCCAGCACGCAAAGCATGATTAATTACAGTGTAATTCATTAATATTCACAGCTAATTAAAGATCCTTATCATGAATAATGGAGCTCACTCTCCAAATTATGGGACAAGGATGGAGGAGGGGGGATGAAGCCCTGTGGGGAGAAGGGGCTGTGGAGGGACAAAGCTCCAGGGCAGAGGCACAAGGGGGAGCGGAGGTACCCTCCTTGTGGGGTGCCTGGGTCTGGCAGTGCCCTGGTCGGGAATGCAGCGACGAGGAGGAGCCGGGGCAGTGGGCACTGGGGTAGGCATGGGATCCAGCCATGCTGGAGCAGGGACCAGGCAGCCCCAGGAGCTCCAGCCCGTGGGTCTCTAACTTGCCGCCCCAGCATGCGGGGAACCTCTTTGTGTCGGACCAGCATTGTGCGTCTCTGCACGGAGCAGGGACTGTCCTCACCTGGCTGGCACATGGCCCCCGAGCCAAGTGATCCCCAGCAGCCGCCCAGTGCGGGCCTGGGATGGGGCTGCCTGGTACGCGGGAAGCAGGCGGGAGGGGAGGGCACCGGCACTTTGCCTGAGCTCCTGTTATACAAATGAAAGGTTTTTAGTGGGAAAGACTCCGGGAGAGTAATACATCTCCCATATTGATCGCAGGCCAGGGACCAAGGCACGGCTTAAACAGTAATTGATTTCTAGCCGCCGAGATGTGTTGGGGAGCATTGATTTAACAGCACTGCAGACACACTGCTACTAATCTGATTAAAGTATTTAGCAGAAATGTTATTCTTTTAAAAAAAAACAGAGGGAGGTGATGGTGCTGCCTGGGGCGAGGGGGCCGAGGCAGGGCTGTGGAGCTGGGGCAGCCCAGCACCCCGCTGGCAGGGGCCCGGGGGCGGCTCCATGCCCCCACACCGGTGAGGGTGCCGCTGCTTCGGGACACATCTCCAGCCAGCTGTGCTCGCAGCCCTTCCCTCCGGAGCTGCCAAGGACGCGTGCAAGCCCGGCAGGACGCGGTCAAAGCAGAGCCAAGGATGCGTGCCGGGAGCATGGGTGGCACGCGGGCAAGCGCCCAGCCAGCCGCCCTGCCGGGGCAGCCTCAGCTGCTCTGGGGACGGAGCAGATGTGGGAGGAGGTGGAGGCAGCCCACAGAGGTGGCCCCGGCCAGAGGCACGCTTGGCTGATGGAGCCAGCACGTGGCGCACACCGGTGCCTCAGGAGCCGGGGAGGTGCAGGAGCTGAGGTCTGGCAGTGCCCGCAGCCCCGAGCCCCCGCTCCCCACAGCCTCCCAGGGTAGGGAGGGGATGCTGAGCCAGGGGACCAGGCGCACTGCTGGCCCTCCGGCCACACTGCGTCCCCATGCAGGCCGCTTCCCTGCCTCGTGCCCTGCTGCGAGCCGTCAGGCCATTGCGGGCAGCTCTCGCACGCCGTCCGCTCCTGTCCTCGTCCTGCCCCACTGCTGGGAGCAGAGATGGATGCTGTGCTGGTGGGGACAGGTCTCCAACACACCATTCCCAGCCCCCACGGAGAGGTGCCAGCTGAGCAGGTGGAGGGGTTCTTGCCGCTCCCTGTCACACACATCAGCCCAGTTAATTAACAGGTGATATCAAACAAATAAATTATTCCTGCTTCCTATTGATTCTAATTTACTGGCCCCTGGAGAGCCCGGCCTCATTTATCCCACCTGTCACCCCTGCTTAGCAGCTGCACTAACATCTGCCCTGCTCCCTGCACCTCTCCCACTCCTCCATCTTCGGGGCAGAGCTGGGCACAGCCGTGGGGCCCACACTGCCCCATGCCACTGCCCGTCATCCCCTGGGATGCAGGTGCAGCCCAGTCTGCTGCTTCTCCTGGGCATGACGGATGCTCCAGTGCCGGCAGCACAGAGAGGGAGACGGGCTGCCCACCCTCATGGCACCACCTGACTCCCTGGGGATCAGCTTCATGCAGGGATGCCCTGGCCCCTGCCAGCCCTTTCCCCTCCTCAGTGCCACCAGAAAGGCTGGGGGTGCCAGTTCTGGCTGCCCGAGCCCGGCCCCAGCTCTCTGTGGGCAGCGGGGCCCCCAGCCCAGGCCGTGCCCAGCGGGACAGCAGCCGGAATTCCCCGCTGTCCTGGAGAGAGCCCACTGCTGCCCGCGCACCAGCCTTTGATGTCTGCCTCCTCTGCGGGAGGCTGATCAAAGCCTGAGCCCCTCCCAGCTCCCGCCCCTGTGGATGCCAGATCAATAAATCTATCCCGGCTCAGCTGCTGACTGCACAGCCCTTCGCTCCCGAGCAGGCTTGGTTGGGAGATCCCGGGGAGGCACAGGGTCCTGGCATCCACCCCTGCCTGATCTGGGGCCTCAGCTCATGGCTGATGCCACGCTGGGCTAGAGACACGTCACCCACGCCAGTCCGGGCTCCTGGGCACGACGGCAGCAGTCGCCAGCCCTTGGCAGCCAGGCCTGCCTCCTGCTTGGGTCCGTGCAGCGCCCAGTGACGGGTCCTGGTCCTCCCTGGCCAGGGCATCACTTCCCAGCGCTGCCCGCACAGAGCTGGGCTTTGTCTGGCAGGAGTCCCCAGGCTGTCACGCATCGGTGCGAGCGGCAGCGTGTGTGCCCTCCTCTGGGCACAGGGACGCTGGGGGGCTCAGCTGGGGGATGCTCCGGGCAGCAGCCTGCCGGCACAGCACCGGCGGTGAGCTGGATACTGCCGGAGCAGCCCTGGCCTCACCTCAGCTCGGGTGCGCAACCAGCCATGTCTTAGGGGGGCAGCTGGAGGCTGGCCAGAACTGCGGGACGTGGTGGTGAGCACAGCCTGCCTGCCTGCTGCTCCAGCTGCCCGTGCTCTCCAGAACTGGCTGAGCTGGATTTCCTTGGGTCGGACAGGTTAAATTGACGGCGGCCAGACATCAGCGTCAGGCTGCTTGCCCCACGCCCATGGACCGAGCCTGCCTGGCGCGTTTGGTGCTCGGATGGGGGTCAGCCAGCGTCTGCCTTGTGAAGGGACACGCAGAGCACTGGGGTCACTCCTGGGGACCCTGCCGAGTCCCCGGTGCTGTCTGTCTCTCCCCAAGCCGTTGGATGTCCCCCACGCTGCTTTTCCCTTGCAGAAAGCTGACCAGCGACAGCCCTGTTGCTGTGCCAAGGGGGTGGGTGAGAAAGAGCTGCAGATGCTGCCAAGCCCCGCCGCCGAGATGGCCGGGGCTGGGGGGCCTCAGGTGGCTCCCTCACCCCCAGTGATTCAACCTGGGGGGCAAGCAGGAGCGGCCAGGGAGCCAGGGCAGTTTCAGCCGGGCTGGGATGTCTCGCCTGGAACCAGCCCATAACCCTGGGCTGAACTCAGGGGCCCGGTCCCGTGAAGGCACTCCCCACAGATGCAGCCCGGTTGCGGCCACGTCTGGGAGCAGCCAGCCTCCCCGCCACCCACCCTGCAGAGACCTCAGTGTGCCCGGCAAGGTCCCAGGGTGCCCAGCAAGCGCGAGGCTTCAGCTCCCGGCCGGGCTCGGCATGCAGGAGAGGCGGCTGACATCGCCGCAGCGGAGATAAGCTCCGCTCTCATCCTCATCGCGTGTGACGGGAAGGAGATTTATGGCTCCGAGCTGCGATTTGTGCGCAGCTCCAGCACACCGTATTGATCACTCCCGGTTGCTCCCGCTGCTCCCTCAGCTCCCGGCCCTTCCCGACTGTCGAGGCTGGCCCTGCCTGTTAACTCTTCCAGACCCGGGGACCCCCCGGGACCAGTCACCACTCTGTGCCGCAGCAGCTGGTGCAACAAGGAGCACCCCAGGTCTCAGCTGGCTGGGATGCCAGGGCCCATCTCCCAGGAGAAGAGCTCGGTTGTCCCCGGCCGGGGCTCGGAGCGGAGCAGGCAGGGGCGGTTTGGCTGGGCTGGCAATGGGGAGCCCCCCTCTGCAAGGGGAGGGGGGGCTGGAGGAGCCAAGGAGAAGGGGGTGGCAGGCAGCGGTAAGCGGGGGATACAGGGATGGCAGGCGGTGACAAAGGGACGGTGCCCAGGGGACAGGGTGTGATGGCCACGGGCAGTGCCAAGGGCACTTGGGCAGCAGCGTGCACCGAGCAGCCCTGGGGCCAGCTGAGGGGCTGATGCCGGGGGGGGGGGGTGGTGGGGATGGGGACGGCGGAGGGGGGACGGGGATGGGACTGCAGGCAGCTCTGCAGCAGCAGCGGGAAACGATGTGTGAAATGAAGAGTTCCTGCCCAGTGCCCAGAGGGAGCGTGCAGCATACTGAGCAGGGCTGGGGCTGGGGAGGGGGCTGCAGGGGGGTTGTAAGGCCGAGGGGGTCCCCAGCACCACATGGGCACCCTGTCTGCGGGGGCTGCTCCGCAGCGTGGGGCTGTGCCTCTGCTGCAGGGGAGGCAGGAGGGGGGCTCTGGGTATGGGAGCGGTGGGTGGCTGCCGTGTGGCTGGAGGCTGGTGAGGAGGCACAGCCCTGCCAGCTCAAGCCCTTGCTGCCCCCACTCCGAGACGCCCCATCCCCATGTACCGCACACCCTCCCCTCTTGCTGGTTTCCCGCTGCTCCGCGGAGATAATTAAATCCGCTATTTCGGCAGGTTCCGCATCCCCTGCCAGGCGGATCCGCAATCAGCGTGGAGAGGGCCCGGGGCTCCCCACCTGCACACCCCTCCTGCCCTCCCCAGCACCCAGTCACCCTGCCTGGCCCTGCCGCCTCTGCCTGCCTGCACCCTGGGGGACAGAGGTGGGTCAGGTCGCAGCCCCATGCCGGCTCCTCTGGAGGGGTCAGCCCCATCCCCAAAGCCAGTCTGGTTGCAGAGGGACCCATCCGGGGAGGGTGGCACAGACCCCAAGCGTGGGCAGGAGCAGCCCCACATCCCCAGCTCCCCATCCATCCCCGATTCCGACGTTATCATCTTCCCGCGGCACCCAGGGAAGCTTTAAATAATTCACGGAGGTGAGCTGGAGCACAGATGCTCCCGCAGGCAGCTGGGTGCGAGCAGCCAGGCAGCGGCTGGGCGGCAGAGATAGCGGTGCCGTCCCCGCCAGCTGCCCAGGGCTGCTGGCACCTGCCAGCCAGGAAGGAAGGGCCTGGGCTTGGCGTTCATGGAGGAAAAGCACTGAAAGCATCATCCTGAAGACAGCTCAGCAGAGGCGGGAGGTGAGCGGCGTGCCCGGGGAGCCCTGGGCCATGGAGCCACCCCATGCCCAGACCTGCACTGTGCCCCCAGCCTGGCCAGCTCTCCCCCACCCTCCCCTCTGCCCCCAGTCTCCTGTGCCAGATCCCAGACTGATTCCTGAGGAAGCCTGTTGTTAAGCTGGCAGCTGTGGTTGTAAATTCAGATCAATAATTTAAGGGGGTAAAACTATAAATAGAACATGAAAATATCTGCTCTCGTCTGAGGCACAAAGGTGGGGGTGAAGGTGAGGGTACCTGGATGACCTGCACCGCCACCTCCTCGTCCTACCAAAAGCTCCGGTGCTACCGATGCCGGCGCGGCGGGGAGAGCAGCAAGCGTTGCTGTAACTAATCACCAGCGGTGCCAGGCGAGGGGAGGGCGGCATCTGTCAGGGAGCGGGGTTATTGATGGACTCCAGGGCTGCTATTACCTGCCAGCCCCGCTATTACACACACCATCACTCAGCGCGTGGCCGCGGCCGCCACGCCAGCCCCTCGGCAGTGCCTTGGACTGCGCCGGCTGGGAAAACCACTGGAAACAGGCATAACTGCGTAATTACACGAGACAGGGCCCACCGGGGGTGTTTTGGCTGCAGCCCCATTACCTGAGCTGCTGGCTACACGTTGCACTGATGCTGTTCAGTGCTGCCTGCGTCCTCCTCCAAGCCCTGTGTCCTCAGCCCCACAGCGAGCCAGCGCTGAGCAAACTCCGCGGCATGTCCCCGCTCCATCCCAACGCCTTCTCCATCCTGTGCAGCCAGCCCAGCCCCGTGTAGCCTGTCTGAGCCGCGGGCAGGAGGCAGCCCCTGCCAGACTGGAGCAGGGAACTGGCCTTCCCTGTCTGGAGGTGATGCTCTCGGGAGCCGCTGTGCTGCGACGCGAGAGCCCACCACAGCCCCGCTCATTTTGGGAGGATTAGTCTGTGATCCCCTGCTGCCCAGCCCCGGGGAGGGCGGCTCTCGGAAGCGGGGAAGGTGAATTTCAGGAAGATTAACCCTGGTCCCCAGCGGGACGGGGAATGGAGGTACATCTGCTCATCCGAACGGAAGGAACAGCCGCCCCGCGGAGAAACAGATAAAAATAGGCTGACATTTACCTGCCAGGCCCAAGCAGGGCAGGTGCAGGGCACTGTGGCGAGGCCATGCCCACCGAGGGACGCAGGCGTCTGCTTGAGTGCCAGGCACTCACCGTCCACTGCTGCTCAGGTGGTAGGGACAGCGCGTGGCATGTGACGGTGTGGCTGTGTATGTGCGGGGCACCAGTGATGGGGAGTCCTGCCGAGGCAGGGGCACATGCACAGCACATTAAGGCATCGGTGCCGGGGCGATGGGACAGCCAGGGGTGTGCGCCGGGGCTGTGGCATGCTCAGGGCTGCCTGTGCATGGAGGTGGGCATTGGGGTGGCTGGCAGTGAGGTGGGCAGCTGTGGCATGGGCAGTGGGGTGAGCTCGGGGCAGGGCTGGTGCCCAAGCCTGGACCCTGCTGCTCCAAGCACTCATTCCTTCGAGGGAGATGGTAGTGCAGAGAAGAGACAGGGCTGGGATCCCCAGTAGACGTGCCCTGGGACGTGACGGAGGCAGGTAAAAAAAAACCTGCCTGTGCTCCCTCCCCTGCAACCAGCAGAAAGAGGCCTCTTCACGTGACCGAAGCCCTGCAGCTTGGGCTGCTGAGAAGGGCTTGGTGGCACTATCTGCCTTGCTCAGGAGCCAGGGGATGCCACAGCGGCTGCTCCTACCTCCCCATCTGCCCGCAGCAGCCCCTGTCTTCCCATGCACCACGGACCAGGGCTGAGCATCCTTCTACCATGGCATTAACATTTCAGTGCTAGCAGCTCCTCCTTGGGAAGACACTTGCCTCTTCACAGCCATCTCTGAGCAGCTCAGGCCGAACGCCCCGCAGCCACAGAGGTCAGGACACCTCCTCCAGCATCACTGGCTTGGCATCCCACCACTCTGCAGATGTTAACCTTGCTGCCTGCCCAGCAGCTCAGGGTGCCTGTGCAAGCTGAGGCACAGCAGCCTGGCCCACAGCTGGTCACCCAGGTCCCCAGGGCTGCAATAGCCCCGTGAACCACTGGCACTCCTGTCCCTGTGGCAGAGCAGCAGCCAGCCCTTGCCTGGCCTGGGGCACGCAGCCTGGCCCCAGTGAGCCAGAGCCCCAGCCCTCGCCACCTAGAAGCCAGTGCATGGCTGCGGGTGTGAAGGGTTAACAGCTGTGAGAGCAGAGCCTCCCCTTCCTCCCCCTGCACTCTGTTTTACAGGCCGCAGCTATTACCAGGAAATGTTCCCATCAGCGCCATTGATCCCCTTGTTTACAGCCCCTTAATCCTCAGCTGTTGACTCAGGAGCAAAGAACAGAGGACCCAGGGGGAGGTGGGTCCCCTTTGGCCATTGCCTCTGCCCTGCCTGCAACCTCGAGCATGGCCTCTGCCCTGCCTGCATCCCCCAGGCATCACCTCCACTCTGCCTGCATCCCTGGGCATCGCCTCCACCCTGCCTGCATCCCTGCACATCAGCTCTGCTCTGCCTGCATCCCCGGGCATCGCCTCCGCCCTTCCTGAACCCCTGCGCACCACTTCCACCCTGCCTGCATCCCCACCCATCACCTCCATCCTGCCTGTATCACTGGGCATCACCTCCACCCTGCCTGCATCCCTGGGCATCGCCTCTGCCCTTGCTGAACCCCTGTGCATCACCTCTGCCCGGCCTGCATCCCCAGGCATTGCCTCTGCCCTGCTTGCATCCCTGCACATCACCTCCACCCTGCCTGCATCCCGGGGAATTGCCTCTGCCCTTGCTGAACCCCTGGGCATCGCCTCCACCCTGCCTGCATCCCCACGCAATGCCCGCCTGGCCCCAACACACCGGGCTGACGTGCACCCAAGCGCCGCAACGCCTGGCCAGGCACCGGGGCCTCTGTGGTGGGTGAGGAGGCGATGGAAGGTGTCAGGGTGGCAGGACCCCGGCTGTGGCCACAGCCCTGCAGGAGCCAGCCCACGCGTCCCTCGCCGGCGGTGCTCTCCCGGCACGCTGCTGCGGCTGCCGCCAGCTGCCTGGCACCCGGTCGCAGGGCCCCGCCCGGCAGCCCCGCTTTGTTCTCATTAGTGCGATGAGCCGAGCCGTCACGCTGAATTAGGGACCCCCCCGACTCACAGCTCTGCATCTGCCAGCCGGCAGCAGCTGCCAGCCAGAAGAGCCCGGCACGGCGGCGGTGGGCACCGGCTCGGTGCCCCAGGGAGGCTGCGGGCAGGGATGGGCGGCCGCCAAGGCTGCACACCCGGCAGTGGCACAGCAGGGCTGGGGTGCTGGCTCCCGGCGTGGGGCACTGGCCCTCACAGCCCTGCCTGCCCCTGTCCCCATGCGTTGGCTTTCCCCACGCCGGTGGGGCTCGAGTGGCTCCCGGGAACCCCACACCAGGGCTGCAGCTCTCCCTCACCTCTGGCCGAGCTGGGATCGTGCAAACCTCTGCGAGCATCTGAGGCAAGGGTGCTTGTGCAGCCTCCATCGCTGGGGCATTCATCAGCACTTGCAATTCTTCCGGCTCCGACAGCACCAGAGCCCGGCCGCTTCCCTGTGCCGGGGCCCGCAGGCAGCTCCCCACGCCAGCCGGGAGGGCAGGGCTGTGCAGCCCATCCCCTGGCCCCTGCGCTTCCAGGACTGGATAAGCTTTGGTCCCTTCCAAAGCCCTCCAGGCAGGGATTTCCCTTCCCTCCCTCCACAAGCCCTCGGAAGCCTGGCTCTTCTGCAGAGCCCATGGGAGGAGTAAAAGCTGGGTTTCCCGGCCGGGCTGGAGCAAGGCTGCAGGTCACAGACAGGTCACAGACCGAGTCCGCTGGGGCTGCGCCATGGCCGGGGACCCCAGACCATCCTGTCCCTGCACAAGTCCTGCTGGAGCATCCCTAGCCCAGCCCAGCACACCCCTGCGGGCTCTGCCCCAGCCGCGACAAACCCCACATCCAACCAGGCAGCCGTACAGCCTCTAGAATCTGGCCACCGGCAGCTTTCCCCGTCCCCGATCCCCAGCCACCGGGGGCTAGGATCGCCTTGTCAGCCCCCCAGCAGTGCCCCGTGCTGTGGCTACTGGCACAGGGGCCATGCCCAGCCCTCCCTGCCCCCCGGCACGTCCTCCCACCGGGCACTCACCACCTGGAAGTCGCTGCTGTTGCACTCGTCATGGCCGAACATGCAGTGGACAAGCATCTCGCCGAGGTCCAGCTGGTGGCCCACGCGCCCATAAAACTCCTCCAGGTCAAAGGGGTGGCTCTTCTCCTCCTTGCTCATGGCCAGCGTCCCCAGCAGAGCCTCCAGCCGGCTCCTCTCCGCGCTTTCCAGCACCAGGGGTCGGCCAGCCCCATCCAGGAGACCGAGCATCTCCCCAGCCCAGTACAGGTCATGGCCAGAGAGCTGCCAGAAGCGGGCAGGGTTGATGTTGCAGAGCGTGACAGCAGGGAAGGTCTTGTTGCGCGTCGTCTCCTCCTCCAGCTGGGTGTTGTGGGGGTACTGGAAGTACAAGCCCACACACTTGGCATAGGCATGGACCAGGAGGGCCAGCGAGCCCAGGAAGGCCAGCAGCCACAGCAGGTTGCGAGCTGTGTACCGCCGGTGCCGGAAGATGTGTTGGATGCCGTGGAGGCTGGAGCGGCCGGCAAACTCCTCCAGGCTGCACGGGCGCTGCTGCAGGGCCGGGGCATCGCGTGCTGGGTGCCCAGTGGGGCATCCTCGCATGGCAAGGGCTGCCGAGGGCCGGGGAGGACCCCAGGGGCGCGGGGGGGTCCTCGGGGCTTCCTCCAGCCACATGCTGCCGCTCGGCTCTGCCTCTCAGTGCCGAGGCCGAGGTGCCGGAGGAGGTTTCGGAGCAGACGGCCAGCGCGGCGACAGGCGGGCAGCCAGGCTGTGCGGTGCTATGCGGTGTGGTGTGATGCGGTGCGGCAGTGCCGGGGCGGGACCGGTGCGGTGTGGCACTGCCCACACCCTGCCCCGAGCCAGGAGCTCGCTAAGTGCTGAGACCACAGACGTGCTCGCCGATTGCCACATCCTGCAGGAGCTGGAGCCAGAGGCTGAAATGTCCTGGAAAGATGGAGGACTCTCACCGCCCGTCCCCGGGGGGTGCAGGCAATTAGCCGGAGCCCTGTTCACTTCCACCATCTCTGTGCACTTAACGTGGGCTCCCCGGGGAATGTAGGAGCTGCCTGGGCAGAGCTGCACTGGCCCCGGGGCTCAGGAGAGGTGCATGGGCAGGAGTGTTTTGGGGGACAACGGCTCTGTGGCCATGGGCATGTGGTAGGACCCCAAGCTCTGCACCAGCCTCATGGGAGCATAGCTCCGAGACGTCGGGCTGGCCAAGGAGCCAAGGTGTGGAGTGTCACTCTTGTCACAGCTCCTGCACCCTAGGGCTCAAGCACCTCCTTCGGGCTCCCCAAAAGCTGCAAGGGGTCAGGCTCCTGCAAGCTCACGGCGAGTGTGGCGGGTGGCAGGGCAGTTGGGGGGCAGTAAGACAGACCCCAGGGGAGCACCGGGTGCTGGTTCCACCTGTATGCCACCGCGGGGACACTGCCAGGCTCTCCAGCGTGGTGCTGCCTCAAGGGCGGGAGCTTTGCCACGGTGCTGGGGCTGGCACAGCTCAGCATCCCTTGCCCTCGAGGTGGAAGAAAGAGGTAAAATCTTCCATGAGGCCAGCAACAGAGCTGAGGACAATGGTTGCTTATGAGCACTGAGAAGCACCTGTGTGCCCAAAAGCTCACCTCCCTTTCTGAGCCATCCCAGTTGGTCTGGTAAAAGGCATTGCCCTTCCCTACTGGGCTCGCCACGCACACACCCACCTGGGCAGATCCCTGCTTCTCTGGCAGTGGGAGCAGAGCAGAGGCACAGAGCAGAGCTGTGTCCGTGGGGCCGGGGAGGACAGGTCGGGATCAGGGAGGACACCCAAGATGGGAGGGGCCTGCCCAGCTGCGCTCCCCTGGCCTGTGCTCCGTAGTACAGCTCTAAATCCATTAGCTTTGCATAATTAGATTTTTCTCAATTACCAGATTATGATAATTAACAGCTCATTTGTAGGAGGCAGTGCCTAATCCCGGCATCGCATTTGGCTCAGCGCCAGCCTGGCTCCAAGGCTGCCGGCACTGGGATGGCAGGCAGCAGGGCAAGTGCCGGCACAGGGAAGCCCTGCCAGGGTGCCAGGCGGCCTCGGGGATGCTCCCAGCACTCCCCAGAACCTCTCCACCACCGGTCACCTAGACCTCCCCGGCACTGTCCGGCCAACGCAGCCTGCCTGGAGGGGTCAGTCCCCAAGATGTAAGGGATGAGAGCCCGCACACGGACAGCATCTGCCAGGAGGGGAGTCAGAAGGCTTTTAGAAGTGGCTCGGGCACCCATGCGTCACTGGAGATGCGGAAAACATCTTGCAACGTCTTCTCCTGCAAGGAGGCACCAAGGGAAACCACAGGAGAGGTTAGCGTCATGGGCCGGGCTGGCGCGGCTGCAGTCATTAAGGGTCTTGTTAATGAACTTTCCTAGTCAATAATGTTGCTGAGGAAGGACAGCAGAGCAGGGTAGCGGGAGGCAGCCGCCGGTAAGGTACCAATCTTCATCACGGTAAGGCAGGGCAGTCCAGGCAATTACTGCCCATCAATGGAGCTTCATCCCTAGTAAAATAATAGAACAAACATTAAGAGAAAAATGCTGCTGAGGACCTCGAGGGCAGGGTACAGGGAGCAATAAAGATGTGCTCGGAGCTCACACAGAATAAATCTGCCCAGTCTGACTTGATTGCCTTTTTTGGGTAAAATTGCTAAATGAATCGATGGCGAGAAGACAAGAGGTGTGATATATCAGGTTTTTATTAAAGCATTCAATATAGCATCTCAGGGAATTAATTCCAGCTGGCAGGGACAGCAATCCCCCGTCTGGGCTGGGTGCAGCCAAGGAGATGAGGGTGATGGGGCAGCCCCGGGCCTCAAGGGTGGCATGGTGGCATGCTGTGACACCGGTGTACACAGCACTGGTGGGGGCAGTCCCTCTTCTCCCACCCCAGCTGAACATGCCACGGCTCCCACTCCGTGTCCTGGCTCCTGGGACGGCTGTGCCGGGAGCACCAGGCCTGCATCCAAACAAGCTGGATGCAGCCTCGTGCCCAGTCCCGGAGGGCCAGTGCCCGTAGACAGCCCGTTGCTGCCATCGAACCCGTTCAGGGCCACCACCTCTGTGTGCCTTTGGTCATCGTGAGGCTTCAGGGCTCTTCTGCTCCTGCCATGGGCTCTGCCTGCAGAGCTCTGGCTGGGAAACGGCGTCACGCGTGGGCAGTGGTCATGCCCAGCCAGGCACGACTGGCTGGGGTGCCTCAAGCTGTTCCCCTGCATCTCTTTTGCACGCGTTTCTGATCTGCCACGAGCATCTCCAGGCGGGGGATCTGGTCCTCCCTCTCTGCCCAGCATGGGTGGCAATTTCGGCTCATACAGGCAATAAATCAGCCCGCTTGCCTGGAGGTAGCTGGCCGGCGCCTGCTGCTTCAGCTCAGATTTCCCAGTCTCGAATTACCCCGGTCTGCCCGAGAGCCGGCTGGTTTTGCACCACTTGTCCGAACATCCCCAGCTCTGTTTCTGTCACCGGATTTTGCCAAAGGCCCTAGAGTGTCCCTGTGTCCAGGAGCAGCATCTCCCCGCACCCGGTCCCCGAGGGCAACCCTGCCCAGGAGCAGAGCTGTGCCAGCCCCAGCTGCCCGACGCCTCAGGGAGCCGGACAGGTCTCGGCAAGGCAGCTTCGCTCAACCACAACGGCATTTGCTCCTCAGCCGGATCAACGCAGGGTCAGAGGTCCCAGGGCAAATTTCAACACATTTTTCTCAGCGGGGGAGCAGCCCAGAGTGTGGGTTTTGCTGGAAACCACATGGAGTGTTTCTCCTCGAAAACATTTTCTCCCGACGGGGTTCCTTTGATGCTCACACCAGGAGCACCGCACGCAGCAGTTACACTCCCGGCTGGAGCCTCCTGTCTCCTCATCCAGGAGTCCCTCTTCCCGGTCCCTCCGGCCCCGACAGCCGCATCCCCTATGCCGGTGGTGCCAAGGAGCCAGGGGCTGCTGGTGCCGGAGGCGATGGCAGGCTCTCGCATGGAAACAGCCCTGCCACGGGGCAGCAAGCGAGGGAGAGCTGCTGCTACCAGCACCCCCAAAGTGTTGGGCTCCCCAGGAGCTGCGAGATGCCAGGGAATTCGGTGGAGAAGGGGCTCGCCAAGGCACAGCTCGCCCCGGCGCCTGGCCAGCCAAGCTGCTCCATAAGAAAGGCACTGAATATCCGTGAAACCATTCAGACATCCCAAGAGGGTGCAATGAGCAAAGCACCAGCGGTTTGGGGGCCAAGTACAGAGCAAACGCCTGTGTTGGTTTGGCATCAGCAGATATCCCCCATGCCCCCCATTTTTAGGGTAACAGAGGAAGCCATTAAATGAGGCGCATCTGCAGCAGTCCCAGCAGCAGCCTCCCAGCTTCCTGCTATCTCGTCTCTCCCCACATCCTGGCTCCTTCCCTCACCAGCCTCTTTGCAGCTCTTCATGCTGGTGCTAATCCCCTAATCTGTGCAAAGCAACAATTTTCTGTGTGGCACTGGCAGCTGGTTTCAGATCTGCATCCCTCCTCCCCCGAAAGCCAGCTCCCTTATCAGCAGCAGGTATCAGGTGAGCCAGGCACCATTTACCTCCGATAAACCCATGTTTTATTTTGCCCTATTTCCATTTATCTCCAAACCTGTAATTATCCTTCATCTCACAACGCGTTGTGCTGCCTTGTGCGCTGAGGAGTGGAGGGACGCGTACTTTGCCGGGCAGCCCTGGATCACAGCCTCCCGCCAGCGGGCTTTGAGGAGCCGGCGGGGCGATGCTCGGGGACGAATCCTGCCCGCCACGCTGGCTGCCGAGCCGTCCCTCCTCTCTCCACGCTTGGGCCACGTTCCCTTTAATCTCGCGCAGCGGTGGAGATGGGTTTTCTCCCCGTGAGCCAGATGTGTTGCACGGGGCATAAACATCCACGACAGTTGTTGTGCTCCTCGGTGCGAAGGCATCAGATGTCTGCATTAAAACAAAGCTCTCCACTTAATTACTCAGGCTGATAATTCAGCGCGTGGAGGCGGCTCTGGCTGAGAGCAGAGGGCTGGATCACAGCTGGGACTGGAGAGCCTTGGAGTGCACATTAATCCCGGCTCTCGCAGACCTGATTAACGGTGCTGGAAACTTGCCCACCCTGCGCATTCCCAGGGCAAGGGTCCGTCCTAGCACCCACTTGCTGTCCTGCCGGAGGGGCTCCAGGCTGGTGCCGGAGGGGCTCTGCTGAGCCCTTTGCTGGGCCAAGGTGACCCCTGCCCAGCATCTTCAGGGTAGGATGGCCCAGGACATGAGGACCATCACTCGGATGGTTCTGTGCTGCCCCAGGTACAACGCTCTGCTGCACCTGCAGCCCAAGGGAGCTGCACACATGATGGGGAGGGCAGAGCCCCAGTGTCACCCCGTGCAGGGACCCACTGCCAGAGCACGACTGGTGGGAGCTGGAGCCAGTCCCACAGCCGGGCTCAGAGCAGGACCAGGCAGACCACCACAGGCTTTGTCCTTGGGGTCCAAGATGCCGGCTCCCGCTGACCCGCATTACTGCTTCCGTGGACCAGCAAACACCTCCTGCAAATTCGCCTGGCTACGCTCTGTCAGTACCGGCGCCCAGAGCCCTTGCTGGGGGAGCCCCTCACTCAGCCGTCACGGCAGGCGTGTGCCCTCGGCCCGTGAGCACCCGCCCTGCCCTGACAGTGTCTCTGGGGTGGGATGCTCACACGTGGGGCTGCTCCCTTGGACCCATCTCCCCTGCCCTCTCCCTCCAGCCTGCTCCATCAGCCCCTACCTGCTTCCCCGGTTCCTCACCTCTCCCTAACCCTTCCTGACTCCGGTGCCGGGCATCCCTGGATCTGGGGCATCCCTGGATCTGGGGCATCCCTCTCCTGGCAGAGCCCCCATCCCTGGGCACCCTGCGGGCTGGCGCTGCTGCAGATCTGCATGTGGGGTCCTGTCTGTCCAGGGAGACTGATTTCCTCCAGCTCCGCTCCTGCCCTCTTATCTCTCCTCCCTGGGCTGCACGCCCTGCTCTGTGGCCTGGGCAAGCGGGAGCGAGAGACCCCATCCTGCCTGGGCTGAGCTCCCCGGCTGGTGCCGGGCATGCAGGGCAGCCGGACCCAATGCAGGCAGGCAGGCAGCTGTGGGCAGCACCATCCTAGTGGGGCCCCAAGGGTTAAATTGTCATGTATTCTGGGCCACGCGCTGGCCAGGAATTACACTTTTATCGGCACGCGGTGCTGCCGCCGCTTGAATTGGGACTGGGAACTCTATTTCCGAGCTCACCCAAATTATTCTCGAAGAGATAAAGTGCGGTGCAGAGCAGCGCCGGCGCTTCATTAACATTCCCCAGCCCATTCAGCTTTAAACGAAGATTGCCTGCCTCGGAAAATGATAAAATTGAACATGTGAAGCAGGGCATTATGTTCCATCAGCCGATATTATTTCCCACGCAGGGGCCGAGTGGAGACACAAACAGCTATTTATGCAGCGCCTGGCCAAGCCAGGGTGGCTCGGGGACGGGGGGAGCAGGGGGGGGGAGGCACAGGGTGGGTGGCGAGTCCCCCCGACCCATTCCTGGGCATGAGAGGGGCTGCCCGCCTGACGCCAGGGTGGCTCTGCCCTCCTGGGGGGTCCCAGGCTCGTGCCCAGGGTGCAGGGTGGGTTCAGGAGCCGCAAACCTGCTCCGTGCATCAGATGAGGGAAGGGACTCAGGGGTGCGTGGGGTCCCCTGGGCCGTGTCCCGAAATGCTGAGGAATCTCCTTCTGCTGCCCTGCCACCGGGGATGCGTGTCCCCTGCTAGGGCTGAGCAAGTGGGGTGCTGGCTCCGTGTGCAGGATGGGTCGCACCTCCTGGGGCTGCGTGTTGGGCTGGCATTCACTGGGGAGCGCCCGTAGGCAGGGAGGGCTGAGCAGGCAGGAAGGGCTGAGCAGGCAGCAGAGGGCTGAGCAGGCAGCGGGGGGCTGAGCAGGCAGGGAAGGCTGAGCAGGCAGTGGAGGGCTGAGCAGGCAGGGAGGGCTCAGCGGGCAGCGGGGGGCTGAGCAGGCAGGCCCCCAGGGCTGCAATTGGATTTTGCTTGGCCGTGCCGAGCCTATCGATCCAGCAGTAATTAAAGTTGCTTCAAAACCTGACTCATATTCAACCTTGAGAGGAAGGAGCTTCTCTGAGAAACACCCTCTGCTCCCTCCGCGTCAGCACAGCGCGGAGCTCAGCCCTGCATGGGTGCTGCCAGCCCGTCCCAGCCTGCTGATGGGCTCTGTCCCCAGCGGGGACCCTGCCCTGGCTCTGCCTGGGGCCCAGGGCAGCAGCACCCCATCGGGCAGCGTCCCGGTCGGCGTCCCCAGCACCGCGCAGCCCCGCAGCGACCCTGATGAGGTGCAGCCCTTGGGGTGGGGTCCGTGCTGCCCAGACCCTATGGCCCAGGATGAGCCCAAGCTGTTTTCTCACCAAGCACCTCAGACACGTCCCTGGGATGTGGGGGTGCTCCCCCCACACCCCTCGCTTGTCACTGCCTCAGCCATGCACAGGTGAACCCAGAGCCGTCCCCGAGAGGCACCACATTGCTGGGGGGACCCGCTGTCACGTACCCGTGGGGTGCAAAACCCCTTCTCTAGGTCAGAGGAAGGCAAGGGGGTGTGAAGGCAGGCGGGGGAGCTGCGAGTGTGTCTGTCTGTCTGTCCGTCTGTCTGTCTGTGTGCAGGGGCTTGCGCGCCCGGCCCCGCCGCCAGCCCCGCTGCTATTCCCGGTATTTGCAGCAGGTCGGGACAGGCACCCAGGAGGGGGAGTTCAGCGGGGGGCCCCGCAAACCCTCCCGCAGCCCCCGCGGGAACGCAGGGCCCCCAGGAGCTGGGGGCTGCGGCAGGGAGGGGGACCCGGGGCTGGGGGTTGCGCCGGGGAGCACCCTGGGCAGGGGACCCGCGGGGGGGGGGGGGGGAGGGGCAGAGGACCCCCGCAGCTCCGTGCAGCGGTTGGGCTCTGCGGCGGGGAGGTGGCTCCATCTGCAGGACACAGCCCCGGGTGCCGGGGGGTCCCCGCAGCCCCCGCTTTGCATGCGGGGCACGGCGGTGGGGGACAGCGGGCAAGGACACCGGCACCTCCGGCTCCCGCCAGCACCCGGCAAGCGGAGGGGGGGCTGGGGGAAACCCCCTCCCGCGCCCCTGCACCCCCCGAGCACCCCGCACCCCTCAGGTGCTATCACCTGGCAGCCCCGCCGCCCGGGCACCCCACCTCCAAAGCCCACCGCCCCTAGCCACCATCCTCCCCCGGCCCCGGGCTCTTGCCGTCGGGGGGGCGGCAGCCGTCGGGGCGGCGGGCCGTGCCCCGGGGGCGGCGGGAGGCGGAGGCGGGGCCGGGCCGGGCTCCACCCCAGCCCCCGGCCCACAAAGCCCGGCCGGGAGGGCCCCCAGCCCCTGGAGCCTGCGCCGTCCCGGGGGCGGTGGGAGAGCGCGGGCGGGAGCTGCGGGGGGGCGGGGGGTCCCCGGGAGGGAGGGGAGGGGCGGGGGGGGCGGGCCGTGCTGCCTCGCTCCGAGGGGCTGCGGGGGGGGTCCAGCCCCGTCCCAAGGCGGCGGGATGCTGCGGTGCGGGCGGCTGCTGGCCCGGCTGGAGCGGGCGCTGCAGCTGCTGGAGCTCGGCGGCAGCGTGGAGGAAGGTGGGTGAGCGCAGCCCCTCGGCCTGGGGCACGCCGGGACCCCCGGCTCTGCTGCCAGCGGGGCGGGGGCGGGCCGGTGCGTGTCCTCCCCCCGCACCCCATCCCGGCTGCGTTGCCCCCAGACTACATCCAGATCGCTCGGTGCTTCGAGGCGACGCGCCGGAGATGCTCCCGCCTGGAGCAGGACGGGCGACGGGCCCGCGAGCAGCTGGCCCGCGTGGAGGCCGAGCGGGCGGCGTTGGAGGTCAAGCTCAAGCACGCCCGCAACCAGGTGGAGGTGGAAATGAAGAAGCGGCACCGGGCGGAAGCAGAGCTGGAGAAGCAGGTCAGCTGCAGGGGTACCCCGAGGGGCTGGCTGCGGGGACCCCAGCCTGCTCACCACCACCACGCCGTTTCACTTGCCAGGAGCGCAAACTTCAGCTGGTCTTCGAGTTGCTGATGCGGGAGCCGTGGGGAACCGGGGTGCTGAGCGGGGAGCAGTGCTCCATCCTCAGCGCCCTGGCCGGGCGGCACCTCACGGCGGCCCTGGCCCCGGGCAGGAGGTGAGTGCAGGGCTGGTGGTCCTCACCGCAGCCCCTCAGGCAGCCCTGGGCTCAGCTGTGGCCCTCTCACCTCTGCTGGGCACAGGGGTGCTTGGGCTCTGCAGAGGCACCAGCTCCAGGCTCCCAGGAGCGGCTGTAGGAGTAGGTGCTGGCCAGGGAGGGTTTGCCCCAGCTGGGCTGACCCCCAGCTCGCCCCACAGGTCGTCTGCAGTGGATGAGTCGTGCCAGTCTCTCCTGTCCCACTCGGACATCAGCTACGACCGCACCGAGGACGATGTGGTAAGGAGTGACCCGCTGTGAGCCCTGGGGTTCGGTTTCTTCCCAGCGGCGAGGGGGCAGTTTTGCCCCACTCCTGCAGTGGGGCGGCCCCTCTGCATGGCCGTGGTTAGGGGCGAGCTGCCCCGGGCTGCTGCCGGAGCACGGATGCTGGGGGTGCCCCTGGCCCTGCGCAGCCCTGCCAGCCCCCAGCCTCCCCTCTGCCTTTCAGGACGTTGATCTGACGGTGGTGCGGACCCTGAAGCGCAAAGCCCAGGAGAGGCAGGTACGAGGGAAGTGCTGGGATGCGGCAGCCCGTGGGGGCTGGTGCTGAGGTAGGGTCTGCACACCGTGTGCGTGAGGAACCCCGGGTCTGCTCTGCTTTCCTGCACCGTGCCCCTGGGACCCTCTGCCCGCACAGGTCAGCAGCCCAGGCTGGGATTCTGGCCCTGGGCCACGCAGGGTTAGGGCACCCAGATACCTCCCCATCCCAGTACGGGAGGCTGCAAGGAGCCTGGCAGAGAGGGCTTAATGTATTGATGCTGGGCTTGGAGCGTTGTCTCGCAGCAAGCCTCCTGCGATCAATAGAAACTCAATTACCCTCCACTGTGGCCCAGCCGGGCTCCTCAATAATTCATCCCCGCGTGTGGGCATCCCGCGCCGCACTCCGCTCACACCTCTGCATTGCAGGCCTGGCCAGGCCCCCCCCAGCCCCAGGGCTGGCTCCCACCCAGGCTGGGGGCATGGATCCCTGTGGGTCCCCACAGTGCCTGGTGTGGGGCAGACAGTGTCAGAGGGCATGGTGAGACCAGGACCTTTAGTGGAGCTGAGACCACTTGGCTTGGGTGCTCTGGGGTGGGGGGACAGAGTCGGAGAGGGGGTCCCTGCCTACCCTTCACCCCATCTTCTCTGTACCCAGCGTGTGTCCCTGGCCCCTCAGATCGGCCCCGTGGTGGTGGCGAAGCGGCACCGGTCTTCTGTGGTACCCCACAACACCGTGAGTAGGGACCCGGTGTGCCCCGGGCAGGGTTAGGGTGCGTGGGCTGCCCCAGTGCCAGAAAGCAACGCTGCACCCTTCAGTCCTGTGGGTCTGTGGGTGCTGTGGGGCTTCAGAATGCTCAGCTGTCCCCTCTGAGTGCCTGTGCCCCGTGCTCTGTATCCCCCGTACCCATCGCGACAGTATTCCGGGCTCTACAGGACTGCAGGGACGGGGAGCAGAGCTCCTGGGGAAATGTTGGAGCGCTGTGGGGCTGCCATCAGGCACCTTCTCACTGCCCCCCATCTCGGTAGGTGAATGTCCCCCCTGTGCCCCCTCCTGCCGAGGTCCCTGGCCCTGCCGGCAGCCTCCTGCCCACTGCTCTGGTGCCGCGACGCAGCTCTCGCCAGGGACACCGTGCCTCCACGCGTGCAGGTCACGGGAGGGGCTGGGGAGGGGGCTCACGGGTGGTGTGGGGCTGGCCTGAGGGTGCTCCCATCACGGGTGAGGGAGGGGATCTGTTGGGGGATGCTTGTCCCCAGTGTGGAGGTACCGGGGTCCTCTGGACATGCCAAATGCCGCTGTCCCAGGGCAGCTGGGATGCTGCAGCGGCTCCCTGGGAGGTGGGAAGCCGCCCCACATCCCAGTCAGGAGTTTGGGTGGTTTGCCTTCCCGGGGGTCCCCCTTACTGCCTTCTCCCTCTGCAGATCTGACCATGGTCTGGGGCACCAGCCAGGACCTGGGCTGCCGTGCTGCGGGGCAGGAGAGCCACACCGATGGCGGCTCGGCGGGGCAGCCAGTGCCAGCCCCCTGCTCCTCGCCTCCACGGGGACTCCTGCCGCTCCAGCACCAGTTCGCCTCCAAAACGGTGCGTGCCCCAGCCTCTCGCCTCCTGTGGGCTGCTACGGAGAAGGGAGACGGGCAGGAGGAGCGGGTCTGGGGGGAGCAAAGCTCTCCTCCATCCCTCCCACCCCAGCTCTGCCTGCACAGGGGATGGATGGAGGTGGTGGGCGCTGGTTTCGGGGGGGGGATGGAGGAGTGGTACTGGGTACCTGCAAGAAGGAGGGCCCTGACTCTGCGCCTCCTCTCCAGGTGATCCGTCCCGAGCCGTGCGGTGTCTGCGGCTCCCGCATCCGCTTCGGGAAGGCCGCCGTCAAGTGCCGCCAGTGCCAGCTGCTGCTGCACCCCAAGTGCCAGGAGCAGTGCCCCAGCCCCTGCGCGCCCCGGCCTCGCCACCATGCCTGGCCCCGTGAGGTGAGGGGGGGCATGGCGGCGCTTGGGGGCTGCTCCACGTCCCCGTGGGGCTGCCGGGACATCGGCCCTGGGACGTGGGGCTCTGCCCGCCCCAGCCGCAGGGCACAGAGCGGGTCGGTGTTGTCCCCCCCCCAGGGCGTGCTGGCTGACTTCGCCCCCCCCACGCCGCCCCTGGTGCCCGCGCTGGTGGTGCAGTGTGTGAACGTGGTGGAGACGCGAGGCTTGACGGAGGTAGGGGCCGGGGTGGTGGGGGTGGCGATGCCAGGGTCCCCGCGGGGCTGAGCCCCCCTCTCCCTGCACCCCAGACAGGGCTGTACCGGGTGCCGGGTGCAGAGCAGCTGGTGCGGGAATGGAAGCGGAGGCTGCTGCGGGCTGGAGGTGCGCTGCCCGCCCTCGGCAGCGTGGCTGACATCCATGTGGTATGTGGGGTGCTCAAGGACTTTCTGCGGGGGCTCAAGGAGCCGCTGGTCACCTTCAGCCTCCACCCTGCCTTCCTGCGGGCCGCTGGTGAGCAGGGGTCCTGGGGTGGGGCGGGAAGGGGCTGCTCCTCCCCTAACACAGCTCCCTGGTGCTGTCACAGACATCCCGGATGATGCCGCCTGCGGCACAGCCCTGCGCCACGTCGTGAGCAAGCTGCCCCCAGCCAACAGGGACACGCTGGCCTTCCTCATGCTGCACCTGCTGAGGTGAGGGGCTCCCGTGGGTCTGCCCCCATCTCCTGGTGCTCTGCCCCTCGCCCAGGCTCTGCGCCCCACACTGGGGAAGCTGGGCTGAGGACGAGGGGCCCCGTGGCCAGGCGGTGTGCTCACACCGTCCATCCCCGCCTCGCAGGGTGTCACGCAGCCCCGACTGCAAGATGGATGTGCTCAACCTGTCCCGCGTGTTCGGTCCCACGCTGGTGGGACACGGCTCGGCCAACCCCACGCCGCTGGCCATCATGGAGGACACGCCGCGGCAGTGCAAGGTGAGGGGGTCTGCGAGGTGCAGGGTGTGCCCCAGGCTCTGCCAGCATGCCCAGTCTCCATCCCTCCCTGCCCAGGTGGTGGCTCGGCTCCTCTCGCTGCCACCTGACTTCTGGAGGGGCTTTGTGGGGACAGAGCAGGAGAACCTGGTGCCAACGCCAGCCCCGGAGGGTGCACACGGTAAGGCACAGGACCCCGGGAGCCCTCCCTGCCCTTGCCTGGTGGCTGCCGAAGGGTCCTGGGCGCCCGCGGCAGGGCTGGGGTGTGCTGACTGTCCCGCCTTGGTCCCACAGAGCTGTTCTTCCGCCCCATCACCTCCCCGGAGCCCAAGCCGGGCCAGCTGAGCCCAGCCGGCACCTGCTGCCTCCCCAGCACCCTGCGCAGCTGCGTGGGCACGGCCGCCCGGACCCCGTGAGTGCTGGGGGGGGTGTAGGGGGTGGGTGGGGGTCCAGGGGAGCTGGCTCTACACCCCTGACTCATCTCTCCCCACGCAGGCAGGGGCCAGCCCCGAGGAAGGTGGGACGGTTCTTCCCTTCGCCCGTGTAGCCTGTGGCAGCGGCTCCCGGGGGGCGCGGGGCTGGCACCAGCGGAGGAGCGAAGCCTGCGGGACCAGGCAGCTGCCCGTGGGCCCTGCCCTGCTTCCCTGGGGATCGGGGCTGGCTCTGTACTTATGGGCTGGTTTCTATTAAATATTTGCAGCAAAACAAGCCCATCTGTGGCTGCTGTCTGTCCCTCCCTGCCACTGCCAGGTGCCAGCGTTCTGGGCTCCCTGGCATGGCGGAGCCCAGCTGGGCAGCAGACAAGAGCCATACTGACAGCAAGGGTGAGCAGTGCTCCCCAAAACCCTGCTTTTGCTGATGGGGGGGCAGGCAGGGCCCCCTCCCGCGGAGCTGGGGCCCTCCTCTCCCTGCCCTGGAGCCCAGGATGTGGGAGGCCCCCTGTTCCAGCCCAGATGTTGGCCTCCAGTAATCAGAGCTGCTGCTGCTCAGGGCAGGACAACCTTCAAGCGTTTCCAGACATCCTGGCTCCTCAGCAGAGGCCCCATTAACTCCTTCCTCCCCGCCAGCCCCGGCGCTGGAGCTGCACAGCCCACGCAGGGCTGGGATGGAGCTGGCTCTCTCCAAGAGGGAGAAGCTGGCTGTAATGGAGCAAAGGCCCGGGAAGGGCTTGTGCCTCCATTAACTGTGTACAAGGGGAACTTGGGGAACAGAGGCCTTACACAACAACTGCCCAAGGACCATGGCCAGCAGCTGAGAAACCTTTGTCCACACTAAAAGCCAGGCCAGATGTGGGACGCAGGAGAAAATTCATGTATGATCCCAAAAGCAAGTACTTTAGCTCTGTTTCCCCCAGCGCAGGGGTGTTCACCAGTGGGCACGGAAATCAGCACAGCCAAGGCAGAGGCAAAACCAAAGGAGTTTAATGTACTTAAAGCTAGGGAACAGCTAATCCCCGCCCAGGACCACAGGAGAACTGGCACGGGAAGGCACAGGGCTGGGAGCAAGGATTTACTGCAAATCCATCGAGCAGGGGTGGTACCGGATGGATGGAGAATCCCTAATGCAGAGCCTTGCTGAAGGCGAGAGGCGTGATGGGGCCTTCAGCAGAGCACAGAGCTCCACAGACAGAGAGGTTAAGTGGGTAAAGGGCAGTGTTGGTTGTCACAGAAAGTGTGCCAGGATCAGCAGGGAGCTGCCTTCAATAAAAACAGGTTGTGAGACACAGCAGAGTGGTAGATCTCTGCCACCTGCATGCATGTTGATTGCTCTGGTGCCCTGTAGACAGGGCTGGTGCAAGGGAAGATGCACAGCAAGCCACCCAAGCTACACCCACGCTGGTGCAGAGGAGGCTGTTGGCCCACCGGCGTGGCAGGGGCCTGCTGCCATCACCCTGAGCTCTGCCTAGATTGCCTGCACAGGTCTTGGCAGGACTGGCAGCTCTCCTGGCTCATCCCCAACCCCAGTGGGGGGATTGGTGCGGGGAGAAGAGGTGCTTTTGCAGGTCCCTCCAGGGCCAGCAGCCTGCCTGTCTACCCCAGCCCTCATGTGCCAGTGCCCTTAGGACAGCCCCGTGCCTCTCTGTTTTCCCAGTAACAGGCAGAAGGCCAGCTCAGGCTGTTGTAATCACACTGCTGGAACCGGGATCCTCACAGCCGGCTCCTGCAGGGCAGGGTGCATACGCAGGACAGGCACGTTCGAAGCTCCCCAGCCTCTGAAACGGGCCAAGACCTTCCAGGGAGCTGCAGACAGCCGCTTTTGCAGGGCAAGGAGAGCCTGGTGAGGGGCGGCAAGACCATGTCAGTAGTGCCCTTTGGTGGAGAAACACCCAAAGCTCGGGACCTGAGATGCTGCAGGCAGCAAGTGCTCTGTCGCCAGCCTCAGCCCGGGGACGTGCTGTCCCCGCAGCCTTGGCCCTGCCCCAGGGCTGGTCCCTGGGCTGCAGGAAAAGCAGCACGCAAGGCTGATGCTCACCAGCTTTAATGTCTGTCTGGAGTAGGAGTCAGGCACTTGCAGGGCTCCTGGCCTGCACCTACCCCTCTGGGGGTGCCGGGAACCTCCCAGGAGGTGAAGCCCCAGCACAGGGTCTTGCTGTGGGGCACAGCAGGGAGTGGGGGGGCTGGCACTAGCCCCCCCCACCCCCCTCAAACCCAGCAAGCAGCTGACTCACAGGATAATCTGGTTCTTGTAGCTGCGGCTCAGCTCCTTGTGAGGAAGGACGATGGAGTTGAGAATAACGACCTCGGCGGGGATGGTGACGCTGCAGCCTGCGGGGAGAGCGCGAGGGGGTGAGGGGGAGGGGAGAGGCTGCCCCACGGCGTGGGGCTGGGGCAGCCGGGTGTGAGTAGGACATACCTAGGATTGTGATGGACGGTGTGAGGCGCCCATCCCGGAAGAGGGTCTCGCTGTCGATCTTGGCGTAGGGATCGTTGGGGTTGGGGTCACTGGGCGTTCCTTCAACCCGGGCCCAGCGCCCGATGGTGCTGTCCCAGCCCACAATGGTATTGAGGACACAGGTGTGGTCCTGGGGCAAAGGGGGTGCGGGTGAAGGGTGCTGCTGCCTCACTGCAAGGGGCAGGGGCTGACACCCACACCCTCAGGCAAACCCTGCTTACATGGAGTGAGGCACCGTGCAGGACGATGGACTCTCGCACGCGCACACCAGCTCCCACCGTCACCCCCTCCCCAATGGAGACGTTGGGGCCCAGCTGTGAGGACACGAGGCAATAAGGTCAAGGACAACAGCACCCTCAGCACCCCCGAGCGTGGCCCTGCTGCAGGGTCCCCCTGCCCGTGCTCACCACCGCAGTGCTGTCGATGGAGGCCGTCGGGTGGATGTACACATTCCCTGCAACACAAGGCGGCTGCGTCAGGAGAGGCAGCTTGCAGGAGCACCTCGGAGCAGGGGAGATCCTGCCCACAGATCCCACCTCCTCCCAGGGAAGCCCCGTCCCCACACGGGGCTGCCCCCAAGCCAGCGGCGGGTGTCAGAGGGGTACCTCGGATGACGGGGCCTCCGGGCTTGTTCTGGGCCAGCCTCTCTGGGTGGCTTTTGCTGTACTGGTTCAGGTAAAGGCGGCTGGCATAGATGGCAGAGCTGGGGGACGAAAAGCAAACGATCGTTGTCACCTCTCTGGCAGTACCAGGGCAGAGGAGGGTCTGAATTCCGCAGCCCCTGCCCAACCCCAGGGCCCTGCCTGGGCACCCTCCTCTCCCCTCTCCGGTACGGAGGGCTCGATGCCCCTGCGGCGCCAGCTCCAGCACCAGCCCTCACCCTGCCGATTTGATCTGGCTCCAGAAGCCATCAGTTTTGTAGACGTAGAGTTTGCCGCTCCCAGCCAGCGCCGTGAAAACGTCCTGCTCTAGCCGGATCACTTCTGCACGCTGCCAGCCGTTGGAGCTCTCCTCCCTGCAAGTGAGAGGCCCGTTAAGACACCCACGCCAGCCACGGCCTCAGCCGGGGACCCCAGCAGCTACCCTCCCCAAATCCGGGGGCTCCGGTGCTCCTGGGCTCCCTCCTAGCCATGCACTGCTCCCCGAAGGTGGGGACAGCCCCAGCCACCAGGCTCGGCCTGCCGAGCCCCAGAGCAGCAGAGGGACGGGGCTCTGCCAGCTGAAACAAGCTCTTAGACAGAAGTTGATGGTGCAAGAGCCCAACCCAGTCCAGGTGGGCGTACAAGTGACGGATCCTGCCCCCGCTCCAGAGCCCTGCCCAGCCGGATTTTCGCTTGGGCGGTGGCGGAGCTGCCAGGTGACAGGCTGCTGGTGCGGAGAGCAGGAGGCAGGAGCAGAGCACTGCCAGGTGAAAGGCTTGCTCAGCCCCTTGTCCGGAGCTCAATGAAGATGGGGTGGGAGGAGAGGAAGGCAGAGGGGGAGTCTCAAGCTGGCCAGGAGCGGAGCAGAGGAAAGAGCAGCCTTGCAGCGCAGCCTGGAGCAGGGAGGAAAGCAGGTGGTATCGCTGGGGACGATTCAGCCCGGAGAGCAGCCAGTGCAGACACAGGGGGAGACTTACCCAAGGTAAGGACAGCTGGTGCAGGACCAGGAAACAAATGAGCGATGGCAGAGGAGAAGAGAAGACAGAGAAAGAATGGAAGATGAGCGTGCCACTGCAGCCCCGGGAAACAGTGGGGTGGGAGGGACACGGGGCAGAAAGGGGCACTCACAGCACTAGCTCCTGCTGGTTCCTCTGGAAGACCTCGCCAATGTGCTGGAAGATGGCGGGTGTGAACAGGTAGATGCCACAGTTAATGATCTCACTGACAAACGTGCTGGGCTTCTCCACGTAGTGCTGGACCTAGAGGTGAGGGAAGACACGTGAGTCCCGGGGTGTAGCCCCCGTGCCTGGCGTCACAGCCTCTGTGGCACGCCGGGAACACGCGCCCACACCGTGCCCAGCTCCCCAAGGCCCCCCAGCACCTCCTGCGTGTCTGCGTTTGCCACGATACAGCCGTAATTCAGCGCCTGCGTCCTGTTGGCCTGCGGAGCCAGGATTTGTTAGCAACGGTGGAGCAGCGGGCGTGCTGATACAGAGCAGACGAGACCCGGAGCTCGCACCCAGGGACCCATCCACCCCGAGACAAGCCCACGGCACAGCACCGCTGCTCCTCCGCCCCCCAGCGCTGCCACTCACTGTGGTACCCAGAATGACAAAGCTGTCCACGTCCCCGTGCCGCTGCTGGAACTCCAGCATCTCCTGCAAGGGGAACTCCGAGCAGACGTCCGCGTTGAGGACAAAGAAGGCCTCAGCACCACCCGACAGGATCTGGTCTCGGAAGTGATAGATGCCGCCAGCCGTGCCCAGCGCCGCGTACTCCTGGAGATACCTGCGAGCCGAGCAGGGAAAAGCGAGGGCTTAGGGAAGCAGGGGGCTGGTGGCACCGCCCGGAAGCGGGGCAGGGAAGGGCTGGCAGGGGCTGGGCAGACGTAACCCCGCCATGCAGTGACGGGGCTGCTGGTCACGGCAGTGGGGTCTTGGAGCTGTGCTGGAGAAGCATCTCTGGAGCAGAGCCCAGGGCAAGGGGAATTCAGCAGAGCCCTCCCGCCCAGCGCCAGGGAGCCGGCTGGGGGGCTGCCAGCCCCGGGGTGCGAGGGGTCCCACCGACCTGATGGGGATCCTTAACTCCTGCTGCGCCGACACCAGGAAGCGGCCGAGGGCCTCGTGGGGCTGGTAGAAGCCCAGCAGCAGGATCTCCTTCATGCCGGGCACCTGGGGACGGAGCGGGGGTGGCGGGGAGCGGGGGGGCACGGCGGGGGGTCACCCCCCTCCCCGGCCCCCCCGTACCTTGGCGCAGGCCTCGACGTGGTGCTGCACCATGGGCACCCCGGCGACGGGAAAGAGCGGCTTGGGCACCTCGAAGGACAGCGGCCGGAACCGGGTCCCTGCGGGGCGGAACGGGGTCGGCGGGGCCCGGGCGCAGGCGGGACGCGCCCCGCTCTCCCGCCGCGGACTCACCCTTCTGCGGGCCCCCGATGAGGATCACCGCCTTCAGCGGCATCGCGGCTCCGCACCGGCCCCGCCACCGTCCCCGGCCCCGCCGCTTCCGCGTACGTGACCGAGACACGTCAGCGCGCGGGGGCGCGTCCCGGCAGACGCCCGCCAGGGGGCGCCGCAGCGCCGGGAAGGAGGGAGCTGCGCGCGCGCGCGGGGCGGGGCGGGGATTGGGGGCGTGGCCGGGGGCGGTGCTGCGTCACGGGGTGGGGGTTGGGGCTGTAACCGGAGCGGCCCCCGCGGCTCCTCCCACTCCCGGTGTCTTCGCGCCGCGCAGCCTTCCCGGCTGCTGTCCCGGGGTCCCCAGTCCCCCCCGGCTGCACGTCCGTGGGTTTCGGGCCAGGACCCTCCCGAGGCGCGGGGGCTGCTCTGCCCACACCGCCCCCCGCCCCCACCGCCCCCTCCGTTCCCCCCGGCGAAGCACAGAGACGGCACCGGCTGCTCAGGGTCTTTATTGCTGCTCTGGCACGTTGCTTGCGCCAAGCCACGGGGACGTTGGCAACTCCGGAGGCCGGCGGAGAGGAGGGGACGGGGACGGGGTCGGGGTCGGGCGGGGGCCTGCTCCCCGAAGTCAATAAATAAAGCCCTATTGCTACAGCAGCGTCCGGAAGGTGGGCGCCCAGCCGCTGCCCCCCGTCCCCCTGCCACACGCTGGGGCACAGCGAGGCACCCGTGGGGCTGCCCGTGGTTGGTGGGGGGGGGCAGAGCACCAGCAGCGTGGGCCTGAGCAGGCGCGGGAGGTGTGGGTGGCACGGGGGTGCCCCCTTCCCACGGCACCCAGCAGCCAACAGACCCCCGCCCCAGGAAGGCACAGGCATCGGTCCTGGGGCCGCAAACCCGCTGGCCAGGACCGGGGCTGGGAGGGGTTGAAGGCGGGGGGCTGGTGGCCCCCACTCCCAGCCGTGAGGACCGGGGCTGTGCCGGCTGGGGGGGGGCTGCAAACGGGACCCTCTCTGCAGGAACCACTGGAGCAGCCTCAGTCCTTGGGCGCTGGCGTGCAATGCGGGGGGAGCGCAGGGACCCCCCACGCCATGGCAGCTGCAGGCTGCGGCGTAAGGCACACGGCTGACGGGACCCATGTGGCCAGGGCTGCCCGGCGTGCTGGTGGCTCTCCCCTTCCCGCCGGGGGCTTCCCCCGGCCCCCATCCCCACCCCGACCCTCTGCCACATTCTCCGTTCCTCCCAGCAAGGCTTCCCGCCGCCTGCCTGCTGCTGGCTGGGGCAGCACCTCCCCTCTCCCTTGACACCAGCCGCCAGCATCCCCGGCGGTGGCTCGTGAGGTCCGTGGGCTCATCCCGGCGCGTCCCGGCTCCTCCTCAGCCGCCCCGTCCCGCAGCCCGTGGAATGTTCCTCTGGCTCCTCGGCCCCTCATGGCCGTGGCCAAGGCGCTGGCTACTGTGGCCCTGGCGGCTGGCCGCCCTGGTAGGAGCGGAGTAAGACCTTGTGCTTGGTGACGGCCTCGCCGCGGCGCCGCTGGTGCTCCACCAGGAACTCCTTGAGGCGGTTGGTGGTGAAGGTCAGGGTCTGGCGGCGCAGCTTCATCAGGTAGGCGTCCTGGAGCCAGGCGTTGGCAAAGCAGTCCTTCACCGTGGGGCGGCTCCTGGGGCAGGGGTGGCTCAGAGTCAGGGGCCACGGGGTACTTGCTGCTGCGGCACCCCACAAACCTGGCCACCGCCCCTGTCCTACAAGACCAAGGGGGTCCCAGACCTTTCCCAGAGCAGGGATGGACCCCAGGGTCCAGGGCTTAGGAGATCCCAGCCCTCTCCAGGAGCAGGGATGGACCCCAGGGTCCCACTGATGTCTTGAGGGTCCCCGTGGGGCAGAGAGCTGCCCACTTGGCCTGGTCACGGGTGCAGCCTGAGGCCACGTGTCCTCCCTGGCTGGGCCAGGCACTCACCAGGGGTGGACGGCGAGGACCTTGCGGATGAAGAGGGCAGCGCTCTGCGAGACGTTGGGGTACAGCTTGAAGGCATCAAAGCGCCCTGCCAGGATGCGGTTCTCTGTCTCGATGGGGTCCAGTTCAAAGAACGGCGACCGCCCGCTGAGCCTGCGAGGGTGGAGAGGATGGCACAGGCTGGGGGGCACCGGTGGGAGGGCACCAGGGACCCTTCCCTGGTTTGGAACAGCCACAGCTACCCAGGGTCTTGATCTCCCTGTCCAGCTGGGAAGGGTCTTCAGGGCTACAGCATCCCCCAGCCCACCACCAGCCTTGTGTACCCCCTGGCACTGGAGCCTGGGTGGGGCTGGCTACGCCTCAGGGTGCTCGTCCCCCCGGCCCCTTCACTTACATGATGTAGGTGAGGACGCCAACGCCCCAGACATCTGCTGCGGAGCCCACCGGGTCACCCTTCACCACCTCCGGCGCTGCGGGCAGGGGAGCAGGGCTCTCATATGCACTGGGGGGGGGCCCAGCCCCAGCGCTGCAGCACCCACAGCATCCCCGGCACCCACAGCACCCCACCATCACACCTTCCTGCACCCCCCCCGACAGCCCAATACCTTGGCAGAGCCCAGCACCTCCAGGGATGCCCCCACTGCCCCACAGCACGCAAACTCTCCCATTGACCCCAGTGACCCCCAGCACCAAGAAGACCCCCCCAGCTTCCCGAGGACACCTCGCCCCCTCCCCAGTCCAGAGCCCCCCAGTGCATGGGCACACACGCACGCCTGAGGCACGCACATGCCCTGTCCCAGTCCCCGTGCCACCGCACCTCCGTGGCCCCACTCACACATGTACTCCAGGGTGCCGACGCGCCACCCCAGCTGCCGCAGCATGAGGGGGTTGTAGGTCTGGGCGCTGCCGAAATCGATGATCTTCAGGGCGTTCATGCCAGAGATGATGACGTTGTCCGGCTTGATGTCGAGGTGCACGATGCGGCGGCCGTGCAGGTACTCAAGGCCCTGCAGGAGCTGCAGCACGTAGCTCACCACGTCGTCCTCCGAGTAGCGAAACCTGGGGGCAAACGGCATCGGCGGGTGGCCCCGTGCCGGCGGCACTGCCGGAGGCCCCGCGCCCTCCCGTACCTGTCCACGATGCTGTAGAGGATCTCCTTGCCGGCGCAGTTCTCGCAGATGAGCACCAGGTAGCGAGGAGTGATGTATGCCTCGTGCAGGGCCATGATGCGCTCGTGGTGCAGCACCTTGAGGATCTCGTACTCCTGCAGCACGCTCTGCTTCCTCTCCGCCTCGTAGGGCACGATCTTGGCCATGAAGTGCTTCCCCGTGGCATTCTCCTTGCACAGCCGGATCACCCCGAAGCGGCCCCTGCGGCACAGGGCGGTGGATCAGCGTCCCCCTTGTGGGGTGCTGGGAGGGGGGACACCCTGGCAGAGCATCCCGTCCCGGTGCTACGCACCTCGCCTTCTCGTCCAGGAAGGTGTAGGGCTTTTGGGGGACACCCTGTCGCAGCGCCGTGCTGTCCTTAGCCCCTGGGACCCCGCTTTCGGCCGGGGGCTCCTTGGAGGATGGGGCGGTGGGGGGTGGCTCCTTTGTGGGGGATGATGCAGGGGGCATGGAGACAAAGGAGGTGACCATGTAGGGGGGCATCTTCCGTGTGGGCGCAGCATTGGGGGTGGGGGACAGCATGGGGGCTGAACCGGGGGTGGTCGACGCTGGGGAAATGGGGGAGAACTTGGAAGGAGACGGAGCCCGTGGCAGGGGGGACGTGTCTGTGGGGGGCGTGGGGGAGCCCCGAGTGGGGGCATCTGTGTGGGGTGAGGTGACAGTCCGAGGGGGGGTGAATGTCAGCTCCGGGGGCACACAGATGGTGATGTCGGGTGGGAGCTCGGGGTCTGGCTGCGGCCCCTCCTCGCGGGGCACAGGGGGCTGGAGGGCCCCGGGGGGGACGCCCGCCTGCACCGCCCCATCTGCCTTCTGCGCTGCTCCCTTGTGCTTGCGGGGCGGCGTGGTGGGGGGTGCTCCCGTGGCCGGCGGCTCCAACTGCCCCACGGGCGTCTGGGTCGACCGACTGGAAGCCACCTTCTCGGGGACGGGGACAGGGATGGCGATATCCTTGGCTGGGGCAGCTTGGGCATCTGCGGGGAGCAAAGGGAGGTTTGAGCCAGGCAGGGGGAGGCCAGCAGCAGGGTGGCAGCAGCTCCCTGTTCCCCAAATCCCTGAGGGGGAGATGCCCCGGGACTCGAGGACCCCCAGAGCATCCCAGAGGCCGCAGCCCCACGGCTGCCCCACAGCCCGCGGGACAGGGCTCGCTCACCCGTCACCTCGAGGTGCACCTTCGCGGAGGGGGTGCTGTAGGGCCCCTGCCCGGCCTTGTTGACACAGGCCACCCGAAACCTGGCAGCGCTCCCGGGGGGCAGCTCCGTCACGTTGAAGTAGCAGTCGGCGATGCCGGTGCTGATGATCTTCCATTCGTGCTCCCCTGCCGGTGCGGGGGCAAGGTGAGGCGGGGGCACCCCCCTCTCCCCACCCCTGACTCGGGATCCTGCCGAGCCCCAGGGGACAGCGAGGACATTGGGCACTTTTGCCTTGGCTTGGTGTCCCCGGGTGAGCCCATCTTTCCAGCTGCGGCTCCCCGGGGAGGGCAGGCAGCCCCCCGTACCGTCCAGCCTGCGCTCCAGCGTGTAGGTGCAGGGGGCTTTGCTCTCCGCCGGCTTCCACAGCACCAGCACTGTGTTCTTGTACTTCTGGGGGATCTCCGGGGTGCCCGGCCGCCCAGGGAGCCCTGTGAGGGACAGAGAAGGTGGGCTGGGTGCCCAGCCAGGGGTAGGGCAGAGCTGCTGCAGGGCCAGGGCAGCACAACACGTGGGCTTGGAGATGCTGGAGGTGCCTGTGCAAAACCAATCCATCCGCCCTCAAAAGGCTCGGTCTCTTGGAGATGCGGAGGGCAGAGCCCAAGCAACCTGCTCCAAGCGGTCCCCAGCCCCGGGGTGCGTGCCCGGCGTGTGCTCTCTCCCTGTGGGGCAGCCCCTCTGTCCCTCGAGGTCCCCCCCGCCGCACACTTACGTGCCACAGCCAGCGTGCAGGAGCTGATGGCCGTGCCCAGGGCATTGGCGGCCGCACACTCGTACAGCCCCGCGTCCTTCCTGGAGACCTTGGCGATGGTGAGCATCTGCCGGCCGTCCTTGCAGGAGACGACGTTCAGCGCGCTGTCCGGCTGCAGGGACCTCTTGTCTGCGGCGGGGAGCAAAGGAGAGGGGTGCTACAGTGCTTCCCCCCTCTGCCCCTGGCACTCACCCACCGGGGCAGCAGGCAGCCCCCCACCTTTCATCCAGACGATCCTGGGGGTCGGGCTGCCGGCGGGCAGGCAGCAGAGGGTCAGCGCCTCGCCCTCCAGCAGCACCTGGTCCTTCAACTTGATGTGGAAAACGGGGGGGAAATCTGGAAAGCAGAGCGGGGCTCAGGCTGGGGCAGCGGCGGGCACCCGCCGTCCCACCCCGGGGTGGCACCTACCCGACTCGCTGGGCGCGTGCGGCCGGCCGGCGGCGGGTCCCTCCTCCCGCAGCAGGCTGGGAGGGACGCCGGGCTGCGAGGCCCCCTTCTCCTTCCTGCCCCGCGGCAGCCCCCAGCGCTCCCAGCGGGACCGCTTCTGGCTCTCACCCCCACCTGCGGGCACCCAGGGTGGCTGAGAGCGGGGTCCAGCCGGGGCGGCCATGCCCACCGCGCCCAGGGCGGCCGGGACACAGGGTGCCGGTGGGACCCCCCATCGCCGCTCACCTTTGGCAGAGGTGGAGGAGCGGGTGCTGCCCTCCGAGCGCAGGGACTCAGAGGAGGGTGCGGGTGCCGGGGGGGGCCCTGGCCGCAGGCTGTCCCCCTCGGAGCTGGCGCGGCGGAGCTCCCCGGGCCCCTCGCCCTCCGGCCGCTCGTCCGACAGGCTGCGGAGCCGCGCAGAGACCCGCTCCACCGTGGCGCTGATCTTCCTCCGCACGGCCACCACCGGTGACTCGCCCTCCCCGCCGACCGCCGGCTCCGACTTGAGGCTCTCCGAGTCCCTCCGCTCCTTGGAGCCACCCAAGGCCAGGCTCCAGGAGAAGCGGCGCCCACCGGACGGGGTCTCGCCACCCCCATCCTCCCCCCTGCTCTTCTTCCTCTCGGCAGGTGGGGTCCGCTTGAGGAGCACGGACATCCTCCGGAGGAAGCTCCTGTCCTTCTCCACCTCGTGCAGGTCCTGCACCGACTTGGACTTGGCCGCCAGCCCCGCGGGCCGGTCCCTGCGCAGCTCCAGGGGCACGCCGGCCGGCGTGGGACGGTAGATGCCCTCGTCGGGGGCCGGGGGACCAGCCAGGTGCCGGTCCTCGGAGCGGGAGCGGGTGAGGAGCTTCAGCCCCCGGGTGAGCGACGACTCCCGGCCCCGCTTGAACTTGGCTTCAAAGACCTCCTCGGAGTCAATGTCCTGGATGAGCAGGGAGCTGGAAGAGCCGTCGGGCTTCGCCTCCCTCCTGGATGCCGGTGCTGGTGCTGGCGCGGGGGGCTCGGCAGGGGTGGCCGGCGGGGGCTGAGGGGCTTCCTCAGCGGCTGGCTCCCCGCCTCGCACGGCTCCCATGGCTTGCATGACCTTGGCGTAGGAAGATGTTTTGGGGGCTTGGGTGCTGGGAGTCAGGGGCTGCAGCGGGGCGGGTGCTGCCATCCTAGTGGCCCCCACCCCACCGGCTGCAGCAGCCTTGGTGGGTGCCTTTTCCTCCTGCTCCCCAGCCGTGGGCTTCTTCCTCGTGCTGGTGGCGGCCGTGCTGGCCCCGGGCTGGCCACGCTCCTCGGGGACGCACCTCCTCCCCAGGGCAGCCTTGTTGGTGGTGGGGGCTCGGGGGACGGCAGTCTCCACCACGGCGGGGGTCAGCGGGCCAGGGGTGTCCAGCAGCGCTGGGGACCGGGCGTCGGAGAGGGCCGAGAGCGACGGGGACTCCTTGAGGCGCTGGGCCTCCAGGCAGGCCACCGGGATCTCCAGGGGCGCGCCGGAGCGGCGGTGCCGGACGACGGGCTCGGCGTCGCCGTGGCTGAAGGAGCTGCTCTTCTGCAGCCGGTGCTCGGCGGGGAGGAGGCGCGGCGAGGTGGCCTCGCTGGAGGCCGCCCGCACCAGCCGCGGCACCGCCGGCGGCTCCAACCGCGTCGGCCGCGGGACCTTCTTGTCAGGGCCGACCCCCAGGGTCTCCAGGAGGGGACCCCGCAGGCCGCTGACCTTGCCGTCCCCGGGGCCACCCCGCAGCAGCCGCTGGCGCATCAGCTCCAGGCGCTGGGCGTGATCGTCCTCCCCCCAGGCCCCCTTCCTCCGCGGCAGCTCCATGGAGGCCGCCTTGGCCAGGGCCCGACGGGGGTCCTGGCTCACCTCGGCCCCCTCGTCGGTCCCCGGGGGCTGGCGGAGCAGCAGGGCACTGTCAGCCGAGCCGCCCCTCTTCAGCTCTCCCCGCCGGGCGCTCCCCGGGGACTCCAGGCTGGAGCCCTTCCGCATGGCTTTGCGGGGGTACTCCGGCCGCTTCTGGTCTTCAGGGGCTTCTTCGTCGGAGGAGCCAGGTGCCTCCGCCTCCACACACAGCCGCCGCGGGCCGGCACCCCTCGGTCGCTTCCCTGGGGCCACCCCGGGCTTCCCCGCACCCTGGCTCTGCCACTCCATGGCGGAGACGTCCCCCGTCGTGACCCCCTCCAGCCGTGGCCCCTCGGGTGGCCCAATGGCCTCGTCATCCGTGGGGATCTCGTTGAGCGACATGCGGGAGCCGGAGAACTCCACCTGGTGAGGCATGGGGATGAAGGGCAGCTCGTCCAGGTCATCCGAGTCCGAGGAGGACGACAGCGCCGGCAACTCCTTGAGGTGCCGGGGCACGGCGATGGAGAGGTGGTTGGACGTGTCCTCCAGCAGCTCCGGGATCGGCCGCAGCACCATGTTGCACTTGTAGCTGATCTGCGAGCGCTGCAGCCAGTGGGGAGGGATGGATCAGGCCCAGATGGGTGGTGTGGCATCATCCCACCTGGTGCATGTCACCTCACGCTGCCCAGGCCATGTCACCCCATCCTGCCCAGCATACATCACCCCACTCTGCTCCCCCCCTGCCCCAGCTCCTGCGTTCACCTGCCATTTCCGACGGGAGAGGAAGAGCTTTAGGTGGTCGGTGCTGATGACCTTCCCCTTGGCCAGCGTCTGCAGGGCGAGGGGACAGCAGTGTCCCACGGAGCCTGCAGCAGGCTCAGGGGAACCCCGCTGCCGCCGGGCGCTGCGTCCCTCTCCGGGCTCACCTTGAACCAGGGATGCTCCAGGGTCTGCTCCGCGTTGGGTCTCCTGTGAACCAACACCGCTGGGTGAGAACTGGGGGCTGGGGGGCTTGGCCAGCCCAGGGAAGGGCAAGAGGGTCTGGCTGCCCTTGGGCATCCCGACGCACATGGGTCTGCACCCTCCCTCGAGCACCAGGCTCACGCCGGAGAGCCGGGGACACCGCAGCACTCACAGCCTGTCGTTCACCAGCACTTTGATGACGAAGCCCTTGGCTTCCCGGGTGAGCCCCTGGAACATCCTCTCCTCGAAGGCCACGTTGTAATTGCGGATGTTCATCAGCGTGGTCTTGTCATTCTCCCCCACGAAGGGGGAGATCCCTGTCAGGCTGCCAAGGAGGAGGCACTGTCATCGGGCTGAGGGGACGTGGGGAACAGCATGGCAAGCGCAGGGGGGACCGAGGATGGGACCCCAGACCCCAGCCCCGGTGCCACGGGGAGGGCAGAGCCCAGGGAGAAGGCTGAGTCTGCAAGGAGCGACATGCATGGCCGCAGCCCCAGTACAGCAACTGCCAAGGGGGCGGGAAGGGGGTCCCTCCCGTGGGGTCCCACCGGGGCACTTACCAGAGGTAGGCGATGACCCCCACGGGCCTGCGGAGAGGAAAGCACGGTTACCGCTCAGCACGAGCCCCCCGGGGCACCCAGCCCCTCCGGGCACAGCGGGCAGCCCACCGTCCCCCCCGGGGCCATCCTTACCAGACGTCAGTGACACTGGAGACGGGGCTCTGGTTGACGATCTCGGGGCCCACGAACTCGGGGGTGCCGTACTTGCAGTACTGCGGCTCATCGGGCGTCAGCTCCTGCGCGTTGCCGAAGTCGCAGATCCGGACCTGCTCGCTGCTCGAATCCGCCATCAGGAGGTTTTCTGGCTACAGGACAAGGTGGGGCGGAGGGGAGCTTGGCAGGGGGCAGGGGCTCCCCCCGGGGAAGGGATGTCCCCCCTCAGCAGAACCAAGTCCCCCGCGGTGTGGCAGGAGCCCGCCCGTGCGGGCGCGGGGTGGGAGGGAGTGGGAGACTCCCGCACTCACTTTGATGTCCAGATGCAGGACGTGGTGCTGGTGCAGGTAGCAGATCCCCTCCAGGACCTGCCGCATGTAGGACCGGACCTGCGAGAGAGCAGAGGGAAGGTGGGTGCCCCGATATGTGGGGTAGAGGAGGGGGCTGGCTGCAGCTCCCTTTGTAGCCTGGTACAACGAGTGTTACATGTCCCTGGGCTGGGACAGACCCCAGTGTCCCCAGGCTCTCTCCATCCCCCATCCCTTTGACACTCCAGGGTTCACCCACCTCGGACTCGCACACTGAGGGCTTCCTCGCCATCCTGTCCAGCAGCTCCTCCTCGGCGCAGCTGGGCCCCAGTCAAGGAGCACAGAAGCTCCATTCCCCACCATGCCCTGCGCTCTCCTGATGCCCAGCTCCTCCACACCCACTCTGCCCACCTGTCCCCCCCCAGAAGCCTCCCTCCATCCTGCACGCCACGTGCTCCCGGAGCAGTGCCTGAAGGATACAGCTCCATGACCATGATGACGGCGTTCTTCTTCTCAAAGGCGTCGTGGAAGAAGACAATGCGCTCGTGGTCCAGCTGCGAGAGGATGTGCAGCTCCCGGCGCGCTGACTGCTTGGCCTTGGTCCTCCCAGGGACGAACTTGGCTGCAAAGTCCAGGCGGGTGCTCTTCTCCGTCACCCTCCGCAGGTAGGAGAAAGCCCCCCTGCAATGCAGCGATGGGGGCAAGGGAGGGATGAGAAGGTGGTGGAGCAGGAGACCTCCCCTTCCCTGAGACCACAGACCCGGCTTTGCTCCAGCCATCCCAACACCCCTCCCTGAGTCAGCACCAGGGCGTCCAAGCATGGCTGAGAGCAGCCCCAGCCCCAGATCCCATCAGGATCTGGCGTGCCATGGAGCTCAGCCCCAGGGGACAGAGCCCCAGGGTGCAGCCTGGTTCCAGCACCCCTGCCCCTGCGGCACCCAAGGTGCACCCAAGGTACCTCCCGATCTCCTCGTGCACGTCGTAGTAGTCGGTCAGGCGTCGTGCCTTGTGCAGTGCCTCCTCCTCCATGGCGGCATCAGCAGCGGGCTGGGCTGGGGGAAGGAAAGGTGCTGGTGGAGGGCAAGCTGGGCACCCAGGCTCTGCCCCCCGGGGCCGCAGGGCTGGCCGGCCGTACCTGCCCGCACCACCAGCTCTGCCTTGCAGGAGATCTCCCCGGCCAGGTTCTTGGCCGTGCAGGTGTAGACGCCGCTGTCAGGCTTGGTGGCGCCCAGCACCACCAGTGAGCACTCGTTGTCCTCATACACGAAGCTCAGGTGGCTGCTCTCCTCCAGCAGCTGCCCATCCTGGGGGTGGCAGGGACATCAGGGAGGTCCCGTCCCGTCCCCGACCAGCTCCCACCGCCCTTTCCCCGTGGGTGGGGCGTGGGTCACGTCCTGCATCACCACGGGTGAACACAAGCCCAAAGCCCCCATGCAGCAACCCAGGTGAAGCAGTGGGCAGTGTGGGTCTGGGAGGGCTGTGGGTCAGGAAGGGAGTGGCGGGGTCCCAGCCCACCTTGTACCACATGATGTCCGGCAGCGGTTTGCCCTCCACCACCACGGCGAAGCGCGGCGTCTCCCCTTCCTGGGCATCGATGTCCTCCATGATGGACTCAAAGCGTGGTGCCTCTGCCAAGAGACGGGGCATGGGGCACCACGGGGCAGTGCCACTGGCACTGGTGTACGGCTGTGGGGCACCGCAAGGACGTGCCAGCCCATGGCATAGGGGCATGGAGCGCCATGGGGCAGTGCCACCCCACTGTACATGGGAGTGGGACACTACGGGGCAGGCCACCATAGGCACGTTCCTGCAGCACCATGGGGCAGCCACCCACTGGTGTGGGGCACCATGGGGCAGTGCCATTCATGGCACACGGGCACAGGGCGCTGTGGGGTTGCATCTCCCCATTATGTATGGATGTGGGCTACTGCAGGGCAGTGCCACCAGTGACCCCTCTGTGGGGCATTGTGGAGATGTCCCCCATGGCTCTTGGCCACAAAGCACTGTGGGGCAGCGTCACCCCATTAACACATAGGTATGGGACACCCTGCAGCAGTGCCACCCACGGCACATAGCTAAGGGACACCATAGGGCAGTGCCACCCCATGCACATGCTCGTGGGGCACAAGGGACACTTCTGCCCGAGTCAGATCTGGGTACAGGACACCGGGCAGCACCACCAACACGTGGTTCATGGGTTTTCAGCCCCATGGCGCATTGCCACCCTTCAGAGCATCATGCCCATGGCATACGAGCATGGACCGCTGAGGAGCAGTGCCATGGGACAGGGCAGTGCCCCGCGCCCCCCATGGCACACGGGCTTGGAGCACCGTAGGGCGATGCCACGGGGGGAACCTACCTGCGAGGTGGAGGCGGAGGGTGCAGCGGGCAGTGCCGTGGCGGTTGCTCACCTCGCAGGCCAGCGGCCCCACGGCCCCCCGGCCCACGCGCAGCAGCCACAGGCAGTGCTGGTCGTCGTCCGGCATCGTCACCTCGCACGTGCCCTCCTGCTCCCCCAGCACCTGGCCGCCCCTGCGGGCACACCAGCTGCCACCTCACAGCCCCACACGCAGCCCCAGGCCCACCGCCCCATCGACAGCTCCCACCCCACAGCTCCATGGCCGCCTCCTGACCCAAAGGCAGCCCCGGCCCCCACCCCACAGCCCCCACAAACAGCTCGCACACGATTGCCAGCTCTGCCTCGTGAATGGCTCTCAACGTTTAGCACCCCACAGACAGCCCGTCCCCCTAAAAAAGCCCTCCCCCGTGCAGCTCTGCACAGCCCTGGAGGTCACCCTTCGCTCCAGCAAAGGACCCCCACCCACCACAGGCTGCACGGGGAGCTGGTGCAGGAGCCCCTCTTTGTGCACCCTTTGTGTGAGGTGATGCTGGGCGCAGGACACAGCGCCACGTCCTACCTCTTCCAGGTGACAGTGGCCTCCACATGATTGATGGTGATGGTGATGGACGCTGGCTGACCCTCCACCACGTACACCACATCTGGCTTGTCCAGGATGACCGGGGCCTCTTCCAGGTAGGGACCTGCCACACACATTGTCACCACCACCTCCGGACCCCACATCACCCAGCCCTGCAGAGCTTACTACCCCACCGGGGACAGAGACCCCTCCACCACAGCCACCCGTCCCCTCCCTGCTGCCCCTCTCACCCCGGTCCAGGAGCTGCACGGGCCCCACCGGTGGGGATGGCTTGCTGTTGGTCTTGGGGGTGGAGGTGATGACGCGGAAGAGGTACTGGGCACCCTTGGTCAGCCCGTGCACTGTGTAGGTGGTGTCCTGCACACTGGCCACCAGCACCAGCCACTGCATCGTGCCCAGCACTTGCATTTGCACCACGTAGGTCACCGAGTCAGGGTCTGCAGGGGGAGCGGGTCAGCGCAGAACCCCCGGTGTCAGGCTGGCCCGTGCACCCCATCATGTCATTGCCCACCCCCTGCCCACCTCCTGCCCGGCCCCTGCCCAGCCCCAGTCCCCTCACCTATGGCGGTGTCCAGCCACTTGGGCTTGTTCCAGGTCAGCGTGATGGCTCTGCCGGTCACCGAGGCCACGGTGGGGGGCCCGTCTGGTGGGGTCGGCACCACGTCTGCATGGGGAGGCAGGCAGGAGTGTGAACATGGCCACTGCCGCAGCTCCTTGGGGCGTCTGGCTTACACCCGGGGAGATGCGGGCTGGAGGGGACGGATCGGGCCAGCGACCCTCACTGGTTCCCCCGGGGGTCTCAGCCTGGCAGCCCCCGTGGGGCTGGCGCTGCCGGCAAGTCCCACATGGGACCTGGGGGTCCAGGATGGGCCCTGACCCCGCAAGGTAAGGACTGCACAGCTCACCCAGCTTTTCGGTCAGACCTGCTGAGGTCCCCTCCAACCTGAACTGCCCTGTGATCCTACCACTCTAGGACCTTGCTACAGGGCCACCGACCCTCAGCCCTGGGGCACAGCCTGGCAGGGTGGCAGCAAGCGGCCGCGCATCCCCGCTGCTCCTTACCGGTGACGTAGAGGTGCGCGTAGCACGTGGCCTTGCCCACTTTGTTGGCGATGACGCTTTTATAGACGCCAGCATGCGCGTGGCTGACAGCCGTGAACACCAGGCGATGGACATCCTTATCTGGGCGGGGACAGGGGGACACGGGTAAGACCCCGCCAGCCAAGTGGCGCAGAGCTCCCTCGCTGCCTCATGGGGCGTGAAGGTCTGGGGGGTGATGCCTCCTCCTGGGGCGTCCCCCCCCTTCCTCTGCCCTGGGCAGAGGGAGCCCAGGAGGGTGAGGAGGGCAGCGGGGAGCCCTACACTGCATCATCTTGCGGTCGTCGGTGCTGTCGATGCGGGAGCCGTTGTGGAACCAGGTGATGGAGGGGTAGGGCAGCCCAGCCACCTGGCACTCCAGCACGGCCTCCTTCGACTCCACCACATCCAGGTTGTGCAGCGGCTTCAGGAAATCGGGCATGGTGAAGCACTCTGTCTCCGTCTCCGCCTGCTCCGGCTCCTCCGGGATGGATGGCATCTTCTCCAGCTTGGAGCTGCAAAAGCCCGCACACACTCGCGGCGGGAGCATGGTGCCCCCAGCCCAGCCCCCACCCCAGGCTTCGCACAAGCACGTAGACCCCCACATACCCAGGGGGGAGCAAGCAGGGGGGAGGCAGATCCCGGAGACCCCCAACTCTTACATTTGGGAGGCAGCAGACGGCCGCGGCTCCTCCACGTAGAGCTCGGCAGAGCATTCCACATGGCCATGGGGATTCCGGGCAGTCACCGTGTACTGCCCCTCATCCTCGGTGCCCACATGCACGATGACCAGTGAGTGCAGCCCCCTGTCCCGCTGAATCCGCATGTTCTCCCCCTCCTGCACCGGCTGGCCTGCGTGGAGACACACAGCAGCGTCAGCATCAGCATCCCTCCCCCCCCAGCCGGGCACGAGCCCTCGGGTGCAGCCCCCAAGGGAAAGGGGACAGATCTCCCTGCAGGGCCCTAGGCAAGCTCTCTGGGCTTGGGGGTTACCAAAATGGGTCCAGGTGACTGCCGGGGGGGGAGTCCCACTGATCATGCAGTCGAAACGCGCCGTCCGCCCTTCCACCACGTCCACGTCCTCCAGCTTGCGGGTGAAGAGCGGCTGCACGGAGGGCTGCACCGTCAGCCGGGCGCTGCAGGTCAGCTCGTCTGCAGGGAGAGCGGGCAGGGGTGAGCCCCGCGCGGCACGCATGTGGGCAGGGCCGGAGGCAGCCCGCGACCCCCGGCCGCAGCCCCAGCAGCCAAGGTGGCTGTAGCTGGGTGTGCTGGGTGCCAGGCTCTACCCCTGCAGCGGGCAGGGTGGGTGCGCATGGGTGCAAGGTCCCCGTGCCCCGGGCTGGGGCTCTGCCCGCAGCGGAGAGCCGCTTTCCTCCCCTCGCAGCAGCGCAGATGCCAGCAGCAAGACGGGGCTGGAGGATGCCCCGTCCTCCCCTTCGGGCAAGGGGTCCCTTGGGGACAGGGCGGTGACACCGAAGCAGGCAGCGCCAGCTCATGCTGCACCCAGGGGCAGCACTGGCACCGGCGCAGGCTGGATGAGGGGGTTTGCAGCAGGGACCACTTCGCAGTGATGGTGTCATCATCCACCCCGGGCAGGGACTGACACCGTGCTCAGGCACAGCCTCACCCCCCTGCACGCAAAACTTCTGCTGCCCTCAGATCCCTCCAGGCACGCAGCCTTCTCCAGGGAGAATGATGCCGGTGCCCCCTGCACCCATCGCAGCCTGGGTTACTGCCGAGAGGCTGCCCGGGCGGGCTGGGGAGTGGGAAAGCCACCCTTGTCCGTGCCCCGCTGTGGGGACAGAGGCTGTGTACAGCATGCACAGGCACAGGGGGTGTCGGGCGCACGGGACAGTAGCTGAGTCCTGCTGCTCTTCCTCGGTTCCCACTAGTGATGGCTTGGTGGGAGCGAGTGGGCAGCCCTGACCCCCTGCCAGTTGACCCTGCCACCTCCCAGGCCAGCAGAGACGGGTCAGTACCGCAGCTGGGTGCCCGGAGGCTCTGGAGCCGGGGGACAGGAACAGCTGGGCTCCAGGGCTGCATCCAGTCAGTACAGGCATGGTGCAAATGCATCTCCCCACGTTCCTGGGAGCTGCATGCATGGCAACGGAGGAGCTGAGTGGGACATGGCTGTGGGGCTCGGGGTGCTGGAGCCTGAGGACTGATGCTCACCAGGTTTCCCAGCTGGGGAAAGCTCCCCGATTCCTGGGGCAGCAACCGCTCCCTGTCCCCCACCTCCAGCGCTCACAGCTACCTCCCAGGCATCCAGAGCCCCCCTAGGGCCAAGACCCGAGCGAGCCCCCCTCCCCGGGGGGGAGCTGCTTGACCACCGCTTACCTTTGGCCGTGCTGAGCTTGCAGGTGTAGATCCCGCTGTCGTCCTCGTGCACGGAGGTGAGCAGCAGCTTGCACTTGCGCCCGTCAAAATGCATCTTGCATTTGAGCAGGGCGGGCTGGAGCAGCCGGCCCCGGGACAGCCAGTCCACGTCCATGTCTGGCGGGCCAGCCACCAGGCACTCAAACAGTGCCAGCTCCCCCGCCCCGACCACCACGTCCTGGAGGGGAACCACGACGGCCAGGGACTGGCACTCGGGGCGAGCTGCCCGGGACCGGGGGAGAGAGAGAGAGAGAGAAAGAGAGACGCGTCTCAGCAACTGAAAAGCAACCATGAGAGGTGGCGGGGATGGAGGGGGAACACGTGCGGGGCAGGGGGTGCATGCGGGGACGGGTGGGGGGAGAGGAAGGGCGGCGAGATGTGGGAAGCGGAGCTGAGCAGGGGAGGGGGCCGGGGGGGTGAGGGGAGGTGTCCGTGCCAGGAACACACCACACAGCGCTTTACCAAACAGATTTTATTAGAGCTACAAAAAAAAAAAAAAAAAAGTGACGGCCTCGCAGCCCACCCCAACCCCCGTCGAGCCCCCTCCCCGAGGAGAAGAGGCCCGGAGCTAGGGGGTGCTCTGGGCAGACCCCAAGCCCTGGGGCTGCGAGGGACTTCTGGCAGTGGCCAGGTGGGGGGCCGCCGCGAAGCCAAAGGGGCCGACGCTCTCCCTCCCAGCTGCGGCTGGGGCAGGGTGCTTCTCTGCGGGGGTCCCCGGGGTCTCCTGTCCCCCATGCTCCGAGGTGACCATTACAGAGCCTGCCACCGCGCCGCAGCCCCTTCCCTACAGCCCCGGCCGGCACGGCGGCGACCGTGGGGCTCGGCTCCCTGCTCCCCTTCCCTGGGCAGCGAAGGGAGGAGCGGCAGGACACGCAGACAGGGACAAACGGACGGAGCAAGAGACAAGACAGCATCATACTGCCACCCTGGCCCGGCTGAGGGGGTGCCTGGCGCTCCCCCGCCGCTCCCCCCCGCCCCGCCTTGGTTACAGCTCCCCCGGCCATCCGGCAAGCCCCTGCCCGTGGTCGAGGGCCCACGCGTCCCCGCGGTGCGTCCAGGACGAGGCGGCGGATGGAGCAGAAGGTAATAACACAAGGTGAGGTCCACTGCCTAAGAGGTGTCCAACTAAGAGCCCCGCGGCCGCGGCTCTGAGAGATGCACCCCCTTATCGTACTCCCCCTGCGTACAGACAAAAACCGCAGTCAGCAAGCGCAAGGGTTAGTGCAGCAGCAACGGGGCCAGCACGCACGCACACGCCAGCGCCGGCACGAGGGGTGCGAGCACACGTCAAGGCACGGAGCCGCCCGCCGAGCCCCCCGAGAGGGGCCGGGGCTTGGGCTGTCGCCCCTGCAGCCCGGCTCCTGCCAGCCGTGGGGCACAGGACTGGCTCCCGCTCCCACCCCCGTGCCGCCGCTCTGTGCCGGAGGCTGGGAGAGGGGTCCCGGCAGGGTACAAGCAGTGCAGCCAAGGCCGGGGTGGTGTGGGCGCAGCCCGGGGGGCTCAGGCAGCCATCAGCGGGGAGGGCTGGGGGGAGCAGGGCACACACAGCAAAGGGCAAGAGGAGGGAGGCAGCATCACTTGTCCCTGCAGGATCCTTCCCTGGCCTCCCTCGGGGGACGCCAGGCAGAGCCTGGCCCTCAGTCCCAAGCCACCCCACCCCGTTTGCACACATCTATTGGGGTCCTAGGAGGACCACAGCAGGGCTGGGGTGGGACAGCAAGGGAAGAGAGCTGGACAGCCCAGTCCTACGCATATGGGCTATCACTGGAAATGGGCAAGGGGAGGACCTCTCCAAGCTGCCCTGTTCCTGGCAGACAGCTTGCAGGCTGCCTGGAGCAGGGAGGGAGGGAGCTGTCAGCATGGCAGAGCTGGGGGACATGTCCCCTGCAGGGCCACCAAGGGCAAAAGCCCTCCCTGCACAGCCACAGGCAGCACCTGGCCCCAGCAGCAAGTACGTGGGGGGACGGGGGGCGAAGCTGGGCTGCAGGGAGCAGCGGGCTCCAGAGCAGCAGCAGGGGCCCTGGCACAGCTGGGCGGCAGGACCCAGGGCCGTGGGACGGCACATCTGGACAGGGCAGCAGGGCAGCCTGCCTTCTGCTGCAGAGCCAGGCTCCGCAGGCAGCCCCAGCCACGCAGCTCCGCTTCCATTCCTCCAGCTTGCGCCTGTCGGCGCTGCGGCAGGGAAGGGCAGGCTGCCTCGGCCCCTTCTCCGGTGGCATCGCCGAGGCGGGGTCCGCAGCAGCCCCTTCCCCACACAGCTCATGCAGGGCACTGGAGCCAGCCGGCCCCTCCGCGCCTGGGGAGCTTTACCTCTGACCTCCAGCTTGGCCTCGCACTGTTTGGTGCCGTACTCGTTGACAGCCTTGCAGGTGTAGAAGCCGGTGTCAGCACGCTCCGCCGCCAGGATGTGCAGCGTGAAGAGCCCCCGTGCCCCCTCCGCCTCCTCCGCGTGGTGCCGGCGGCCGTACTTCACCGGCTGCCGGTTCCTCAGCCTGTGCAGGACACGGGCAGATTGGCATGGTCACACTTGGCCCCGCACGCCCAGCCTGGCTGTCCCCAAAAGCCCCCCTCTCCTCCACCTCCAACCCTGTGTGGGGCCAGAGCTCCAAGCTGGCCATCCACAAACGGGGAGGTCACGGTGCCCGTCCCCTCCTTCCCTGCCCAGCTGTGACCCAGAGAGCACCGGGACTCACCAGTAAATGATGGGCTTGGGCTCCCCGCGGACACGGACGCGCATGCTGACATCCTGGCCCTCCAGCACCGACTGGTCCGACAGGGACAGCTGGGGAAGCAGGGGTCAGCGAGCAGCGAGCACCCACCTGCACCCAGGGCCACGCATCCCCACCACTGCACCCCCGGGCCATGAGTTCCCCACCACAACGGCAGCCTTGGAGCAGCGCAGGCTGCTAGGGAGGCTGGTGGTGTGCAGGCTGCCCGCGTTCTGGGAGCACCCCCAGATCAGGAGGTAGGAAGGCCTGGCTCTCCTGTCACTGGGGACCGCGGGGCTGCAGTAACAGAGCACTGCTCCCCTTCTGCCAGGTCCCAGGGAGGTTACCAGCTCACCTCAAAGGTGGGTGCAGCCTTGAAGGTGCTCTCTGGGGAGCCGTGGGCAGCCCCGTGCTCGGCTCTGGGTTGCAGCTTCATGGCTGGTCGGTGCTGGGGGGTGCCGGACTCAGGGAACTCTTCCAGGGGACTCAGGTACTCCTCGTCTGAGGTGATGGGGCTGGCCTGGCCCAGGGCGGGTGCCACGTTCCCATGCCGCTCCACGATGGGGGCTAGCACAGGAGAGGCCGGATAAGCAGCCGGCAGCAGCTGGAGCTGGGCAGGGGGGTCAGGGCACCCTTCCCCACCACCTCGCACCTCAGGGGTGCCCGGGGACCCCCATCCCACGCCACATCCCAGTTCAGCCGCAGCCAGCAGTGAAGGGGTGCGGGGCCGCGGCGGGGGAGGGGGTGACAAGCACTCCACGGGACGATAAGGGATGCGATATCGCGCAAGGCAGGCGACAGCAGGGCTCAAGTGGCTCTTACGCAGCGGCCCGCTCTCCCATTCTTAAGCCGCCCGGATTCCCGGGATGGCTGCCCCTGCCCCGAGCCGGCGAGGGCTGAAGGTGACATTGGCAGCTGCGCTCCCCCCTGCACCGCCTGCCCGCCGGGGAGCTGGACCCGGCCCTCACACCCCCCCCCCCTTACGGGGGGGAGGCGGGCGGGCTGCCCGGTGCGGGGCGAGGGCTGTGCCCCCCCTCCCTCCCCCGCGATGCCCGCAGGTAGCCCCAGCGCGGAGAGTCGGAGGAAGCGGGGGGGACCCCCGGTTCCCCCCCGCCCGCCCTCCCGCATCTCCTCCCACCGCCCCCCGCACTCACCGGGGGGCGCGGCCCCGGCAGCCCCCGCCCCGAGCCGAGTCGGGCCGGGCCGGGCCGCACCGCCGAGCTGCCGCTGCCGGGGCCGGTGCGGCGGTACCGGGAGCTCCTCCAGCCCGCAGAGCCGCCGGCCCGCTCTGAGCCCTCCCCGCCCGGCCCCCGGGGCTGGGCCAGCAGCGCGGGGGAGGGCCCGCCGCCGGGCCGGGGGCTGCCGGGCCCCTGCCCGGCCCCCCGCCGCTCTGACCCCGCTGCTGCCCCCGGGGCGCACAGCGCGGGGGGGTCTGGGGTGCTTCCATCCCCCAGAGCGGCTCCCCGAGGGATGGGGAGCGCCTCGGGGCTGCGGCGGGCTGGGGACCCCCCGGCTAGCAGCTTGGTGGGCAGACTGGCTATGCCCCGCTCGTGGGGCAGGGGTACCCCCGCAATTTGCGGGTTGGAGGGCAGGGGTGCCCCCACGGTTTGCGGGTCGGGGGGCAGGGGTACCAGCCCTTGCTGGGCGCCGGGGGGATGCTCACAGCCCGACCCCGCTCCCCGCGACGGCGGGATCCCTCCGCGCTTGCCGGGAGGGCGGGCAGCCGCGCCGGTTCAGACAGAGCCTTGTAGGGTAAGGAAGCCGGTTTCTCCCCAGTGGCAGCAGCGGCCGAGCTGGCAGCCGGCCCGGCCCGGCCCGGCCCGCCCTCCCGGCGCCCTCCCCGCTGCCCCCGCCGCTCTCACCGGGCCGAACGCTGAGGATGGCACTGCAGCAGCTCGCCCCCACCTCGTTGGCCGCCGTGACGGTGTAGAGACCGGCGTCGGCTACCCGGGCGCTCCGGACAAGCAGGGTATGCCGCTCGCCCTCAGCCTTGATGGGCCGCGTCGTGCTGCTCCGCAGAGGCACCCCGTCCTTCCTCCACGACACTGCCGGCAGAGGCGGGGGTCACTCGTGGGTGGGGGAGACCGGGCTCCCCCGGGGGTCTGCGCAGGGCCCCGGTGAGGCCAGGCGCTCCCCTGCCTGAGGGTGGGGACCCCTTCGCCGCGGGGAGCAGCCCCGGGTTCCCCACGGCCCCCCCCCATCTGATTCCTGGCGTCCTCCTGCTCTCCAGTGGAATCGAAGCCGCTTCGCTTCTCCCCGGCTCTGGCCGCTCCTGCCCACCTCCTGGCTACCGCACGCCTGGAGCCCGTCATCCCTGGGCTGGGCACCGGGGCTCTGCCCCCGGGAAACCACCCGAGCTGTCCCAACAGCAGCCCGGAGCATCACCCGTCCCTGCCCAGGCAGTGCTCAGCGGCCCCTCTCCCGCTCTCCCAACAGCCCAGCCCAGCGCGGGGCAACGGCGGACACCCTGCCCTCCGCACCCTGCCCTCCGCACCCTGCCCAAGCTCTTCACCTCCGCCTGGAGCGAGGCAGGGCGAAAGGGGTGCTCCCGGGGTGGGCACATCACCTCCCCGAGACACCCAGCTCCAGGCTGCATGTCCCACGCTGCACAGCCGAGGTGGCCCCAAGGGGTGGTTCAGTGGGTGGCATGTGGACATGCAGAGAGACCCTCTGCTGTGCTCGCACCCTGACTCCCCCCCCAGCCCCGTGGTCACTCACCTTCTGGCTGGGGGTTGGCCGTGACGATGCACTTCAGCAGCACCTCCGTCCCCACGGGCACCGCCATGTCCTGGATGGGGATCTCAAAGATGGGGGCTTCCAGGGGGTCTTCCCCCGCTGAGACATAGGAGTCATCGGAGGACTCTGGACAGAGAGAGACAGGCCCCGAGGCTGTCAGCGGTGGGGAGTGAGCGGGTCCCCTGCCACGCTGGGCTGCATGCAGGCAGAGCAGGGGCCTCGCAACCCTCTGCCCATCCCTGCCACCACATGCCCCACACCCTCACTGGGGCATTAGCAGGTCCCTGGGCCGTGCAATGGAGGAATGGGCCACATCAGGGGCCACCAAGGCACAGTGCCTGCAGTGGAACAAGGCAGGGGACGACGGGGCGGGGAGCGTACAGCCTGCTGCACATCCCCATACAGCAGGAGGGATGAGGCGGCAGCGGGGTGTGGAAGGAGGAGAGTTGTACGGCCCACCGCAGCCCCCTCTCCGAGCTCCCCCCAGCCCCCCACGGGGTGCTGGCTGCTCTGCCCCGCCACATCAGCATCAGCCTCCCGGCTCCCTCCCCTCCCACGGCCCCAGCACATGGGCAAAGGTCCTGGGGCTGCGCCTGGAGCAGAGCCTGGAAGGAGTTCCTGGTCTGGGTCCAGTCTGGTCTTGCCCCCGCGTGCCGGGCACCTCTCCCCTGGGCAAGCCACCGCAGCATCCCCGGGGAGTGCCTGGGCTGCACACCCTGCCCAGACCACCCAGCACGGCCCAGCCAGGACAAGCTGCAATGGGTGCCCTGTGCCCCGGGAGACCGGACCAGCCCGGGGCTGGGTGCCAGAGCTCAGCACCCTGCGTCCTTCCCCTGCCAGGCAGGAGGGATGGAGATGTCAGCAATGGCCAGCAAACTGGTACCCAGGCCGGTCTGTCTTAATGGTACTGGTTGGTGCCAGCATCCCCAACCCCCAGAGCTGTGGCCCCGCACCCCACCTGTGTGCTCTCTGGCACAGCCTGGGCTCCCCACATCTCCCAGGGGTAGGCTGGGGGTCCCCCATCCCGCTCAGGGGCCGGCTGGGCCAGCTCTGTGCCCGCACGAGGACAGAAAACCATGCCCCTACCTAGCTCCGGAGAGGTGGGCCTGGCTCGGCGCCCCTTCCCCTTGCTCCGCGTGCTTCTGCCTTCTTGAGCCGTCCGGCCACTCTCTTTCTTCTCTGACACTTTCATCTGCCTTCTCTCCACCTCCCTGCCCGCGCCGTGCTGCCCTGCCCAGCTCCTCTCCAGCCGAGCCTCCTGCTCCATCCCCGGCTTCGCCCAGGGCAGGAACCGGACCTCCGCGGGCACCTCCGGCCGCCGGTACAGCCCGTGGGGCACGGCCAGCCGGGCGGCCAGGGCTTCGCTCACTGCCCCAGGGGCACGGGCCCTACCGGCAGGACCCCCGTCCGGGCACGGGCTGCCTTCGGTGGGATCTGCCTGCGAAAGGGCCACCCGTCCCTGCGGGGTGGCTTGCGCTAACGGCCACTGCTCCTTCTTCTTTACTTCCCCGGTGCCTTCTTGCTGTGGACCCTTCCTGGCGCCCGCATCCTCTGCCTGGGTGGGCTGGCCAGCCGCCCCGCCGCCCCGCACCGGGGCTTTCCTCCCGTGCTGCCCCCCCAGCTCCCCGTCGGGTCCCACCAGCGCCACGCTGGAAAGCGCTAGGTGCTGGATAACGTGTGTGCTCTCCGCCGGCGCCAAGCTCTTCGGCAGAGGTGCCTTGCGCCCACTGGCACCCTGCGAGGAGGGAGTGCGGGGGGCACGGGGGGCGGCAGGCTCGACAGCCACAGGGGGCGAGGGTGCCGGGGGCAGCCCAGCTTTGCACAGCTCCTGGGAGCGCCGCAGCTGCTGCTTGGAGACCGTCCGCTTGATGCGGGTCAGCTCCTCCGCAAATTTGTGCTCAATGGCGTAGACGCGGCCGGCGAACTTGCCCCGCTCGTCGAAGGACGCGGCTTTCTGCCGGAAGGCCAAACGCCGGCACGCTGCCGTGCCGCCCGGCTCCCAGCGGCTGCCTTCCCCCACGTCCTCCCGCGAGCTGCCCGGAGTGCTGGCACGGCGCGAGCCGGGGTGGTCGAAGGAGCGCGTCTTGCGCAGGGGCAGGCAGGGGTGCGTGGGGAAGGGGCTCTCTGTCTGCTCCAGGCTCCGCCGCCGCTCCTCGAAGTACTGCAGCCTCTCGAAGATCTTGGAGCCGGAGCGCACCAGCTTGGGGGATGCCCGGACAGAGATGCGTCCAGAGACGTCACTCATGGGTGTCTGGGGACGGGAGTCTTGCGTGCTGCCCTGCGAGTACCCCGAGGACTTGGGCTTCTTGATCTTCTCCTCGTACTCCTCGGGGACGGTGTCCTGGTACTCGGCCGGCACCGAGGACTTCTTGCGGGGGGTTACGGGTGTGAAGGAGGGGACACCAGGGCCACGGGCGGCAGGCTGGGACGCAGCGCCAGCAGGCGACGGTGGGCACGGGCCACCATGGGGAGACGGTGAGCGGAGGATGGGTGGCTTGGCAGTCAGTGGCAGGGCAGCAGGGGACCTTGGGGGCTCGGCGCCGGGCTTCGGAGAGACGGGGGGGTCATCTCTCCGGTAGCCCCCCTGGGGGATGCTGCTGCAAGGGGAGAGACAGGAGAGCGGTTCAGAGCCCACCCTCACCTCCTGGCTGCATCCCCGCTCCCAGCGTGCACCACAGTGCCCAATGGAGCACAGCAAGGGGGGCAGGCAGCCAGGCCACCCCTGGGACCGGGGATCCTCGAGGGGCTCTGACGAGGGCATCTGACCACCATGAGACCACCGGGAGCTGGCTGGGTTGGGTGAGGGTCCCGGGCTGCTGTGGCACAGCAGTGTCCCCTTGCCCAGGGCTACCTGTGTGGGACAGCGGGGCGATGCTGGGATACCCAGTGAGTCCCCTCCCTGGGGCCTCCATGCGGAGAGGACCCGGGGCTGGGGGGTGCTCCCGTTTGCTGGGGTGTCCCAGCGTGCCGGGGCAGTGCGGCACAGGGCAGGTCTTCCACAAGGTGGGAGGGGTCCCTGAGGCTACAACCACCCCCCATGCACATGCTGCTGCAGGCATGTCCCCCCACCCCGTTGCCCTCAGAGCATCGTGGCAATTGCGGTGCAGAAATCATAAGGTGGAGATGAAGTTCTGGTGGAACAAGCAGCCTCAAACGAAAAAGGGCAGGATGGAAGTCAAAGGAGCAGGCCTGCAGGGATGGGGATCAAAGGTGGTGGGGAGGGACAGGGGGCTCTGAGCACGTCAGCGGCTCCTGGGCAGGCAGCTTGTGTCCCAGTGGGTGTCCCAGGCTGCCCTGCACCCCCAGGTCCCCACAACCCACGCTCTGTGCAGAGCCCCCATGGCTGAGAGGGACAGGGGACACCGCTGGCACAGCCAGCGGGTGGGATGCTGCAGCTCGTGCAGCGGTGCAGGGCTTGTCCCCAGCCCCAACCTGGCCACAGCAGAAAGGGATCCCACTCCACGTCCCCCTGCCTCACCCAAGGAGCTGTACCCCCCCCCAGCCCAGGTTGCTCCCACCTCCTCACCAGGAACAGGCTGCCTACTGCTCAGAGCTCCCGTTCCTCACCCGGGCACGGCGAAGGCGAAGAAAGCCCAGGTGGAGGGGAGGAGATGGCTGCGGCGGTTGGAAGGAGATGGCCCCAGCGCGATGTCCCCTCCACGCGCGTCCCCCGGCTACTTACACGTGGAGCGAGAGCGCCCATCCTCGGTACAGGCTGAAGGCGCTGCCATACGGGTCGCTGGCCACCGAAAGGCTATCCTCCGACCCCCAGCTTGTGCCCACCAGATTAGCCCGTGACGCCCGCACCAGCGGCTCCACACCCAGGTGCCGGACCTCGGCGCCGCGCCCAGGGGCCGGCGTGTTTGCTTGCCTTGGGGTTCCCTGCGGCTGCTGCCGGGCAGCGGGGCGGAGGTAGGGTCCCCGTGTGGGGAGGCTGGCGTCCATCTCCTTCTCCACCACGGTCTGCTGGCTGCCCGACCAGCTGGAGCGCTCCTCCGCCTGCGACAGGGCCAGCACCGAGGTTGGAGTCGTGTTCATGGAGGCGTCCACCAGGGTGTCGGACCCACCTGGAAGGAGAGACGTGAGCCGACACCGGGTGCCCGGCGGGGACGAGTCCAGAACCCTGCTCGGACAGGGCTGAGCCACCATGGGGTGTCCCAAGCGGGCTGCCCAAAGCCCTCTTGCCTTTGCATGGGTGGGCCATAGCTCCCCACTCATGGAGACCCCCATAGCCAAGCCAGCAGAACCCCTGCAGGGTGGCCGTGCCCCTTGCAGGGGGCTCGGTGCCATCCGGGTGCCCCCTGCTCACCTGTCGGGGTGCTGAAGGCCGTCTCATCCTGGAGCTCGCTGCGCTGTGTCACCTGGGGGTCGCTGGGCTCATCCTCGCCCGTCTCCGAGTCTGCAGGGAGGGAGAGCAGGGGGTGAGGGGACGCGGGCACAGCAGGCCAGGCTGGCGCTGCCCCTTGCCGACCCACCGGCTCCAGGGCCAGGAGAGCAGCGCCCGGGCAGCTCCAGGAGCAGCAGGTGGTGTGACTGTGACCTGCACGGATGAGCCACCAGCAGGAAAAGGCTGGACCAGGGGTGGGAAAGTCCGAGGGGAGGGCAGGCAAAGCGGGCAGGGGCAGCACCAGGTGATGGGAGGAAGGGAGACGGTGGCGACAGCGGGAACACGGCTGGCAGAGGCGGCGTGGGGACAGGGACGCAGGGCAGGGGGACGGAGCCGGCAGTGGGGCTGGGCAGGCTGGGGCACAGGGCCCGCTCTGGGGACGGGGCTGGAGTCGGGCAGGGGTCTTCCTACCGTAGCTTTGTTTCCTGCAGGAGCGGAAAACTTCGCTTCCATAGGGGCAGCAAGAGAGAGAGAGACATCAACACCGGGTTATCGGCCCGGCCAGCGGAGACGCGGGGGGCAGCGGGGAGGGACGTGGTCCCCAGCACCTCCCCGTGCTGCTGTGCGGCAGAGACCTGCCGGGGCAGCGCCTGGGTGGGCCACGCCGGCTCGGAGAGACTGGAACCCTGTGCCAGGCTTCGGGTCCAGGGTTGGGGCCAGGACTGGGCGTTTGCCCATCTTGGGATCCCGCAAGAAGCACCTCATGCCCTGCCCGGCCCCGTGGCAGGGGCCAGGCACCCATGGAGCACAGAAGCAGGTCTGGCTCTCCCAGACTTCCCCACCACATCTCCACTCTGTGCCCATGTTCCCTGTATGCCACCTCGGCGCTGCATGCAGACCCTCCTCGTACGCCGACCATCCCACCTGCAGTGCGCAGCACCATCCCCTCCCCGTGCCACGGCCACCTCCTGTCCCCAGAGCTGCTGGAGCTGCCCCGTGGGCTGTCCTCGCCCACCCTGTGCTCCGCAGGGCACCACAGCTTGGGGCCGGATCCCCAGCCCGTGCCCCAGCGAGGCGCTCCTGGGGGTGCTGGGGCACATGGATGTGTGTGTCCATGTGCAAGCACCCTCCCTCTGGCACACACACGTCCATCCCCTGCCCCACTGGTGGCAAACGCTGTGCGACACGGCCATGCCCCACAGCACGGCCCCGCAGATGAGGCAGGGATGCTCAGGGTAAGAGCACCAGTAAGAGCCTCCCCACGGGCAGGGCACAGGACAGCGGACACCGTGCAGCCAGGGAGAGACAGCCTTTCCTCCTCGCTGCTGCCTGAGCCCTCGCAAGCTGCTGCAACAGACCCCTGTGCTAGGGATGTGTCCCCCGCCCCAACACCACTCCCCTTCACCGAACTGTCACAGCACGGTGGGGGGCCACGCTGCTCTCCCCCACTCCAAGCTGCCCCTCTGCAGCCCAGCACGCTGCCAGCTGCCCCGTGCGCTGCCACCATGCCAGGCTCCCCAGCCCAGCCACCACAGCCTGGCAGCCCCCGAGGAACTGGAGCTGCAGGGCCTGGCCTCGTGGGTGACATTGGGAGCCCCTGGATGGCCAGGACCCTGTTTCGGGACTGGCGAGGCGCAGCCCACACCTGCCCAGCCTCTGCAGCATGGCGGTGGGGCCGGACCCCGTCCCGGCGCACTCGGGGCGGCGGGGGGGAGCCGGGTCCTGGTAACTCAACGCACCATGCGTGAAGCGCCCGAAGCGCCGCGAGTGGCCGGTCTTCTGGAAAGGAAAAGAGAAGAGAGCGTTACCCGGGGCACGGTGCCACGCGCCGGCTCACACACGCACGCTTCTGGCACGGCATGCCCGCGAGCACGCACCCCGTCACGGCACACGCGGCACCACTCACACACACACCAGCATGCTCGCACCCTCCCGCGGGCATGGCACGCTGGGCACCGCTCACGCTCACACGCACGCCCCCGGCTGCACGCCCACGGGGTACCCACGGGCACACACCCACGGGCGCGCACCCCCGCGCTAGCAGCTGTGAACGGGTGTAGGTGGACACGTGTAGCGCATGCCCGACCGTGCGCACACACGGTCGCACACACTATCCCTTGGTGGTGGCACTGTGCACCCCAGCCCCGCACCGCTGCCCATGCCCAGGGAGTGACAGCCCCGCTGCCTGCAGCCAGCACCGCCTGCAGCAGGGTCTTTGCCTGGGCGGGCGCTCAAATGCTCCACAGCCCCTTCGAAGCCACCGCCCGTGCCAGCGTGGGGACTGGGCCAGGAAAGCATCTTCCAGGCACTGGCCCAGACGCCACCACGGGCACCATCCCAGCGTGGGGACAGCATTCCCTGTCCCCGGCAGAGGCTGTGCCAGCTGCGAGAGTAGCTGCCTGGCACAAGCGGCATGGGACCGGCCTGTCTGCGTGGGGCTGGAGGTGTGGGAGCCACGCTCGCCTGCGCCGTCTGGGCAGGCAGGTGGGACCCAAGCATGGGGCAGAGGCGTCGGGAGCTCCCTGCCAGCTCGGCTGCCCTCTGCGCCGCAGCCCAGGGTTGGGCACCCGCTTGCCAAGGGAGGGACTGGCCGAGGGCGACCCGGCTGCCAGGGCCAGCATGCACTGACACCACCTCCCAGGGAAGCAGAGGGATGGGGTGATCTCCAAGCAGAGAGCGGGGATGTGGTGTGCCGACAGGCAGGGCTGGGCTGCCAGGACTGAGCATCCTTCCCAGCCAGTCTGGGTGACGGGGTCTCCCCAGGACATTGACAACCCGTGCCCTGTCTCCTCGGCAGCTGGACACCCGGCTTTCTCGAAGCCCTTTGCCCTGCCAGTCCCCCCTGACTCCGCACAGCTCCCGGGCAGGGTCACTGACAGACGGCCCCTGGTGACAGACGGCTCCCGGGGACAGCCAGCCAAGCATGGCCAGCAGTTAGCCACCCTTGCAAGGGCGGCAGGCTTATTTCCCACACCCCAGAGCTGCTGCCACTGCGGCGGCCGCCGCTGCTGGTGCGCAGGTCCTGGGGGCTCCCACCAGCCCCCTGTCTGCATGCGGTGCTGGCCAGAGGGCAGTGGCTGCACGAGACACATTTGTATTCAGGCTGAGCCAGGCTTCACCTCCCCTCCTCGGCTGACTGTGCTGGGTCTGGCTGGCAGCCCGTCTCCCAGGCCAGGGAAAGATAGATGAGTGATTAACTGCACCATCGGCGGATAATTCCCCCATTAAAAAATGAAAATGCAATTGAGTGCCATTATCGGGTGCTCTTGTGGTTTCCCCAGGGACTGGTGCCATCAGCTCCCCATTAAATACGGCGGCTGCACCCAGCAGGCCTGGCCTGGGCTCCGTCACCCGGAGCTATGGGGTGGCTGAACCCCCTCCCATCTGCTCCGCAACAGGTCCCTGTGATTGGGGCACCCTACGGGCCAGACCTCTCTCGGGCACAGCACCCACCCGCAGCTCAGCAGGGAGCGAGTGCCGGGTGATGCAGGGTCACCCCCAAGCAAGGAGGTAGAAAGGGGGCAGGAGCGGCTCGGGGCTCCCTGCGGGGCTGGGGGCTGGGCGAAGGGGCAGGTCGGAGAGTGGGGGGTGTTCCCTGCCTGGGATTTCATCTGCACCCCAGCAAAAGGGGTGGGGGAGCTTGCTCTGTACCCACCCGGCCTGGAGTGGAGAGAAGCACCCGGCCTCAGCCCTACCCCACGGAGCAGCTGGGTGAGACCTGGCGCTGCCTCCTTCCCCCGTGCCAGGCACAGACCCCTCTGCCCAGGCTGGGGTCCTGCCCTGGTCCTGGCATGCGGCATCCCTAGCCATGGCCATGGGGGCCAAGGGGACTCAGGGGGGAGAAGGGGCTCATGGGGCCATGGAGCACAGCCCGTGCAGCCTGCCACTGCCTGGCATCTGGAGCCCAGCACCCCACGGCACTGGTGCCACTGGTGCGAGACAGGCTGACAGGGAGCAGGGACGGGGGGAGGTGGGGAGGCAGTGGGTGGCTTGCCTGCTGCGGGGGGACTGCTGCTCTGGGTGCTCTGATACCCCCCACGCTTGGCCAGCAGAGCAGGACCCTGCCCCACCACCCGGGCTTGCTGCCCCAAGGGCAGATGGGGCAGCCGGGCAGTGCCATCCACCTCGCCCCAGAGGGACCCCCCCCAGCATCCCTGGGGACCTGTGTCCCCAGGCACAACCCTCATGCCCGGGAAGGGGTCACCCACAGCCCCTCCCCAGCCCCTGCTGGGACCCCAGGCAGGGTGACAGCGGGGAGGCTACACCCCCGCTCCGGGTGGAGCAGCGGGGTGGGCTTGTGCACCCGGGGAAGCTGGGGAAGGGGGGCCTCCTGGAAGGATGCCCCCCATCCTCCACCCCGCCGCCGAGGCCAAGTGACGTCCTTGCTCCTTGCTCGGCGGCGGAGCGTGCGGCGGGGCCCGCGGAGGAGCCTTGCCTGTGCCAGGCATGCTCCTGACGCGGAGGGGATGACGCATGCAAAGCTTCGTCTCCAGCTCCGTGACCACCAGCAGCGGGGCTGGGGGCAGCCATGAAGCCGCCTCCATTTCCCTCCCGGAGTTCCGGAGGGCAGAGAGGGGAGAGGGTGGCGTTGGGGGGCGGGGGAGGATGCCCCCGGCGGGGGTCCTAAACCGGCTGCTGGCACAGGCGGTGCTGGGCACCTGCCCTCTGCTCCTCCTGCCCGCGCTGGCGAGGACGCGACGGCAGCTGGTGGCTTTGTAAGCGGGGCTGGAGCCGGCGATGGGCGAAGCCCTGGGGAGCCCCGGGTGGGAGCAGCAGGGCCGGAGGGACACCCCCACCCCCATCCTCCTCCCCATCCCCCTCCCCATCCCTATCGCCATGCGCTCCCGCTCCCCGGCGCTGCCCTCCTCCTCCCGGCAGCCCGGAGCCCTTACCTGGAAACGTTTCTTCACCCAGATCTTCTTCATGCTTCTGCAGAGCCCCGCTGGCCCGGGGGCAGCGGCTCAGGCCCGGCGGGACGCCAGCCCGCTCCCGGCGGGGTCCCCGCTGTCAGCACGCCGGGGGCACAAGCGATGCTCCGAGCATCCTCCGCCGGCGGCAGCCGGGGACGGCGCCGGGAGAGGAAGGGGCTCGCCAGGTTGGGCTCTCGGGAGGGCTGGAGCTGTGAGCATGAAGCATCACTGGAGTGCTCCTCCCTCCATCCTTCCCCCGCCTGCCTCCGCCTCCGCCTCCCCGCCAGCCCTGGCACACGGCGACAGCGGCGGGGGACAGGCAAGGCACAGGTGGCGGGGGGCGAGGGGGGGGGGCGGTCGGGCACAGGTCCTCCCGCCCGCTGGCTTTGGCTACACGGCACCCAGGGGTCCGGCAATGAGGCTGTGCCGCTGTCCCCTGCCGTGGGTCCATCCTGCCCAACGCCCGGGGCGGGGGCTGCTCTTCTCTCCTGCGCTCAGCACCGTGGGGCACAGCCCACCGCCGCGGCTGCCACACGCACCCCGACGGGGACAAGAATAACACAGCACGCCGCGCCAGCGCTGCGCCTGGCTGCCCTCCCCACGCTGCCCCCAAAAGTGCCCCCAAACTGCGCCTGGCTGCCCTCACCACGCTGCCCCCCAAAGTGCCCCCAAACAGGGCAGCGCAACCCCACAGGAGGCAGCGCAGCCGAGGCACTGCCCGGCCGAGATTCAGGCTCTCCAGCACTCTGCCAGCCTCCGCTCGGTCCCCCGCACCCTCCATGCAACGGTGACGCAGAAAGGTCCCGTTACCAAGACCGTGGGTGCGGGTCCCAGCACTGCTGACCCACCCAAACGAGAGCTAATACAGCAGCCCCCCAGCCCGGCACTGCCCATGAGCCCCTCTCGCAAACCACGCAGCCCTCCCCTTGCAGACCACAGAGCCTCCAGCCGCAGGCACCCCGTACCCTAAGGCAGACCTTGCACCCTTCCTCCCGGCTCCCCCAGCACCCACGCAGGATGGCGGGGCTGTGCTGCTCGGCCCTGGGCTAGCGTCACTGCTTGGTGGCTGGTGGGGATGCAAGCTCGACCCTGGGACGTAGGTCGTTGTCCACGCTGCATGACACACGAGACCACCCTTCACACCAGGGCGAGGACCCACGGCACAGCTCAGGGCAGGACTGGGTGCCCGGGACTGAGCTGCGATGGGGGTCCCAGAGTGTAGGCAGAAGCTGTGGGTTGGGGGTCCCCAGTGAAGCTGGTCAGGGCCATTAAGGCCTGTCAGTGCTCCCGGGGTGCTGGCACAACCCCGGCACAGCTTCCCCGGCCGAGCATCCCCAGCCCTGCCGACGTGTCCCTGTTCTCCGGGTGATGCTGCAAACAAGCTGGAGGAGCAGTCCCAGCCCCACATCACCAGCTCTCCAAGCCACTGAGCCCCACAGCACCCACCAGCCCCTTTTCCAGGCTCCTGGGGAGGCTGCCAAGGTCCCAGATCTACTGGCTGTCTGCCCTGCCCCCACCCACTGCAGAGCATCCACGGGGACGCTGCTGGAGGCCTCGCCGCCCAGCACTTGTCCCTGTGCTGCTCACCTGTCCCCTGGGGAGCCGGCCACCCCACGCAGGGCTGCACACCGGCATCACGCTCCCCATGACGCTTGGCAGCTCCGGCAGCTTTTCTCCGCTTCCCCTCTCAGCCCATGACTCCCAACGTGAGGCTTTTCATGGCTCCATAATCACTTGCAAATTACCCGGTACAAAAGGAGCTGTTTATACAACACTTCTGACAGTCCCACAATTTGAGTGATGCTGCGGAGTTTCCGTGGAGACCCTGCACGTCAGGCGAGTCCTGTGAATGCCAGAGCTGGCACTAAGGGAATCTCCTGTCGGAGTTAGAGGACTCTGCTGGCCCCCCAGCCCTGGGTGGGGACAGAGAGGGGTACCCCTGAGCCCACAGCAGGCTGTGGGGCTCATGCCTGCCAGGGTCCCGGCACCCAGGGTCTCCCTGCCAGGTGCCCTCACACAGGCTGTGCGTGCCTGTGGTCCTGCCGCAGACCTGCACAGCCTATGCCTTTCTTCACGCTCAAGTGCTATAAAGGCCTGGTCAGGGGTGCCGGGAAGAAGCACCGAGGCTTGGGCTTGGCAAACAGTGGTGCCAGGGCGAGGGCACTGCCACCATAGAATCATAGAATCACAGAATCATAGAATCATTGAGGTTGGAAAAGACCTCTAAGAGCATCAAGTCCAACCACCCACCCAACACCACCATGCCTGCTAAACCGTGTCCTGAAGTGCCACATCTACATATTTTTTGAACCCCTCCAGGGATGGAGACTCCACCACTTCCCTGGGCAGCCTGTTCCAATGCCTGACAACTCTTTCAGTAAAGAAATTTTTCTTAATATCCAATCTGAACCTCCCCTGATGCAACCTGAGGCCATTTCCTCTCGTCCTATCACTAGTTACTTGGGGGAAGAGACCAACATCCACCTCGCTACAGCCTCCTTTCAGGCAGTTGTAGAGAGTGATAAGGTCTCCCCTGAGCCTCCTCTTCTCCAGACCAGAACAGCTGCAGGGACAGCCCCAGGGCTGGCCCCAGGGAAGGACCACATGTGCCCAGCCAAAATGCAGTAATTTGGGTATCCTCTGACTGCCATGTCCACTGCCCCATCGGCCATGGCTCCCGGCTGGCCTGGCACACAGCCCTGCCCTGCCACTGCGGCTCTGCTGCTCGGCCACCCCTCAGCAAAAGCCTCGGGAGTGGCTCTGAGCTACCCCAGTGATGCTGCACCCCGGGGGCAGCTGGGTCACCTCCGAGGGGCTGTGTCTGCGGCAGGACCCAGAAGTCCTTTCCAGAAGCAGCAGCGTCTGCAAATCCCCCTGCAAGGGCAAAGCCGGAGTCCCTGCAGAAGGTGTACGGTGGGAGGTGACAGCAGCCTGCACCCAGGGTGGCCCCTCTGCCCTGCACCACAGCATTGGCCGGGCACCCGCCACCCAGCCCCGGCCATCAGCCCCCTTGTCTGGGAGCTCGACTAGTTGATGTCGGTGGGTGCATGCAGACATCTCGGGTAGGAGGAGGTCTGGGAACTAATCTTCCATGTGTTTGCACCTCCAGGAGATGCTGGGGTCACTCTGCAGGGCGCGGGGATGTGCTGGGAGCCTGAGGTGGGGACCGTCCCCAGCCCTGTCTCCAGTGGGAAATACACGCGGTGGGATGGCCCTTGTCACGGGGCAGCGCAGCACCGCAGCAGCTTTCCGAGCCCGGGGAAGAGCAATGCTCTGCCGCAACCCCTCTCCCGAGGGCTACGGACACCCCAGGTGCCCTCCCCACCATCGTCTCCCCTTGCCATCACTAGAAGGATGCCCAAGCACACGGTGCCTGCACACGAGGACGCAGGGACGCAGGACAACAACGTGACCTTGGCTCCGGGCACCTCGGCATGGGGCGGGATGGCAGGAGGCATTTTATCCCTGCCCTGCCAGCCCCGGTCCCGGCTTCCCCCCTGCCCGGGGCTGAGGGGCTGCAGGCGGGGGAAGCAGGCAAGGGTGCAGGCAGCAGGGCAGAAGCACCTAGCCCCTTCCCAGTGCCACCGCGCCAGGGAACAAGCCAGCAGCCTGGCGTCGGGAGGCAGGAGGGGCACAGCGAGTGCTGGGCAGCACGGGGAGGAGGAAGACGCCGTCGCCCCGTCACGCAGCCCGGAGCGGCGATGCTATATTTACCGGTCTGCAGGCCCTGGACTCTGCTTCTCGCCTGTAACACAAGCCCCACAGCCCGCCAGAATCCGAGGGGACGGCACATTCCTCAGCAAAAATAACCCCCCGGCAGCGGGCGAGAGGGCAGGGGTGGAGGTGACTGACTGGACAGCTGCACCCACCGCTCCGCTCGCCAGGCAGCAGCCCTCCCGCTCCGCAGCACCCGGGGACGGACACCCGGCACGCGTGGCCATCGCGCCAGCCCCCTGCCCAGGTGGCTGGGGGCAGAGCTGGGAGCCCGAGTCCCCGGCAGCTGCCCGTGGGCCGGCCCCGGTGCCATCCCCAAGGCCAGGGAACGGGCACAGCCCCAGGGCATGTGGCTCCCTGGGAATGGGCGGCTGCGCAGCCAGTCCACCCGCTGTCCCGGCTGGCTACAGGCATCCCGAGGGGCAGGTCCAGCCCCGTCCTCCCTGCTCTGCCCAGCCCTGGGGACCTGTCCCTGTGCCAGCTGAGACCAGCGCGCACGGTGGCACTGGCCAAGCAGCTCTGCAGAGACAGCCCCCGCGCTGGCACAGCCGGGCATGGTGCCCACCCCACAGCGGGGCACGGCAGCCTGGGCTGGAGCCTTGCCTCATCCCGGGCTCCTCCGAGATGCTGCTGTGCCCTGGGGCTGAGCAGACAGCCAGGGGCAGCAAGGGGAAACTGAGGCAGCCCCAGAGAGTCCCACGGAAGGGAGGAGATGGCAAAGGGAGACTTTCGGTACTGTTTAGTCCCTGAGCAGGGCTGGCAGCGGCTCCAGAGGGAAGGGGCAGTTGGCGTTAAACATGGGCACAGTGCTGCGAAGTAAGGGACTAAAATTAGGCGCTGAGATAAATCACCAGAGGTGCTGAGCCACCAGGGACACTGTCTGCACAGCCATCCCCACCAGGGTGCCATTGCCATCGCCACGCACCACCAGCCACAAAGCATGCCCGAGCAGCCCTACTGTAACTCAGGGCTGGAAGGGAAGAGGCCGTGCAGGGCCACCATGCACGGGCAGCTCCTGCCCCCTTCCCTGCCCCCAGATCCAGACGGGTGCAGGCTGTTCCCCGGGCAGAGGAAAGGTTCCAAGGCGGTTTGATTGCTGAGTGCAGGTGGAGGCGAGTGGAGCGAGACCCTGCGCTGGGAGCCCAAGACAGACACATCCAACCTTGAAACAAGAGGCAGCCCCGGCGGGGAGGATCAGGCAGCGCTGGCACAGCGAGGGAGGGCTGGGCTCGAAAAGATTAGCCCGGGTTCTTAAGAGGTGATTTAATCTAGTTTAAGGGGAAAAAATTCAGGAAATGCAGGTGAGAGGTGATACAGGCTTTAGCTAGCCTGGGGGCAATGGAGACACAGTGGGGTCCAAGGCTGGCTGAAAGGGGCTGGAGGGTCCCTGGATGGTCCTGGGAAGCCTCTGGACCAGCCTGGTGCTGGTGTGAGAAGGGCCAACACACCCCACGTGCAACCATGGAGCTGGGGCGTGAGGCAGAACCCGCTGCAGCAGAGGGGCAGAGAGCGGTGGGACAGGGCGGGGATGGTGGGACGTGGCGGGGACGGTGTGTCCCTGGGAGCTCCTGTGCCTGGCTGCACAGCCAGCCCCACGCGTGCGCTCCCCGCTCCCCACACCGGGCACTGACGCACTCAAGGGACCTGAGAGAAGAGCAGGAGAAAATCATTAGTGGGGTGGAGCGACAGATTCAGGGCAAGGGATTAGAGAAGCTAAATCAGGCTCTTGCGAGCAAGGGGGAATGCTGAGCGGGTGCAGGAGGAGGTGCCGGGGCCGAGCACGGAGCTGGGCAGCATGGAGCCCCCCCCCCACTAGCAGTGATCTCAGCCACCTTGGGGAGAGCCGATGCTGGGCCCTGCAGAGAGCTGCAGCCTGGCCCAGGTCTGGGGGAGAGGAGGCGGAGGACTGGGCTCTGTGCCCACTGGAGACCGTGAGTCAGGAGAGGCAAACAGAGCATCCCAATACCTCCAGACCTGGGGGTCTGGGACCCTGAGCCCTAAGAAAGACCTCATCCTTCCTGGTGACCCTGTGCACATCCCCTTGCCCCATAACCGGCCATTGACACAGCTCACAGGGCTCCCCAGGGAACAAGGACAGGGTGTCCCCGCCTGGCACAGGGATGGCTCAGGCACCAGTGGAGCTTCCACGGTCCCTGGGGTACTGGGTCTCAGTGGAGGGTGTGGGGAGCCCCTGAGCAGCCTGGGCCTCCGTGCCGGAGGCCCGTGAGCCGTGGCACACGTCCCGGCAGGGTGTCAGGCGGGTGCAGAGCGGCGACACGGCTCCTCCATTTCACACGATGACCCGTCTCACTGCTTGGCTGCCAGCATGGAGAAAATGGCCTCAGAGGAACAACACGCTGAGTCCCAGCGCCTTGCAAGGGGGCCAGGTGATACGGCCAGATGCCCCACCGCACCCCATCACCTCCACACCCGCACCCCTCTCCAGCACCCGGCAGGACGCGGTGCTCCCGGAGCATGGCTGCAGGGGCCATTCTGCCCCGGGGCAAGGGCAAAGATACACCGGGGGCTGCCCAGCCCGGTTCCCTGGAGCCTGCGTGGCTCCAGAGGCACCTCTGCCCCAGGGCCAGCTTTTTGGGTGGTTGTTTGCTCGACGGCGGTGCACCCACAGCCAAGCGCCCGGGCCAGGGTGACATTCACCCCGCGCATTAGGCAATCCTGGCTGCTCTCCCTCCCTCAGCTGCTCCAGAAAGGCGATGCCAAGGGCCAGCGGCTGGGAATCGGGAGCGGGGACGAGTGCGTCAGCACAACGGGAACGGGCACCTGGGGAAATCAGGCGGTGCCGTGCTGCTGGGCAGAGGCAGGGGGGCCCAGGCCGGCAATGCCATGGAGGGCTGCAGCTGCATGCGGGAGTGTGAGAACAGGGTGACCCTCCCCGCCTCGGCCCCCACCCCGGGACGGGCTTCTCCTGGCCTGTGGGACACTGTGTGCCTGCCGCTCTCTCTGCACACAGCCCCTGCGTGCGACTGCACAGTGCCACGGTCCCCAAAGGCGATGCAGTGACCCCACGCAGACCCACTGCGAGGCAAGACCCCTCCTGCACTCTGCTCTGCTGCCTCTGTCCCCCCACCGGACCCATGAGCAGCAAGCACACCTTCGTCCATCCTCCAGACACTGCTCCTCCAGCCTCCCGGCTCGCACAGAGCAACCCCTCCTCTTCCTCCATCACTCCCCTCCAGCACTTCGAAGGCTCCTTCTGCCCCCTCCTCTGCCACCTAGTCCCCCCCTCAAGGTGCAGCATCTCCAGCCTGCCTCCCACGCTGCCCAGCCTCAGCTGCAGCTCCTTCCCCAGAGCCCCGGGGCTCAGCACCGCGTCTGTGGTGCCCCAGGGAGATGGCATCCATCCTGGGGCAGAGCGGGCAGAGCGGGCTGAGCCCCAGACCAGCCTGGCCCCTGTGCAGGATGCGGCCCACCCATGCGAGGACCCAGAGCAGCGTGCCCAGCTGCTGCACCCAGGGGTGATGAGCAGAGGGGCTGCCATAGGGCTCTATGGGGCCAGCAAAGCTTGGCTCCATCCCTGTTAATTAGCCACTAGGCCCCGCCCACCACATGGCACAGACTCCACCCACTCAACAGCCCCGCCTCCTGCAGTTTTAGGCTCCTCCCTCCAGCCCCACCCTCGAAGGGTCCCAGTTCTCCCAGTGCGACTCCAGCGCCTCGCGCAGCTGTGATGGTGATGCCGTGGGCAGCTGATGCAGAGGCACCGGGGGGTGCCGGGTACCGTGTCAGTGGCTGCGGAGGGTGGCACCACCAGAGCCGCGCACCCGAGCCGCATCTCTCTCTCTCTCCTCCTGCCCCGAGCAGGCTCGGCATCACAGCATCACATGCTCCCGACACCTCCGTGCCCGGCCCTGGCACCCTGCCTGGCCTGGCAGCAGCTCCTGCAGCCACATGCTCACTCCAGGCCAGAGATCTGCCCCGGTGCTGCCGGCACCGCGCACCCCAGCCCGCAGCAGGGTGGGCACGGCACAGCCCAGCCCCGGCCAGCCCCAGGAGCCCGCGAAGCACTGGTGCCATGCTCAGCAGTCCCGTGACCGTGGCTGCGCCAGCACTGCCGTGCCGATGGCCACGCCGCCCTTACCTTCCATCTCAATGATGGCCAGCACGGCGCTGGTCATGGCCTCTCCCCGCTCGTTCTCGGCCACGCAGGTGTACACGCCGGCATCCTCCTTCTTGCTGTCCCGGATCCAGAGGGTGCCGTACTCCTCCCCGCGCGGGGCCAGCGGCTCCTCGTTTCGGTACCAGCGGAGGCTGGGCTGGGGGTTGCCCACCACCACCACCCGCAGCCGGATGTCGCAGCCGGTGCCGATCGCAGCGTTCTTCAGCTTCCGCGCAAAAAACGGCGCCGCCGGGCGAGCCGGGCCCTCCTCGGGTGTCCCCAGCTCCGCCGTGACCTTGGCACGTTTCGGGGGGATGCCGGGGCTCGGCGGGGCCGCCCGGGGCTCCCCGCCGGCCCTACTCGTGCCACCGCGTCCCTGCGCTCGGTGCATGGTGTGCAGATCCCCTGCCCACCCCCGCGACCCCTGAGCCGGCGGCGCCGTGCCCCTCTTCTCCCCCTGCCCACAGCCCGGGGGTGCTGGGTGCCTGCCAGCGGTGCCTGCAGAGGCGGTCCCCCGCTCCAGGTGCCGTCCGGTTCGCTGCCTCCCCCCCGCCGGCTGCAGCCCCCGAAGGTCGCAGCGTCGTGGGCAAGCGAGGGGCTATTTTTAGGGCCCGGGCTCGGATTGCCGCCGTTCACCGAGCACCCCGTGCAGCGCGGCACCCACACCCCATGCTCCGCCACGACCCCGAGCCCGCCCAGCGCCTTGGCACCTGCTCCTCCGCCGGACTGGGTGCGAGTCCCACGGGTGCCGGCCGCTCGCCGAGCCGTCCCGGCGCTGGGGCCGTGGCGTCCCCCCCCTCGCCCGTCCCAGCCCCTGTGGCCCCCGGCGAGCTGCGCTCCCTCTGCCCCCTCTCCTGAAGTGGCAGCTGCCTCTGATATGTCACATTCCTTGGCCGGGCTCCCCTCTGCGCGCCCGCCGCCTCGGCCCTGCAGCCCAGCTCCGCTTGCAAAGATAGCGAGGGGCCAGCGCCTTTCCATATTAGCAGCGAGGCTCGGGGGGGGGACGGACCCAGCCTTCCTCCCCCCCCCTTCCCCTTCTCCGGCAGTGTCACCGGATCGGGACAGAGAGACCCTGGTGGCATGTGGAGGGAAAGGACACCATCATGCTTCCTGCAACGCGAGACCCCAGGCAGCAGCCAGCCCCGTGGGGCCCCTTCGCCCCATCCCCAGCCAGCAGTGGAGGAGGGGGGGGGAGAGGTCCCTGCATCCCTGCACACCCCAAATGCACCCAACGCAGCAAAACCCCATTTCTCTCACCGAGCGCCCACCTCGCCAGCCAGTCCCCAATTCAAGCCCTGCTGGGAGCAGGAGCACCCGGCTGTTGGGGTTTGGGGTGCCCCGCGGGAGCTCACAAGTGCTGCGCTCCAGGCAGCGAGCGACCGGGGACTGCCCGTGCCTCGACACCTCCAGGCAAGGCAGGGCTTCCCCGCTCCCGGCGCTACGGCACGCGTCTCAGCACAAGGCCCCGGCCGCCCTCGCCAAGGGCTGTGAATGTGGGCGAGCGGGACGCGAGCGACACGGCTCCCCGCTCCCCAGCTGCGGACCGGCCCCGCCGACCTTGGCACAGCCCGCTGCCACCAGCCCAAGGGCGCGGGCGCGAGTGGAGCATCACCGGAGAAGATACCAGGACCCCCCCCGGCTGGTGTGGCTGGGGCACATCGGAGCGGGATGTCCTGCTCAACCTGCAGCCCCACTGCAGAGCGGCTGAGCCAGCCCCGGGGGTCTCTGGGGGGCTGGAGGAGAAGCCCATGAGAGGCTTGGGGGTCTCTTCTCTGCCTGTGCTGCCCTGCGGGCAAAGGGCTGCTCTGTCCCCCGCCTGTCTCCCCCAGCCCCAGGGGCAGAGCCAGCCTCTCGTCCCTCCCCGGAGCAGCCCTGGGGACAGTCCTCGGTGTCACAGGGCCATCTGCTGGAGACAGCCCTTGAGATCCGACACCCCTCCAGCCCCGGCTGGCCCCGCAGCCAAAACCGGGGTTCGCCACGCCAGCCTCTCCGTGGGGGACTCCCCAGCCCCGTCCCCACTGCTGGCAGCAGCACCCTGCCTTGTCCCTAAAACGCCACCCCCTGCCAAGCCCACTGCCCTCCCAGGGCGCTGCTGCCAGGCAGGGGTTGCAGGGGGTCCGACATCTCCTGGGGCAGGGTAACCTTGGATCTCTCTCCCCTGTGGGATGCTCAGCCCTGGGTTCCCCTGCGGCAGCCCCCATCGCTGGGGTGAAGGAGCCGAAGCCAAGACCCCCACGCTCCAACCACGGGGAGGGGGCACTTGTGTTCGGGGGAACAGGGCACAGGGGGCAGGTTGAGGCTGGAGGCTGAACCTAGGGTTGGGGCAGGTGTGGGGTGGTGGGTCGGATGCCCACAGGGTGCCAGAGAGGAGGCAGATTTGGGGTGAGGGGGCTCTGCTTGCGGGTCGGCGGCAATGATGGGGTCTTGAGGTAGGTGCAGGTCTGGGGAAGGGCTGACCCGGGTGAGGGCAGAAAGGGGGTGGCTGTGTGGCTGAGAGCCACCAGGCTATGATGTGAAGCCCTGGGTGTACGGGGGAGGACAGGGGACAGTCACCCAGAGCCCTTCCAAACCTGCTCAGAGCTCGGCTGCCACTGCCCCCAATCCCAGCAGGGCTCCCCCACCCAGTGCAACTGGGAAACCCACCACCACAGGCAGCAAAATGCTCTGGAGTACCTTCAGGGTGAGGGACACACATGTTTTGGGGGACCAGCATCCAAGTGAAGAGATGTCTCAGGGGGATGCCGGCCCCCCATCCACCCCAGCCCAACCCCAGGGGTCCGTGCGATGCCCCTCCCCCCGGATGCCACCTCCCCGCCACCCCATCCCATCCCTGCCCCAGAGACGTGCTGGGAGGAAGGGGTGATGCTCCGCTGTTTATTTCAGCCGCCTGAAGAGTCACGTAGACGCGGTGGGGTGGGGGTGCAGTGGGACAAGGGGTAGGGGCGCCTGCCCTGGCCCCCGGGCCTCTCTCCGGCTCCTCTCCTTCTCTCCCCCCTCTCTCCCACTCACTCACTCCTCCTCTCTCCTGTGTCCACCTACGGGTATCCTCTCGGCTCACGAGCCTGGCCCCGCACAGCCTCCTGCTGCTGGGGGTCCCCATGATGGGGGGCACGGGCGCTGCCCTCCTCTGCCCCATGGGGCTGCTTCTCGGGCCGGGGGGAGCACAGAGCCCCAGCCCCCCCGGGCCAGGGGGGGATGCAGGTGGGGAGCACCGGTCCCCACTTCTCCCCAACCCCGGCGTTGCCACCGTGCACCCGGAGAAGTGCCAGCTCTCGGGAGGCCGGCAGCGCCGGCGCGGGGGGACAGGTCCCCGCTCCTGCAGGATGAACCCCAAGCCCGTGCCCGGCGCGGGGAGGGGGCTGCGGGGGGATCCAGAACCCGCTGCTGGGACCGTCCGGCTCTCCGGGGAGCTCAGGCCACCACCTGTTCCCCCCAGCCCCTCCTGCCTGTCCCCTCCCTCCCTCCTGCCGCCCCCCCGGCCCGGGCCTGATCCTGACGCTGCCGCTGCGAAGCTGCGAAAGCAGAGCGAGCCTTTCCAAGCCGAAGGAGAGAGCCCGGGGGGCACGGGGGGCCCGGAGGCGGCTGCATGGGGGTGCTGGGGGAGCACCGGGGGGCGAGGTGGGGGGCAGGAGGGGGGCTTGGCGGCAGGACGGAGGCAGGGACGGAAGGTGCCGGTGGACTGCCGGAGCAGCCTCCTTTACAGCACTTCATGCTGCTGCTGGGTCGCCTCACTCACCACCTGCGGGGAGAGAGGAACCCTGAGACGCCATGTGGGGCCGGCACCGGAGCCCCGAGCTGCGGGACAGGCGCCGTGCTCGGCCCCCCCCCCCGCCTCCCCAGTTCCCCCGGTGCTGCCCTGTGCTCACCTCCCCGTCGCGGGTTTCGATGGTTTTGATCATCACGGTCTTTTTGGTGTGCACCTCGGAGCCACGCTGCTCTGGGCTGGTCTCTGCGGGCAGGAGGACACAGGGGATGGGACCGCAGGGACGCGTGGCATGGGGGCACAGCAGTGGGGCCGGGGTCACTGGGGGGCTTCAGGAGCCCTGGCTTAACCCCCCCTCCTTAGCTCATGGCAACACCCAGCCAAGTGCCCCCACACCAGGAGCTCAGTGTGGCACCCCTGGGTCCCCAACCTGCCAGCCTGGCTGCAGCCCCCCAGGAGGGAGATTTTCCCCCACACTGGGACTCGTCCCAGGTCCCCCTCCTCACAGGGCGACGCTCACCTCGGAAATTGAGCGCAGAGGCGAAGGTCTGGTGCATGGGGATGCTGATCCTGCGGGGACACAGAGGGCAGAGCTCAGCGCCAGCCAGCCCCAGCCCTCAGGTGGCTGCTCGCAGGGTGGGAGCCCCAAAAAACAGCTGACCTTTCTGGTCCCCCCACCTCGTCCTGCCCCCCACTGCTGCTCACCGGTTCTCCTCGCCCTCCAGTAGCTTGCGGTACGTGGCGATCTCCACATCCAGGGCCATCTTGACGTTGAGGAGGTCCTGGTACTCGCGCAGGTGCCGAGCCATCTCATCCTTCAGGTGCCGGATCTCCTCCTCCAGCCGGGCGATGGTGTCCTGGTACCCGCCGGCCTCCCCCGCGAAGCGCTCCTCCATCTCCCGCATCTGGCGCATCAGCGAGTCGTTCTGGGGGGAGAGGTGGGCTCAGAGAGGGGGGAACCCAGAGGGGCCAGGGGTCACCTGAGGTGGGAGCTGGGGATGCTGGGGGCATCCTAGGGGAGAGGCAGGGAGCTGAGGAGAGCTGTGGCCAGCCCTGGGCTGGGTCCAGCTGATGAGGGGCTGTGATCGGTGGCCGTCACCCTCTGTCTGCCCAGCGCTGGGTGGCAGGGTCTGGCAAGGGCAAGCTGGGCAGGTGCTGGGCAACCCCAGCACCCTCTGCCCGGGTGCCCAGGCCCCCCAGCAAAGCTGCCCTACCCCGGCGGCAGGGCATGGAGAGCTACAGGAGCACCAGACAGCTGCCCAGGGGTGGCACTGCCATACTGGTGGCTGCTAGCTGGCTCCTGTGACCGTGACCATGCCGGAGCGGGACAGTTGTGCCCTGTTTGTTTACAACCACCTTCCCAGCCTGCAACCAGACACCCCGAGCCCTGCGCCCGCCTGCCTGGAGCCTCCCAGTCTGGGACACCTTTTGCAGTCAGCGCCTTGACCCCGGGCTCTGCCAATACAGAGGCCCAGACTGCCACTGGGGGAGGCACAGCCCAAATCTGGGCGATGAGTCCCCTCATGGCAGCAACTCAGAGAGCTGGGAAGAGCCACCACCCCAGAGATGTCCTAGAGGACCCTGAGGAGCCCCAGAGCAGCAGATCCTTGCAGCCAAGCTCAGGGTCTCCCCAACACCGCCCATGTCTCACCGTGCCCTTGAGGGCATCAATCTCGCAGGTGTAGGACTGGATCTGGTGCCGGTACTCCAGCATCTCCTGTTTCGCCTGCCGCAGCGCGTCATTGTTCTTGTTGGCCGCTTGTGTCAGGTCAGACACCTGGGAAGAGACCAGGGTCAGCGGGCACGGCCACCGGGATGGCCAGGACCCACCGCAGTGTGGCCAGCCCGGAGCCTGCCGCCTCCGGCACCTTGGACTTGTACCACTCCTCGGCCTCGGCAATGTTCTTGGCAGCGATGCTCTCGTACTGGGCGCGGATGTCCCGCAGCGCAGCCGTCAGGTCAGGCTTGGAGATGTCCATCTCCACCTGGATGTGCTGCTCCTGCAGCTGAGCCTGCAGCTCCCGGATTTCCTGGGGGGACAAGGTGACACCTCAGGGCACCCGGTCTGTCCCCCGGCCACACGGGTGCCTGCAGGAAAGGGGGCTGCCTCTGACCTACCTCTTCGTGCACCTTCTTGAGGAAGGCAATCTCCTCCTGCAGGGACTCGATGCGTCTTTCCAGGTCAATGCGTGCCAGCGTGGCCGCGTCCACGTCCTGGGGGGAGCAAGGGTTAGTAGGGGGGGCGTGGGGGGAGCGCGGGGACCACGCATCAGGGCTAGAGGGTGCAGAGCCATGCCCAGGGCCTTGCCCCGGGGCCAGGCTGCTGTGGGGGGATGCGGGTGGGCAGGGAGGCGGGGGTCCCACCCCGCATGGCGGGGGGACAGGTACTCACGGCTCTGAAAGCAGCCAAGTTGTTCTCAGCCTCCTCCTTCAGCTGGATCTCTTCTTGCAGCCTGAGGGCAGAGAGGAGGGGGTCAGGGGTACCCAGAGGGAGCCCCGTCCCCCAGCGGAGATGTCCCCCCGAGATGTCCCTGAGCCCAGCGTGGCCCGGCGGGAAGACGATGGATTGTCCTGCGCTCCCGGCGGGCGGCGGGAGGGCTGGCGGGGGGCCAGGGGCTCTTCCTCCCATTCCCTATTATAGTCAACGCCAGAGAGAGCACAAAGGCATGAGGTCAGCTCGGTGCCACGCGCGCTGCCCCGGCCCTTATAGGGGAGAGTGGCCGGCAGCCGTGGTGCAGGGTCCGGCATGGGGGGCCCAAGGGATGGCCACCAGCTGGGACGTCCTGAGGGCAGCAGGAGGACAGGCGGGTCTCAGTGATGCTGTGGGATGGGGGTATGGAGGGGGGACCGCTGGGGTGTGAGCCCAAGGTCGGGCTGGGGAGCCGGGCTGTGCCAGGGGAGGGGGCAGTGCCGCAGGCTGCTGGTCAGGGGGAAGGCGGCAGGCAGGAGACAGAGGTGCCCGGGTGGTGCTGGCACATGGGGTGACAGGAACCTGACACCCGTTTGTTCTGTGTCCCGTTCCTCCCGTGACATTCAGGGGTCCTCCATGCCAACAGCCGCAGCCTCCCAGCATCGGGGGCTCTTCCCCACCAGCACGCCAGCACTCGATGCGTGGGGCAGAGGCTGAGGTTGCGAGGGGGAGGCAGCAGGCTGTGTCACCCCCAGGAGATGGGGACTTGGTGTCCCCAGGGCACAGGGGCCAGGAGGGAAGGCGCAGACCAGCATCGGAACAATAGCGGCTCACACCGAGCATCCGCCCCTGCTGCTGGGGGCCTCAACACTGGTCGGACCCCGGGGGGTCACTCAGCCCGGTCGGCCCAGAGGCTATTCCCCCTGGCCCCAGACCCCTCCCCGGCAGCAGCCAGGCCCACGGCATCCTCGGGGGATCCCAGCTGCTCCCAGGGCACCACGGACACCCACGGCAGGCCTGGAGCATCCTTGGCCTGCGGCAGTGCAGCTGCTTCCTCCCCTCCCGCCTTCTCCTCCGGAGATGGCAGAGCACCCCCCCGGTCATCCTCCCCGCTGCTTCCGCCTGCCTGGCCGGCTCTGTCTGTCCATCTGTCCCGCAGGGCTCCGCTCACCCACGGGCTCCCCAGCTCTCCCTGGCATGAGCAGGGATGGAGACCCTTGGGGTGGGACACTCCAATCCCCCCAGCTCTGGGGGTCCCGTGGCATCGCAGCCCGACCTCAGCTCTGCTGCAAGGGAGAGCACGGGGGACACCCTCGCTGCCAGAGCCATCCTGCCCGCTGCGTGCTGCCTGGGCACCCGGTGTGGGCTGGCAGCGGCCGTCCCGAGTGCCCTGCTGAGATGCCCAGGCTGTGGGCACCTCACTTGCCCAATCCCATGACGCTGGGCCAGCTCCTCCTTGTCTGCCCCATGCCGTGGGTCAGGGAGCACCCAGCGCTAGCTGGGAGCCCTTCTCCCTCCCAAAGCTCCCAGCCACCATGCCAGGGTCTGGCACACTGCAAAGTGCGCTGCAGGCAGGTGCAGCCAGCGAGAGGCACGGCCAGGGTGGCCTCCTGCCCCAGAGGACGGGGTGAGAGGGACGGAGGAGCGGGGCCACGATAGGCTCTAAGCCTCCGGGCACAGGGATGTCAGTGGGCACCCAAGGGACTGCTGGGGAGAGCTCATCCCTAGGGATGGAGATGCAGGGATGGGACGCCCACAGGGACACGCCAAGGCCCCTCCTCACCTCTGCTTGAGTTTCTGCAGGTCATCCAGCAGGTTGTCACGCTCAACCTCAACGCGGGCCCGCTGGCTGGTGAGCACGTCCACCTGGCGCCGGAGCTCCCGCAGCTCCTCCTCGTACATCTCGGCCACGCGGGTGGGCTCCTTGCCCCGCAGGCGGTTCACCTCGGCCACCATGAGGGCATTCTGCTGCTCCAAGAAACGTACCTTCTCGATGTAGTTGGCGAAGCGGTCGTTGAGCTCCTGCAGCTCCACCTTTTCGTTGGTGCGGGTCTGGAGGAACTCCTGGTTCATGGCGTCGGCCAGGCTGAAGTCCAGCAGCTCGCCAGCCCCTTGGTAAGCGCTTTGGTAGGAGCGCAGGGGCGTCACGCGGGTGGTGCGGAAGCTGGACAGGCTGGGGACGGCCGAGGTGCGGGACACCTGGTAGACACGGGAGGTGACGGAGCTGCCGCTGCTGCCCTTGCCCCCGAAGGAGGCGCGGGAGAAGACCGGGGAGGCACCGCCGAAGGTGCGGCGGTAGGAAGAGACCCGCTGGCTGGAGGAGTAGGACTGGCTCATGGCGGCGGCGGCGTGGGGCGGCGAGGCCGGAGCAGGGAGCGGGCGGCGGGGCTGGCGAGCGGCCGGCGGCGAGGCGAGGCGTCGGGAGGGGACCCGCGCTGCCGCTATTTGTATCCTGCTGACATCACTCGCCCCTCCTGCCGCCGGGACGCCGGGCGATGCTGCTGCAGGGGGGGATGGCTGCTGGCCCCCGCCCACCACTCCTCACCTGCCCACACCACCAGCCCACGGACCCCCGGGTGGACGACAATGGTGCCCGTGGAGCCCCCAGCACCCCCAGACCCTGCCGGTGTATCAGCACCCCCCCCAGCCACTGCCACACTGTCCCGTCCAGGGGGGTGCGAGGGGAGGAAGGGGGGCAGGCTGGTGGTGAGCCCCCCAGCACTGCCCAGACCCCATCGGGGCGCAGTGCCACCCATGGGGGGCTGGACAGATAGACAGCCTGGGCTGACACCGGGGGGAAAGCAGGGGACTCAGCCCTTCACACCATCACTCGCCCCTGCTCGAGCCAGACCCCATGCCCAGTGGCCACGGTCCCCAAATTGATCTTAAGCACCCCAAAACACCCCAGATGGCATCTTGACCCGCCCCACAGCAAGAGCACCAGGCTCAGCTCTCCATGTGGGACCAGACTCCATCCCCCCCTCCAGAGGGGGGGCAAGGGAGGGCCCTGGGGAGGGGGTGATGTGGGGGGATCCCTGCCCTGAGTGAGTTTGTGCTGACCCACCACCCAAACCCCCCTTGCTGGTACGGGGGGCTAAGCGCTGGCCCAGGGCTGGGTGCTTTCAGGGTGCTGCTGAGTGACCCCGAGCAGGTGCTGGGTCCGGAGCGGTCTCAGCGACGTCACCCCCCAGGTCCTCGCTCCGGCACATTCCCGAAGCAGCAGGCACCCAACCAAAATAGCCTCCCGAGCTCATATGCATGGGACATGGGTGTTATTTATAGCCGGGGAGGCACCCTGTTAACCCTTCTTGTGCCAGGCGTACAGAGCAAGGCTGGACGGGGACCCTGCCTGGGGCAGCCCCAGTCCCTCCTTGGTCCCTATTACCCCAAAAGCAGGACAAGGTCCCCAGGACACCCTGGGGTGCTGCAGGCTCTGCCCTGTCTCCTTGGCATCCCCCTTGGCCTGGCAGTACTTTAGGGAGCAGAAAGCCCAGCCCAGCTCCCCAAGCCTTCCCAGAATGAGGAACACCCCAGTTCACCCCAAGACCTCCACCGCAGCTCCTCGCCTCCCGGGCAGGCGGTGGGCCAGGGCAGGGAGCCCTGGGGCCACGCACAAACCCATGCCAGCTGGAGAGGACATTCTGACCCAGAGGGCCTGTGCTGGGGGGACCCCCTCGGTGGGGTCGCCCCTGCCAGGGCAGCACCCCCTCCTCCCCAGAACCCCCGGCACAGCTGGCGAACCCCAGCCCTGGCCAAGCCGGGCTGTTTTGGCTGACATCGGTTGGCGCAGCCCCAGCGCCTCTGTCCCTGGAGGCCCTGGCAGAGGGGACCGCCGTGTCACCGGGCACCGGGTGACTCAGCAGCAGGAGCAGCGCTCAGCCCCGCCGGGCCCTGCACCTCCCGGTCCCCAGCCAGATGCAGATGCCGAGCGGTGCCAGGGCTCGCCCAGGGCAGCAGCAGCACGGCGAAGGCTTGGGCTTGGTCATTGTGACATCCTTGACTGCCCCCAGCTCTGCGAGGCACTCCTGCCTGCTCCCTGCCAGCCCCCGGCCACCCGGCAGGCCGGCAAAGGTCAGGGCCCGGTGGCCATGCAGGTGGGCAAAGGGTTGATGCCGTGCATCCAGGCTGCCCTCCCCAAGCCCCCCATCCCTGGAGCCCCTCCTGGCCGCCCAGTCCCAGCGTAACGCTGCGGCTTCCCGGAGGGTGCGCGCTGCCCGGCGGAGCCTGCCTTTAAAAGGGAAGGTATTTCCAGATGGGGTTGTTTCATCCCAGCGCAGGGAGGAGGATGGAAGGAAGGGGGGCTCGTGGGGCGTGGGGGGGAGAAGATGGAAAAACAGACAGCATCCTTCCTCCTGCTGTCCCTGGTCCAAGAGCACCCCGCGCATCCCTGAGCCCTGCAGGCGTGCCCTGCCTGCCCCGTGAGCGCGGGCAGGGTGGCACGCCTGCCCTCGGCTGGGGTGCAGAGGGACAGCTGGGTGCCCAGGCAGCGCGGGTGACCCCAGGGCTCTGGGCTGGGACAGTGCCAGCCACACTGGTCTGCCACCCCTCCCCGTGTCCCCGTCCCACCGCCACGCCAGCTGGGGTGTGGGGAGGATGGCCTCCCCTGGGGTGGCCTGTCCGGCGGTGCTCAGCACCCTGCCCTGGTGCTTCAGGTGGGGCTGCAGCCAGGCAACCCCCACCCCGAGACCTGGAGGGCTCTTGTGCCTGTACCCATCCCACCGAGCTGTGCGGTAGGGGTGCCCCAGGGAGGGGAAACGCACTGCTGGGCACTGCTGCTAGGAGGGGAAGCGGCTCAGAGCAGTTAACCAGGAGCATCCTCCTGACCCCGCTCTAGGACAAGTTATCTGAAGTGGCCTTTCCTCGGCTGCCAGACAGCCATCCGGGATGGCTCAGTGCAGGCAGGGGCCCCTTTCCTCTTAGGAAAGCCCCATCTGCATGCGGGACCCGGCAGTGTGGGAAGCAGGGGGCGAGGAGCAGGACCCAGGGACCCTGCGAGGGTCCCATCCCAGGGACACAGCCCCAAGCACTCCGTGCCAGCCGAAGCCCCAGGGGCTGCAAGCAGCAAGGAGGCTGCAGAGCAGCGGAGCAGGGGTGCCTCCTGTCCTGCCCAGCCCCGTTCAGCCTCCCCGCGGCTCCATCCCAGGCCGGGCTGACCCAGACCGGCAGAGCCTGGGAAGCGGCCCCCAAGCCCCCGCACTGGCCCAGTCCCAGCTCCCGCCAGGCCCTCGGATGAGGCTGCTGCCGGGAAGGCGTCGGGAGCTGGAATGTCAAACAACTCCCTCTGGTCATGACATCCCTGTGAGCGAAGCCAGCTGCATCCCGCGGCCGCCCCTCCTCCCCAGCCCTCCCTCCCCGCTGCTCCCCCAGGATTTAAGCCGCTCGGGGAGCCGGGCACAGCCTCCCCGGGCTGCGGGCATCTTGGGGTTTGGAGACGGGCAGGATGCGGGGTCGGGGTGCCGGCCCCTCCTCAGCCCCATACACTACCGCGGGGGGCCCCGTGCCCCCCTCACGCCTGGCCCTGGCTCAGGGGTGAGCAGAGGGATGGGAATGAAGCAGTAAGGGCATCCATCCCCCTCCCTGCTGGCCCCTGGCCGTCTCCCTCCGTCCCGCTCCTTTTACAGCCATGAGCCTCCCAGGCGCCTTTACCCTAAGATGGAAGGACCGTGCGGCCCATTCCCCGGCGCTGACGGACCCAGGGCACGTGCTATTGTCTAAATAGGAGATGGTTCTCCTTCCCCACCTGGATCGTGGCCCACCCCATCCCACCGGGGTCCCAGGAGCTGGTGGGTGCCCTGCAGGCTGCAGCCCCCACCCGCTGCTCACCCCAGCTGCCCCCATGCCTTTGCCCACCCCAGGGTTTGGGTCTGGCAGTGTGGGCACGAAGCCCATCTGGCTGCCCACGGTCCCTACCCCTGTGTCACCAGTGGTGGGGATGCTGGGGATGATGGCCTGTCTCCAAGTGGCATAGGGATGCTGGGGGTGTCCAGCTACCCAACAGCACACGTGGATGCTGGGGGTGTCCAGCTATCACCCCCCACCACACCTGAATGCTGGGGGGTGTTTGCTTGCCCCTCTGGGTCTGTCTAGGTCCTCGGGATGAGTTGCTGCCACTGTGGTCCATGAGGGTGCTGGGAGTGACCTGTTGCCCCCAGGGCTGTGCAGAAGCTGGAGGAGGCCAGCTACCTCCGTGCCCACGCAGATATTTGAGGCATTTACCTGCCCCCATCAGTCATCTCCAGCTAGCCCTGCTATCTGTGGGGATGCTGGGGCTGTTCACCTGTCCCTGCAGCCCAGGGACAGGTTGGGGATATCCTCTTGCCCTGTGGTCCACAGGGACTTTCACCCACCACTGTGGCCCACAGGGTTGCTGGGGTTGCCCAGCTGCCCTCGAGGCCCACATGGATGCAGGGATGACTGGCCACCCTCGTGGTCCATGAGGTCGCTGGGGTGTCTGTCTTCCCTCCCGCAGGCCGCGATAGCATCACCCATGCCAGTGAGATGAGGTAGCAGCTACCCGCTGCATCACTGGCGGCTCACGTAAGGCACGGCGGCCATTCGCTCAGCCTCCAGCAATGCCCGGGCGGTGATTTCACTTTCCCATGCTCAGGCACGTGGGCTGGGATGGCGGGGGCACTGCCTCGATGGGTGCCATCCCCGCGCTCATCCTGGCAGGGCGGGCAGGGAGGGGGTCCAGACAGCCTGGCAGGCAGCAGGAGAAGGGGACAACTGAGTAGTTCGTGTCAACAGATAAGGTGAATATTAATAAATCAGAAGGATCCGCTGGTATCCATCCAGAAACCACTTCCTCGGAGCTCGACTGTGCTTACAGGCTCTGCCCTGGGCCACCTCTCACTTAACCCCTTACAGCGGGGCTCAGCTCCGGCTGCCCGTCCCCAGAGCCACCCGCCGCCCCAGGGAACGCTCGCCAGGGCGAAGCCTGCTTGGCACCCGTGCCAGGGGATGCGGGAAGCGTGAGCTCGCACAAGCTCACACGTGTGAGCCCAGCAGCGGGGCGCAAGCACCCCAAGGAGGAGCTGGTGCCAGCTTTGGGGGCCTGCCTGGGGCTCCCTGCTGCACTGGGGGGTCCGTGGGGCAGAGAGGGATGGGGACAGGAGCAGTGCCTTCCCAGGAGTTGGTGACGGGGTGGGGGGCGGCCGCGGCAGGTGCTGTGCAGCCCCTGGCATCCAGCCAGGGGTGATTCAGAGCTCACTCGGAAATAGCCATCGGGAGCTTTTTCTGGAAGCCCCGCTGCTCCGGGAATAGCTGCGGCATGCCAGGGCACTGCCCTTTGCTCACGCCTGCGGGGCTGGGCAAAGGCCACACCCGGCCCTGCCACTCACCCCCCCACTCCAGATCCCCAGATTGGGGACCCCCCACTCCCTCACACATCCCCCCTGGGACCCATCCACCCCGACGCCCGCATCCTCCGGGCAGCCACTGGCTGGGGGGTCCGTGGGCTCCAGGCACCCACGCTGTGGACGTCCCCAGGTGTGGGGGACCACCCGGCAGCAGTGGGGGGGTGATGCTGGTGGGAGGAGAGGGGGGATGACTGCCTGGCACCCGTGTCCCTTTGGCAGGAGGGTGCTGGGTGGCTGGTGCGAGCAGCCCAGCTCTGAGCTGGGGTGCTGGGTGCCTGCTCCCAGCCCAGTCCCGTCTCGGCGGGGCGCTGGCCCTGTGTTTTGCTGTGGTGGCTGCGGTTGACATGGAGACCCTCCAGCTGTCTGCTCGCGGGGTGCCAGGTGGTGGGGGTGCTCCTTCCCTCTGGGGAGGGGGAGAGGCAGGTGCTGGGGGCTGGGAGCATAAATCCAGAGCTGTTGTGAGCTCCCGGCACGGCGGGTCCCGGGGTCAGGGGCAGCAGAACCACCAGTTTCCAGTCCCCGGGACACGGATGGCGTCTCCGACTAACAGGGTGCCCACAGGGGTGACTCAGGAGCTGGGAATCCGGCTGGCACCGAGCGCCTGGGCCCCATGAAACGCTCACAGGCTGCCACGTCCCTCCTAAGGCTGCACACCTATTGCCGGGAAGACACAGGATCCTGCTGGGAAACGATGCACGAGCACCGATGGAAACCCAAAACCCCGCCACCACACCCAGCCCACACAGGGGACACAGCCAAGGGCAAGGGCCACCCCGACCCGTGCCAGGCCCGGGGGTCCAACCCCCTGCACGTGCTCAGGCCGTGGCCCTCCCGGGGCTGGCAGGCGGCTGGGGTGCTGCCCTGCCGCCATGCCATCTCCCAGCACCCCGCCGAGCATCCCTGTCCCTCAGGGACGCTGGTCCCCAGCGTGGCACCCAGGGCTTGTGCCTTGTTTTCGGTGGAGGCTGGGCAGTGCCAAGGTGGGGGAGCGGCAGTGAGGGGGGCTGCAGCCTGGCTTACACCCGTGAGTCACCCCAAAGACACCCAGCCTGCGGGAGCTGTCTGCTCCCCCGAGCACCCGTAGGCACCCCTGTTTCGGGGCAGCCCGTACTCCTCCAGTGCTCAGTTGGGGCACGCCGGGGCAGCACTGGCTGACCACCCCTGGGGAGCCCATCGCTGCCCCTCGGCTCCCACCCCGGCCCCTCCTGGCTGTGCCCACCCTCCTCCCACCCAGCCCCCAGCTCTGCCCTGGCTTTGGCCGGTGCCGGGTCTGCCTGGCCCCGGACCAGGGTGCAGGGTGCAGGATAGCGGGGTGTGGGGTGTGGATTTGGAGGGTGCAGGGTGTGGATTGCGAGGTGCAGGGTGCAGGATGTGGATTGCAGGGTGCGGGCTGTGGTTTGCGGGGTGCAGGGTGCAGGGTGTGGATTTTCAGGGTGTGGGGTGCAGGATTGCGGGGTGCAGGGTGTGGATTCGGGGGTGCAGGGTGAGGGGTGCAGGGTATGGGGTGTGGATTGCAGGGTACAGGGTGGGAATTTGCAGGGTGCAGGGTGAACGGTGTGGATTGCGGGGTGTGGATTTCGGGGTGCAGAGTGCAGGGAGCAGGGTGCAGGGTGTGGATTTGCAGAGTTCAGGGTGCGGGTTGCAGGGTGAAGGGTACAGGGTGTGGGGTGCAGGGTGTGGATTTGCAGGGTGTGGGGTGCAGGGTGAAGCGTACAGGGTGCAGGGTGCACGGTGTGGATTGTAGGGTGCGGGGTGCGGATTTCCAGGGTGCAGAGTGTGGATTGCGGGGTGCAGGGTGCAGAGTGTGGATTGCGGGGTGGGGGTTGCGGATTGCAGGGTGTGGATGGCGGGGTGCGGGTTGCGGGGTGTGGAGTGCGGGTTGCGGGGTGCAGGGTGCGGGTTGCAGGGTGCGGGGTGCCGGGTGCGCACTGCCGGGCCGCCTGGGCGCGTTCCTCCGCGCCAGCAGGGGGCGCGCGGGGCGGTGCGGGGCGGGCGGCGGCGGCGGCCATGCAGGTACCGCGCGGGCGGGCGGGCGGGCGCAGGGGTCGGGCCCTGCCCGGGGCTGGGGGGGTCTCCGGGCCCGGGGGGGGGGGGGGGGATCCGGCCCGGGGAGGGGGGGTCCCGGCGCTGCCCGGTGACGGCGGTGCCCGCAGGCGAAGCAGGCCGCGCAGGCGGCGGCGCAGGAGCTGGTGAAGTTCGTGAACCGGAGCCCTTCGCCCTACCACGGTGAGGAGCCGCCCGGCCCCTTCCTCCTTCCCCTCCCCGTTCCCCTCGGTGCGGCCCCGCTGACGGCTCCCCCCGTTCCCCCCGCAGTGGTGGCCGAGTGCCGCAGCCGGCTGCTGCAGGCCGGCTTCCAGGAGCTGAAGGAGACGGAGCACTGGGAGGTGCGGCCGGCGCAGAAGGTGGGCCCGGCCGGGGGCGGGGGGGCGGCGGGCGGGGGGGGGCGGCCCGGCCCTCACCGCTGCCTCTGTGCCCCCCAGTACTTCGTCACCAGGAACTACTCCACCCTCATCGCCTTCGCCGTCGGCGGCCGGTTCCAGCCCGGGAATGGGTTCAGCCTGCTGGGAGCCCACACCGACAGCCCCTGCCTCAGGGTAAGGCCGGCCAGCCCGGCGCCTGCCTTCCCCCGCGGCCGGGCCTGCCCTGGTGCCCCCGGCTTCCACTCCGCCAGCAGACCCGGCCCTGACTCCCGCCGTGCCCCGAGCACCTACACCCCCCAGATCTGCCGCCCAGGGCGGCCCGCGCTGACCCCCTGCGTTGCTCCACGCACCGTCATCGCCTCTGCGTCCCCTGTCCCTCAAAGCACCTCACAGCGCCCTGCGGTGACAGGGTTCGCGATCAGATTGTGGGCGTGCTCTGCCCAGTCCCCACCAGTTACCCAGTTCCTGGGTCTTTGCGGTGTCGGCAGTGACGTCTCTGCTCTCGCCCAGGTGAAGCGCCGCTCGAAGCGGGGTCAGGTGGGCACGGTGCAGGTCGGCGTGGAGACCTACGGAGGGGGCATCTGGAACACCTGGTTTGACCGTGACCTCACCGTGGCCGGGAGGGTGATCATAAAGGTGAGGCGGATTTGGGACAGGCGTGGTGGGCTCTGGGTCCGTGACTCCCACCCAGAGTGGGACCTACTGCAGCCTCTCAGCCCTCCAAGTCTGGCCCCAGCAGTCCTCCTTGTGTTTCAGGACCCGGCCACGGGGCGCCTGGAGCAGCGCCTGGTACGTGTGGAGCGACCCGTCCTCCGCATTCCCCACCTGGCCATCCATCTGCAGCGTAGCATCAATGAGAACTTCGGGCCCAACACCGAGCACCACCTGTAAGGCCTGGCTCAGCCCCGACCCCTGGCCTGCCCTCGGGAGGGCTGGGACCCAGCTGGAGCGGTGCCCAGCTTCAGCTCTTTCCCTTTGGCAGTCACTCATCGCAGTGGCGGGGTCTGTGGTAGCTTTTCTTAGCCCCATAGAGTCCTCCCAGGAGATGCTTCCAAGCTTGGGGCTTGGGAAAGGACACTGGGGTGTTCTAAGGTGGCACAATAGATCTGTGCTTGAAATGCTGTGCGTCCTTGCTCCGTTCGGCGTGGCAGTTGCTCCCTGGAGGAGCGAGGCAGGCACCCCAGGAAGGGCAGGCTGTGTGTGACCCAAGCAGGGGAGGTGAGCAAAGCCCTGGGAGTTAATGGCACCATCTCCCCGCAGGGTTCCCATTCTGGCCACTGCTGTGCAGGAGGAGCTGGAAAAAGAGGTGCTCATGGAGTCCACACCATGCAATGCTGCGGCCCAGGTGAGCCGGGTGCCAAGGACTAGTGCTTGCTAGGACCTCACACGTGTCACCTTTGATTTCCAGTCCTCAGGGACCTGCCAGCACGTTCCCCTTCCCATGCTCCCCATGGGCTGCTGGTAACCTTCCACTCTGCCTCAGAGATGTGTACATGACACATCTGCTCAGCCACCTCTCTGTTCCCACCCTGGTCTGCAGCCTTCTGATAGAAGGGGGTGCAGCGCCGTAAAGCCATCAGTCTCCGTGGGGAGGTAGGGCAAGGAGGGGGGATTGCACGGGGGGCAGAGAGCCCCTCGCTGCACCCTGTGAATGGCCCTGCTGCCCTGTGTGAGGTGGAGGCTTGAACACAGCACGTGTTAGTGGGAGGGAGGGCTGCAACAGCGTGAGCAGGGTGTGGGATGGCTCTGTCAGGGGGAACAGGGAGTTTTCCCTGCCTTCCTCTGCCTGCCCTGCCCGCAGCTCTGCTTTCTTCCCAGGCAGAGCGGCACAGCCCTGTCCTGCTTTCCCTGCTCTGCCCCCAGCTGGGGGTGAAACCAGAGCAGATTGTGGAGCTGGAACTATGCCTGGCAGATACGCAGCCAGCGGTGAGTAAGGGCAGGAGCCTCCCTCTGCCTGAACGTAGCCTGCGGGCTGGCACTGCACAGGTTTTACCTGGCACGCTTCCTCTGCCTGAGGCGTGCCGGGGCTGGGAGCTGAGCGGAATGAGAGGAGGCAGCTCCTGAGGGGCAGAGACGAGGGGACTGGAACAGGGACCCAGTGGCAGGTACTTTTTAGTGACCTGGAGCCTGTACCCTGCCCCTCCTGGCTCTCTGCCTTTAGACACTGGGTGGTGCCTTCAACGAGTTCATCTTCTCCCCACGCCTGGACAACTTGCACAGCTGCTACTGCGCCTTGCAGGTGAGCAAGAGGAGGAGAGGAGCCTGGAGGCCGCAGCATGGACCCCCGCGCACCTGGCTCGGCTTTGCGGGGCCAAGGGCTGGCCCGAGGCTCTGCAGGGAGGCATGTTCCTGTGGGGCGGGTCTGGCTTGGAGGTTCTGGGGTTGGGTGGGGGTGTGTGGGGTTCCCAGCAGCTCCCAGAAGTGACTCCTGCTCTTGCTGGGCCACGTGTGTGCCCACAGCTGCCTTCCTTGGTGCTTTGAGCTCTCCTGGTGAAGTTCCTACTGGCTTAGGGCTGAGCTTCCTGGGCTGGGGTGGCACTCGAGCTGGTGTCCTTCCTCCTCTAACCCTGCAGGCCTTGATTGACTCGTGCACGACGCCCTCCTCCCTCTCTGAGGAGCCCAACGTGCGTCTCATTGCGCTCTACGACAACGAGGAGGTGAGCGAGGGGCCGTGGGGTGGCTGGCACAGGGAGGAGCTCTGTGTTCTTCTCTCTCCCTAGGCTGTGCCTAGCAGGAGATGGATCCCAGGCCCCAGTGGGGCCTTACACACCCCCACCATAGAGCATGGCCCAAGCAGGGGGTGGGAAGCAGTGGTGTGGTTGGAAGCTGCTCTGCTGGCTCCAGGGAGCCCCCTGTCACTCAGCCAGCCCCTGGGGTGCCGGGGGTCCATGCTGACAGTGGTCCTTGGCAGGTAGGGTCGGAGAGCGCACAGGGTGCGGAGTCATTGCTGACGGAGCTGGTGCTGCGCCGGATCTCAGCATCGCCACAAAACCTGACAGCCTTCGAGGAGGCTGTGGCCAAGTCCTACATGATCAGCGCCGACATGGCCCACGCTGTGCACCCGAACTACGTGTGAGTAGTCCGAGCAGTGCCGTGGGGCAGGGCAGCCCGCCCTGCCCGCTGCGGGGACACATCCCCGTTGTCTCCCAGGGAGTGCAGACAGGACAGTCCTTGTTGCAGCGTGGAGGGAGGGCTTTAGCGTGAAACTCCTGCTTCTCTTTTGCAGGGACAAGCATGAGGAGAATCACCGTCCGGCCTTCCACAAGGTGAGGGCAGCCCTCAGCTTTGGGCTGGGACGGGCGCTGTCCGTCTGTCCTGCAGCGCTGTGAAGCGCCTGGCTGCTCCCTGGAGCGCAGTCCCAGGGTGCAACTCAGCGGCACTCAAGATGGGGGACGATCGTCCCACAGCGCGATTTGACTGTGCCACACGTCTGCTCGTGATCACTGGGGACCACAGCCTTGGCCCTGGAGCCCTTCCCTGCTCTGAGCTGGGGCTGTCCCCATCCCCACGGATCACCCAGGGAGGGGAGGATGGACTGCTGGCTTGGGGCAGGATGGCGGGAGTGTTTCCCGAGCCACCGACTGTCCCCGGTGCCAACGGCGGGCCTGCGGTGCCTTCCCTTGTCACAGGGCCCCGTCATCAAAGTGAACAGCAACCAGCGCTACGCCTCCACGGCTGTCACCGAAGCCGTCATCCGGGACATTGCCGCCCGCGTGGGTGTCCCTCTGCAGGTGAGCGGCGCTGGGCCAGCTTTCGGCGGATGCGGCCATGTGCCTGTCTTCAGGGGAGGGGGTCTGGCACAGGCCTGGCATCCCTCCGTTGCTGTGGCTGTCCCCGCCGGGGTCTGCGCTGCTGGCTGCTCCGGGGCTGCCGCGGGGAGCAGCCTCGGGAACAGGATAGGGGGGCCTGGCCTGAGCATGTGCCATCTTGGGGGGTTTTGCACCCTGGCTCGGGGACGGTGCAGCTTCCCCGTCCCAGGTTGCCTCCCTCCAGGCCCCGGGGGAGCGTGTGGGAGGCCACAGGGCAGCGTGGGGAGCTGCTGAGGCCGCGTCCCCGTGCAGGAGTTCATGGTGCGCAACGACACGCCCTGTGGCACCACCATCGGCCCCATCCTGGCCTCCCGCCTGGGGCTGCGCGTGGTGGATGTCGGCTGCCCGCAGCTGGCCATGCACTCCATCCGGGAGATGTGCTGCACCTCGGGGGTGCTCCAGAGCATCACCCTCTTCAAGGTGAGCCCCGCGGCCCCCTCCCCGCCGCTCCGCATCCCCTGCTCTCCATCCAGCCCCCGCCTTGGGGCTGAGCCCAGCTGTTCTGCCGGGCTTCCCGGCCCTCCGGAGCAGCGCCGGTACCGCCTGCTTCCGGAGGTGCCCGCTTGCATCCCAGCCTTCCCCAGCGACTGCCATCCCCAAACGGTTCCTATGGCAACCGGTGCTCGCCCGTGAGTCAGGGCTGGGTTGCCATGGCGACGCGGTCCTGCTCTCCGCCGGTCGCCGCCTGCCGAGATGCTGCGCGTAAGCTCGCAGGGAGCCGCTGACGGCCATGTCTCCTTCCAGGGCTTCTTCGAGCTCCTGCCGGCGGTCAGCAGCAGCCTGGTGGTCGACTGAGCGTGGAGGGGGGTCCAGCCGGGCCGGGGCCATTAAAGCACCTCTGTCTCATCAGCGAGTGGTCCATGAGCGCGGGGGGTGCTCTGCGCCGGGGCCGGGAGCGGGACCTGCTGCCCCCTCGGTGCCCGGTCGGGTGCGGGGGGTCCCGGGGTCTGCGTGTTCCCTGCGCGGGGCAGGGCTGTGAGGGTGTGGCTCGGCGCTCGCCGCTCATTGGGCTCTTCTCAGGGGCGTGGCCCCCGCGGGGGCCAGTGGGGCCGCAGGGCTGGGCAGGGGCAGGCGGTGGTTGGCCGAGGTGGTGCGGGCGCGGTGGCACGCCTCCCGGGGGGCGTGGCTAGCCTCCAGGGAGGCTGCGATTGGCGCGGTGCTCGGCAGTCTCCCCCTGGGGCGCGGCGTAATTGGCCTGACTTGATAACAGGGGGGCGTGGGCCCGGGAAGGGGGGGAAGAAGCCCAGGTCTTCTGAATGGCTGCTGCGCGGGGGGGCGTGGCGCGGCAGCAGGGGTCGGCGCGCCATTGGCGGGGAGGCGGTGGCGGGCGGGGCGGGGCGGGGCGGCGGGGCGCGGGTTGGCGGCGGCGGCGGGGGCGCGGCCGGCGGGTGCGCCATGGTGCGGCCGTGAGCGGAGCATGGGGCGGCGGCTGCTCCGGGCGCTCCTCTGCCTCCTCCTCCTGGCCGGCCGCCGGCTGCCGCGGGACGGCGGCGCCTCCTCCGCCACCGCCGCGCACGGTGAGACCCGGCGCCCCGGGGCCGGTGGGGCGCTTCCCGGGGAGCGGCGGGGCGGGGGGGGCTCGGCGGCCGGTGCTGTCAGGGCGCGCAGCGGCAGGCCTGGCCCCCGGCTGAGAGGGCAGCCGGGTACCGGCCCCGAGGGGCGCCTCTCCCCTGGGGCCGCCGGGCTGGCGGTGGGGCCGGCCCCGGGGCACCCCGCCGGTTTGCAGAGTTGCTGCCGCCCCCGGGGCCGGTTGGGCGGGACGGGAGCGGGGCGGGACGGTGCTCGCTCAGACACCCTGCCCGAGGCAGAGCCGGTGCCGAGGGCCGTAGGGATGGGGAGCCCGGCGACCACTCCCTCCGGGATCCCTCCGCCGGTGAGCGCGGCCCGGCCGGTGCGCCTGTTCTCCTCCAGCCCGGCCTCTGCCCGCGGCTCTCGGGGACAGCCGCTGCCGGCGGCAGGGCTGCAGCCCCCCCTCCCCGCCCGGCACGGCGCGGCCCCGGCGGCCGCTGACTCACTACCGGGCCCCCGGGGCTGCTGCGTCCTTCGTCCTCCGGCGGACCCGGGAGCGCCGGGACAGCTCCGGCCGCATCGCGGGGACCCCGCCGCCTCCGGGAGCAGGCGGGGACGGTGCCGGAGCGGCTGCGGCCGAGCCCCGTCCTGCCCGGGGCAGCCTCCCGGGGCCGGGGCCGCCCCTCCCGGCGGAGCGGAGCGGAGCGTCCCTCCTTCAGCACCGCGGACAGCGCCCGCCCGGCCCCCGCCGGCCCGGCCCCCGCTCCCGCCGCCCCCCGGGGTTCGGCCCTCGGCGGCGGGGTCCTGTGCCTCGCCCGGGGGCTGCCCGAGTTTCGGGGACCCCCATCGCCACTTGCCCCCTTCCCCCGCGGCGGGCTCGGCGGGCCCCTCCCTCCCCTCCCCCCGGTTGTTTTCTCGTTCCTTCCTCGCCATCCGGGGCTGAGTCATCGCCTGCTGCCGTCTCGCTGCTGACGGTCTTGGACCGAGATGGTAGGGGGGGGGGGGGGGGGAGGGGGAAGTCGCCCCCTGCCCAAGTGCTGCCCCACGAAGGGGGTGGAGAGACACCCCCCCCCCCGCTGTGTGCCTGCTGTGGGGTCCTCCTCGCAGGGAGAGTGGGTCCCTGGCATCACAGGGTGCGGGGCTGGGTCCCTGCCTTGTAGTGCCACATGTGGGAGGGTAACAGACGGGGTCTTGCAGGTCTTTGTCCCCCTCAGCCTTCCCTGCCTAACTGCCGACACCCCAAAAAACTCCAGGCCTCCCCCCGCTCCCCAGAGCCGAGGGCAGGCTCTGTACACAGTCCCCATCTTGGCTTTGGTGGGGGGAGAGGTCTGGCACCGAGGCTCTAGGCTACCAGGCTGTGCCCCCCCCATCACCACATTGCACCCCCGTGGCACCTTCCTGGAGAGTGGGAGTCCCCAAGCAGCTGGTGATGAGCAAACCCCCCCTTGGACGCTGTGCTGACCGGCCTGTCTGTCTGTCTGTCTGTCCGTCCCAGGCTGCCTGTTTGACCGGAGGCTGTGCTCCCCCCAGGAGGTGTGCGTGCAGGGTAAGCGGCTAGCGGGGGGGCAGGGGTCCCTTCTTCCTTCCCAAGGGGGTGCGGAGGGTGTGGGGCTGCCTTGCAGGGGAACTCGGGGCACAATACGGTGGGGCACGGCGGGAGGAAGGCAGGGACCCTCACCCCGGGGTGTTCACCCCCCCGGCCCCCCCTCTCTTGCAGATGGGCTGTTTGGGCAGTGCCAGGTGGGCTCCGGGCGGGACAGACCCTACTTCCAGGTCACCTCTCCCGTGCTCCAGCGCCTGCAGGATGTCCTGCGGCATCTCATGGCACAAGGTGAAGGGGGGAGCGTGGGGGGAGTCCCCGCAGCATGGGGGGGGAAGGGGGGGGGGGGGGCCAGGCAGCATTGCCCAGTGGCACTGGGGCTGTCTGGGGTGCTGCTGGCCCAGGGGCTGGTGTGGGCTGAGGAGGGGAGGAATGAGGCCAGATGCAGGCTGTGGGTCACAGGGTCAGGACACCAGGGTGGACTCCCGTGTGCTCGCCCCACGGTGCCCAGGCCTCCTCCGTGCCTCACAGCCCCCTCCCGCGGCAGGGCTCTCGTGGCAGGACGGCATCACCCAGTATGTGATCTCCCAGGAGATGGAGCGCATCCCTCGCCTCCGCCCGCCGCCCTCGCTGGAGCCGGCGCCCAGGGACAGGTAGCAGACCCCGGCAGGGCAGCCAGGGCTTTGCCCCCCACCCCCCTAGTGAGGTTTGGGGGGGACCTCCCCCTTAGCCAGGCGAGTGACCCGAAGTGCCGTTCTCCTCCGAGGTTCCTGCCCCTCCGCAGCTCCCCCCGTCGAGCCCCGCTCCCCGCAGACCCCGGCCTGCCAGCGGCTCAGCACCTGGGGCAGCCCCCGCCGCTGCTGCCCTCCCCCCTGGTGCAGCGGTACCTGGAGCACCTCCTGCTGCCCCCCCCGCCGCAGGTGGGCTACCAGGAGGCTCTGCTCAACCCCTACTCCTACCACAAGGTAAGCCGTGGGGACGAGCCCCCTTCTCCCGGGCGCAAAGGTAGAGGTGGGCAGGGGGCTGCTCCACTCCCAGCACCCTCCTTCTGCCGGTGCTGGGGTGCCCCCCAGCTCTGGGGTGCCCTGCTGTGGGGTGGCAGGGGCCATGTGGGGTTTGACCGTGGCAGGTTTGTGTTTTGGTTGCAGTTCAGCTACCAGGACGGTGTTCACCATCTCCCGGGTGGCTCGGCCAGGCAGAGCCCCGAGACCTCCTCGCTGCTGGGCAGGGTCCCTGCCCAGGCCCTTTTTGGGGCCGGGCCCGTGCCCTCCTACGGCGGGCAGCCAGGAACGGACGGGGGGCATCTCTTCCAGGACTTGGGCATGCTTTCCCTGCCCAGGGAGAAAGCCGGCCGCCCAGACACCACTGACACCAGGCTCCAGCACAGCTTGCGGCTCCCCGGTGGCTACAGGGATGTGGAGGAGAGGGAGCAGCCAGTGCCTCTGGCCGTCCAGCCACCCCCTGCACAGATGGGTACCATGTCGTCCAACCCTCACCCCCATCCTGTCCCCACAGCCACGTTCCTCGTGGCTCAGACTCTTCCTCCTCTTTGGCCTCATGCCCACGGGCCCTGACCCCACCTGCCCCGGTGGCTGTGTCCCTGGGCCCTGGTTCCCGTGCGGATGCCGAGCATCTGACCTGCTGCTGGTCCTCTTGCAGACACTGCCCTGAAGAGACTGGCCTCCCTCCTGGCCAGCTATGGCCTGGGGCTGCCGGAGCTGAGCCCCCAGCAGCTGAGCAGCCTCTCCGCCCTCCTCCAGCTGCTCCAGAGCTCTGGTGAGTGGGGCGCAGCGATGGGGCAGGCAGGGTCTGGCAGCGGCGGGTGCCAGCATGCCCTGTTTTGGGGTAGGGGGTGTTGCCTCTTGGGGTGGGTGCAGAAGGACCTCTGTCTCTCTCCTTGCCAGGTGCTGCTGGCCCCGAAGTGCCTGCAGCGAAACGGGTGGGTTTGCAGCAGGGTGGTGCTGGAGGAGGTGCAACGCCGCAGGTGGGACGCATGGGGGGGGGGGAAGAGGCGCAGCCCCCCAGGGCTCTCCTCGGAGGTCCCAGCTCCCCCCTTTCCCTTCCTTCAGGTGACGGAGGGGGACATGCAGCACGGGGAGGAGCTGGTGCCCCCTTCCTCCACGGTGCCACCTCCCAAAATCCCAGCCAGCAGCTCCCCAGGGGATGGGCTGAGGGGCAGGGCAGCATCCTCACCAGCCCCCCCGGCCGAGCCCCAGCGGGGACACAGTGGGGACATGCTCAGCCCCGGGAAGCCGATGGTGGTGAAGAAGAGCTACACGGAGGCGAAGGGCGGTGGGGCGCAGCGGGGCACACGGCCACCAGACGAGTATGGCTATATCATCACCAACCAGAAGTGAGAGCCGGGGGTCGGATGAAGTGGGGGGAGGGGTGTGGAGGGGCTGTATTCCCCCCTCCACTGGCTGTCATGGTGCCGTGGGGTCGGCAAAGGGGGGGGAGGGGTGTGGAGGGGCTGTATCCCCCGCTCCACCGGCTGTCATGGCTCCACGTGCTCGGCTGAGCCTTTTCGGGTTTCTGGTAGGGTCGGGTCTCTGGTGGGGTCATCTCCCCCGTCCCCTTTCCACCCGCAGTCCTTGTCCCACCCCACAGCGTTCCTCTCTCAGCCCACGCCAAGGCCAGGGCTCACTGCTGCAGGACGGGAGGCTGGGACGGGCTCAGCCAAGTGTGTGTGCGCTGCTGCCTCTGGGCACGCTTGCGTGCGAGGAGGGGGGTCAGCTCACATCCCCCACCATGCATCCCTCTGCTCTTACCTCCTGCCCACCCGGATGCCCCTGCAGCCTGCACAGCCCTCGCTGCATGCGTGGGGCTCCCTAAGCCCGCCCGTCCCCCTTCCCCAGCCATGGGGAGTGTGGGGTCTCCCCTCGCCCCGCTGCCCGCTCCTCACCCTATTGCCATCCCCGCAGGCCCCTGGGGCTGGCCGCCGGCGTGCGGCTGCTGGAGCTCCTCGCCAGGCACCTCCAGCTCTCCACGGCCAGCTTCATCAACATCAGGTGAGGCGAGCGGGGCCATGGGGTGCTGCTGCCGCAGCCCCGGCCGTGCACAGCCACCCGGAGTGGGGGGCCAGGAGGGACTGGGCTGTGGTGGGGATGGAGAGGGGGTCTGCACTCCCCAGTCTCACACTGTGTCCCCCCCTCCCCGGCAGCGTCGTGGGCCCTGCGCTCACCTTCCGCATCCGGCAGAACCCCCAGAACCTCTCACTGGTGGACGTGGCCAGCCAGGCTGGTGAGTTGGGCAGGGGTCCCCCTGGTCCTGCTCCTCTCTTACCCCCTGCCCCCCCAAGCTTTGGGGTGCCCTGTCCCAGGGACCAGGAGGAGGCGGCTCCACCATGCATCCCAGTGCCCTTGGCTGAACTGGGGAGCTGGCGTGGGGTGAGCAGCTGTTGGGGGTATCCCTTGGTTCTGTCTCTGGGGGAGGTCTCTTTGGTGGTGGGGAAGCACCCCTCTGACCATCTCCTCTCCATCCACAGAGCACGTGAAGGCAGAGCTGGAGGCAGAGCTGGGCCTGAAGATCGTGCAGACGGGAGTGGGAGAGGTAGGAGCAAGGCATGGCCGTCCCTCGGGGCTGGGGCGGCCGGGGAGAGGGCAGTGGGGGTGCTGCCGCGGGGTGCGAACCGGGAAGCACCCTGTGCCCCAGCCCTGAGCTCGGGGCTCTCTGTGAGCCGTCCCTGTGGGGCTGGGGGGCAGCTGAGGAGCAGAGGGCTCTGGGCAGCGTGCGGGCTGCTTGTTGGAGACAGTACTCGGGTTATCTGGGATGGGCTGGAGCAGGACTGATCCGGTGACCCCCTTCCACCCGGCAGTGTGATGCTGCCCAGCCACCTGCGCTCCCAGGGCACTCGGCTCTTCCTAAAACAAAAGCTCTGCAGGGTTTGAAGGCAGTTTGCGAGGGTCTCACGGAGGCTTTCCCACCTCCATCCAAGACATGGGGGCTGCAGGCTGCACCCTGCAGGGCTCATCCTCGCCTCCCTCCAGCCTGCACATGCCATCTTAGCTGTGGCCTGGGCACCCCAGTGCCAGGCTGTGCCCAGAGCACTCCAGAGACCACGGCTAGGCAGGCAAAATGCCATCGTGCCCCCAGAGAATGGCAAAGCAGCTGAAGGCAGGGAGGGAGCAGGAGCCATCTGCTTGGAGAGAGGCACCCCCTCCCCGTGCTGCTCTGGGGACCCCAGGAACAGTCTCCTGGCGGGGGTGAGCAGGGGCTGGAAATGGGGAACCAAGCCTGGCTTCCGTGTTTGCAGCCTGGGGAGGGGAAGCGGTGCAGCACATCCCCAACCCAAGGTCCCCGTTTCCCAGTCTCCTGCCCTATGGCGGCAGCCATGGGCAGGGAGGAAGGAAGCGGGGACCTTGGAGGAGGAGGAGGCCATGGAGAACGGGTGGCCTGGCCACCGAGGCAACCTGTCTCCATCAGCAACGTGCGGAGCGTCGCTATGGCAATGCCTTTTGATGTGGCAAGTGGCAGGAGCTGGGAGAAATGGCAGAGACGAAGGAGCTGGAGAGGCTGAGGCAGCTTTTTGAGCCCATGTGCACGCGGACCTCCCCGGTCCAGACCAGCTTGTGCTTTTTGTTCATCCCCCCCGGGCTCTGAACTTGGGGAGACTGGTGCAAGCTTTGGGGAAGGGTGGATGTAGAGAGGCAGGGGGACAGCGGGGCTGGGGCAGGCCTTGGGAAGGAGGTCCTTTCTGTGCCCCACCCCAGCCCTGCTGACATCTCCAGACCTTCTGACACCTCCAGGGGCTGCAGGGCTGCCGCGGGGAGCTGGGAGGTGCCGGCCCTGTTGGGTACCCCCGGCTGCGGGGCTGGCTGGGCCCTGGTCACGGCCCGACTGGCCCCCGGGCGCTGGGGCCCGCGAGGCTGGCGGGGCAGGCGGCAGTGGGGACACCTGGGGCATGGGCATCCCCGAGCGATGATGGTGGTGATGACGTAGGTGATGATGACGCAGTGTTCCCTCGGTAACCTCATCGGGCTCGTAGCCAATGGGAGGCTGTGGCAGTGAGGTAATGCTGGGCTCTGGCACCTCATTGGGCACAGGGTGTTTGGTGGCGGTGATGCCCCAGCATCCCTGGGCTGCCCCAGGACCTGGCTGGGGGGGAAGCAGGGGGCACCATCCCGGTCACCAGCAGCCCTGGGATAAGGCTGTGGGGGGAGTCAGCCTCGGGGAGGAGCTCATCCAGCGAGAGCTCAGCACCTTCCTGTCCCAGCACGGGTTTGGCCGGCCCTCCTAGCTGCGGCGAAGGAGCCCTGGTGGCAGGGGCTGCGAGGTGGAAGGGGACAGAGATGGGGAGGGAGGACTTGTCCCGCAGCCAGCGCAGCTGGGATGGGACCAGCCTCTGGCAGTCCCGGCACATCCCCTTGTGTCCTGCCAGTGGCCGCAGGGGAGACGCAAGCCCCGTTTGGGGATTATGGGGAGGTCCCTTGGGAGCAGCGATTGCTGCTGTGGATCCAGCGCTGCAGTGGCCCATCCCTCATCATTAACCCCTTGGGCTGAATCTGGCTCTTGCTGACCTCCAGCTGGGCGTTGAACCCAAGCTCCGTGGGGCTACTGCCTGCCCTGGAGCAGGGGAGCAGCCCTGGGTGCTGGGAGCAGGGGAGCAGCAGCACGTCACTGCTGCCTGCGCTTGGCCAGGTTCTGACTCTTCCTGCAGCCCCAGGGACGTGAGTGTGACCAACGTCCCACGTGACAGGCACATGGGTGCACTGACCCCTGTCCCCGCGACACCCAGCACCCCAGTGACACCAGCTCTGCCCCAGCTGAGGGTGCTGGGACGGATCTGCGCAGCACCGAGTGCCTGTGCTCTGGTTTAGCCCCCCAGCAACCCCAAATGTGGTGCAGAAAGGGGTCTCTGCCCTCCCCCAGCCCCATGCAGGTGCCCCCCACTAACCCTTGGTCGGGGGGGGGGTTTCGCTTTGCCCCCAGCGAAATGAGGCTGCTGCCTATTCGCGCCCGGCCCGATTCAGGGATGGCTTCCACTCGGTGCTGCTGACCTTCATCGCGCTGGCCTGCGTGGCGGGCATCGCCATCGCGGCCGCTGCAGCCTTCTGCCTCAGGCGCCATGCCAAGCAGCGGGAGAAGGAGCGCCTGGCTGCCCTGGGGCCCGAGGGTGCTGCTGACACCACCTTCGAGTACCAGGTAGGACCCCGTGGGATGTGAGACCCCATGGGATGTGGCACGTGGCTCGGGGTGCATGGGGCTGCCCTATGGTAGCGCTGGGGCCGAGGGACAGGGCTGTTGATGGGGTCCCCCAGGAGCTGTGCCGCCAGCACATGGCTGCCAAGTCGCTCTTTGGCCGCACCGAGGCACCATCGGCGCCGGCAGAGACCTCTCGGGTCAGCAGCGTCTCGTCCCAGTTCAGCGACGCCCCGCAGCCCAGCCCCAGCTCCCACAGCAGCACGCCCTCCTGGTGCGAGGAGCCCGTCCAGTCCAACATGGACATCTCCACCGGACACATGATCCTGGTGAGCCGGCCCGGTGGCGTGGCAGCCCCCCTCCCCGGCCCCCCGTGCACCCCTCCACTGCCGGGCTGACCCCTGCCGCTCTGCCCCAGGCCTACATGGAGGACCACCTCCGCAAC